>NW_023270431.1:7742638-7807296 GCF_011800145.1 Mirounga leonina
ATGCTGGGCGCCTGGGTGGCTCAGTCGTTAAGCGTCTGCCTTCGGCTCAGTCATGATCCCAGGGTCCTGGGATGGAGTCCCACGTCGGGCTCCCTGCTCGGCGGGAAGCCTGCTTCTCCCTCTCCCACTCCCCCTGCTTGTGTTCCCTCTCTTGCTGTGTCTCTCTCTGTCAAATAAATAAATAAAATCTTTAAAAAAAAAAAAAAGAGTCACATGCTCTACCAAGTGAGCCAGCCGGTGCCCCTAAACTTATATTTTCTATTCCCCTAACTGGTTACTCCTCCTTGCTTTCTTGCTTTGGTATCCTAAGTAATAACACCACTACCATTCTTCCCCTTGTTTAAAGTGAAACCTTGTATTTTCTCTTCTCCATCCCAAGTCCAAACAATTGCTGAGTTCTTTCACTCTAAGAAAATGCTCATATACCTCTTTCTATCCTATTGTCATTCCTTTAGCTCATGCCTTAATTATCTTTTACATGTACTATAATTTCTCATACTTAATATCTGTACTTCCCATCTCTTTCCTCAAGAAAGCTCTCCTACACACTGGGTCCGTGAGAACTTTTCCTAAAGCATACATTCTTATCAGGTAGCTCCCTAACTCAGAAACCTTCAGTGATTCAATACAGAACTATGGAAAAAAGTCTAAACTAATTAATATAGCATTGAAATTTTCTATTATGTGATCTCAATCTATCTTTTCAGCTTTATCTTTTATTCCTTTTTAGGGTCATCATTCTCCAATTAATACATTGTGCTGTTCATTATCTAAGAACGTTCTATGTTCTCCAACAGCTAAGATGGCCCTTCTCAATTTTTTCTACTACAATTTTATCCATTTCTCAAGGTCCAGGCTTAAAGGTCTTTTCCTTAAATCAATCACTCCATCAATCAATTTCTTTCTCTCTTTCTCTCACTTTATTTTTTTTCTTTTACTTATCTCCTGTTCTCCCGTAGAACATTCCTGCTCCCTTCCCATTTACTGCATTATGACTTACATCCTAGTTTGGTTTTATACATCTCTTCTCTCCTACTGACTTAGGGTCAAGGATAGTGCTTAACAAAGACTGAAGTAGCTCCCAAGTGTACTGTAAATGTATTTTGGTTTGATTATAAAAAAATTATATTTTGGGGCACCTGGCTGGCTCAGTTGGTTGAGCGACTGCCTTCGGCTCAGGTCATGATCCTGGAGTCCCGGGATCGAGTCCCACATCGGGCTCCCTGCTCGGCAGGGAGTCTGCTTCTCCCTCTGACCCTCCCCCCTCTCATGTGCTCTCTCTCTCTCTCTCTCTCTCAAATAAATAATAAATAAAATCTTTAAAAAAATTATATTTTGATTGCATATTGACTATATGACATTTTCAGGTATACGGGGAGTGAGTCTAGGGGCATTACTTCAGCAGTTTGGAGCCGAGAGGGGTCACGTATGAGATGGTACATGTCTAGCATTTATTTGCATTTCTTTATAAAAATGGTGAGTACATTTGCTTCCTGGAACAAGTGCATCTTTGGTGCAGGCAATCCCATCACACTGACGGAGCATTCTCTGTGTCAACTGGGGCACCCTGGGGCTGTTAGTCACAGTGACAGCCATGTCTCCTAAATGCTCTGATGGCAGGTGGAACTGTGCTCTGCTGGGCAGGCAAAGGGTAGGGGACCATCTCTCACCACACTCACTGATAGCGCAGGGGAGCGGCAGGTGCCGCAGGCTACTTAACTAGACAGCACTGGCCCTTTCTTCTTCACTGGTGGAGAAACGGTCTGTCTGAGTAACCACTTCCCCCCGAAGTCCACTTCCTGAGTCCACTTCCCACTTCCTGGAAACTCCAGGGTAATTCCCCTGATTCAGCCCGTCTTGGCAATACGCTTCTCCTTCCTAGACATTTCTTTGGGAATGTGTGACTGAATTCTGGTCAACAGAAGATGAAAGAAAATGTGTTTAAGTGACCTCAGTCTTAAAAAGAGAAAAGAGGTCTATCTGCCTTTTGTTGTGTCAGAAGGTTACATTTGGAACCATGGCTGTTGTCTTGCAGCTATAGCAGGTGCCATCCTTTGGGTGTTGGTGGTACCCTAAGAGTTGAAAGCAGAAAGACAGAATGAACCAGGGAGCTTGAGGATATTGTCACGGTGCTGGGGTCACCCTACCTTAGGACTTCTGATGGTGTGGCAAAATACATCTCCCTTACCATTTGAGCCAGTAGAACAGGAGGTTTCTTTTACTGTAGCTAGAGATCCTGACACATCAGCCTTCATGTTGGCATCAGCCACCTTGTTGAGGTGGCAGACATTGATCATTGTGAGGGCTTCAGGGGAGAAGAACATTATTTCTATGGTCTGCTTAAAAATTTGTGTTGGGTTGTTGCTAGGTCCTGAATCTGTCATTTTTTTTTTTCATGGACCTAGTAAGTCATAATCTTCTTAAAATACACTGCACTTTTCCTTTTGCAACAATGATCAAACTTACAATTACTAATGTTTTTCTTCTTCACTAGTTTAAAAGCTCCATGAGGGCAGTGACTACATCTGCCAGGAGAATTCCTGTCTCTCCAGCACCTCGCACAGGGCTGGTACACTGGTGTTCAATGGGTAGGTGCTCAGCAAATATCTGTGAAACAAGTAAATGAGTGAGTAAATGAATATATAGAATATCAAAAACACTCTCCCTCTCATTTCCTTTGCTCACACTCCCAATGTCCTGATTCCGTACCAGTTTAGGCCTTCAAAAGTGGGCTATGTCCTGCATTTGAGGAGACAGGAAAGAGAAAAGGGAAGGAAGCTATCTTTATAGCTCTTGTCTGTTTTCTCAGTGGAGAAAGGGAAAAGAGACAATTCTTAAAGGAAACTTACAAAATATTTTCATAAAGAAAAACTGTAATTGTCTCCTGAATTGCATATTGGATCAAAATATCGTTTAAAAAATGTTCAGAATCATTTTAGAACCAGAATGAAGCTGAGGATCGATTCAGTATAACCAAGCAGAACAAAGATTTACCAACTCTTTTAAGTCCCTCATTTTTCAAAAGAGTAACTGAGAGCCACTGTCACCAAGATCTGCATTGGTCTTTCTTATTCTCTATGATGTAATAAACAATTGAATGCAGACAGTTACATTCACCAGCAACAAAAAGGATATTTTCCTGGCAGCGTTGTTCCAACTCGGTAATCAGTGTAGCTCTTGCTTGGATGAAAGTTGAAAATAAAAAGAAGACCTGCTCTCTCAAAAGCAATGATCTTATTGGCTTCATGCTTTTCACTCACATAGGCCTGCAAGAATTAACACATACATTACATTATTACATTATGGATGCTGCTATAAGCAAATTACTTATTAAAAAGTTGTTTTTGTCTTTATTAATAGATTTCTTAGTCATTAAGCCAACAAATGAAAATGTAGTATATTTTTTTAACATGTTGCAATTTTGCCATATCAAACTCTACACTAACCAAAATCTCAAAAACTGCTTAAAGAGTATAGAAATCTCACTAGTCATTGACAACTTCAAATAAAGCACAGAGGATTAGCACTGTGGCTTAGGTTTTAAGAATACAGTACCTATGTTACATATAAAGTGTGTGTGTGTGTGTGTGTGTGTATTCTGGATGTTTACAAGTGAATTTTCTTTAAAACTTTTAGTTCCCAGATTAATGAGGTAAGGTACATAAAATTACGTTTTAAAATAAAAGGTAACATTGTTATTGTATTGGGATTTCTGAAATTGTAGTATCTTAAAAACTTTACATTATTGCACACCTTTGTCAGATTCAATGGCAACCTAATGTTCTTTGCAATATATCTTTTTTTCCTAATAAAAGAGAAGGTCTGAAAAGAAATTATATCTACAAAGTCTCCCATTTATACACCATGTTTTATAGTAGGCAGTGAGAAGCCTTTGCTTTTTCAACACCACCCTCTTGCAGCTCCGGTTCTGAAAGGACTTATTTCCATGAATATCAGCAGCACCACTCTTAGTAATTTAGCAATGTGAACTAAGGCTCTAGAGTAAACAGCATGCCTTTTGGAATTCAACATTGTTCCTGTTGAAAAGGAGCATCATTTTGCTCTCTCTTCTGGAAATTGCATTACTAATAAACGTGATTAGGGCATTTGTGTCAGGTAGTCAATCTTGGTGAATATATAAGTACCTTTGTTCAACCATTAAAAAAAAAAAATCACAGACACCAAAGTAAAAACACATCAACAGTAATTTCAAATAGCACCAGTAAAAAGTAAAATGGATTATAAGTAACATACTATATGCTAATTTTTGCAAGGGAAAAAAAAGCCTGTATAAAATTTGCACCTGTTAATTACATTTTCTAAAACTTACTGAAAACTGAGACTTTAATTCCAGAGGAGAGTCAGGCTCATGAAAAATACAAAACAGCATACAGGTATGGCATCTATTGAGATGACAAGTTAGAGAACCAGTAAAGGAAGGGGGGGAAAAGAAAGGAATAAAGAAATCTACATGTTGTCAAAGTAGTCCCTTTATGACAGCAAAATTATTTATATAAAGAAAAACAGTCGAAACAATTAAGATGTTTCCACAGCAATTTCCAAAATGGACTCCACACCGAGCTTCTGTCACTTATTTTAACCAATTGAAATAAAAATTACTAAATTTAACCAACAACAAACTAAACAGGAAAGTAAGCAGGGCAGTGTGTTTAAGATTTTCATTATCTATTGGAGAGACTTCAGTGACATGTTTTGACAACCTGAAGTATGTTCCAGGGCACTACATGCTGAAGAATGAAGTGGTGTTTAGAAGATCGCATATAAATTTAAATCGATTGCCATTCCAAGCATGTGCAACCCTGGTGACTAAAACACAACATTTAGAATAAAGAGCTTACCTGTGGAGCTGAAAGCCAACCACATCTTTCTTCCAATTTATTCATATCCCTGTCAAAGTTATTTAGGAACTTATAGCGAAGGAGGTCATCATCAGTTAAATGAAACTGCCTTCTGGCATAATGATAACTCTCATTATTTCCTTTTCTTGGAAAGTCTAACCATTCAGGATGCCCAAATTCATTACCTGTGTTAAAAAACAAATATAAGCCTCACCCAGTGATATTAGCATTTCTTGCTAAGGTGACTCAATAATTACATGTGTTAAAGTCCTTAAAATCCATTAGGTTCTAATTTACCACAGCTGTGTCCTGTGAATGATATACAACCTTGGTTCAAAAACATCACAGTGAAGCACAAAGAGTAGTGAACACATCTGGACTCAGAATTCCAGGGTCCGGTTCCAGCTCAGCCATACAGCCCTTGTTACACACCTCCTTTTCCTCACGCACAAACTGAGAACACTTACCTCTATCATACTTAGGTCATCTCTGAAACTATCTCTAATATCTCTGAGTAATTTCCAAAATTTTTATTTCCATCATTTCTGTAATCTGTACAATGCTTTACAATTTCTCAAGGCTTTGAATGCACATTATGTTTTGATCCTCAGTGGGGCTCTTCATTATATCCATCTCACAGATGAGAAATCCAAAGCTTTGGACATTTTTGCCCAAACTTTACACAGATAATAAGCATAAAAGCAACCATTAAAATTTAGTTCTTCTGATTAAAATCCAAAGATTTTAATGAGTTCTTTCTACCTCATCCACACATTAGGCAAGTACGTTTTAAACTTCAGGTGCCATAGAAACCCAAGTCATCACTCTTATTCTTCATTTTCCTTATTTCTTTCTCAGATCTACATGTTACCATTAGCTGTGTATCCTTAATTTCAAATGTGTCTGCGTGCATCTGCACGCATCTGTGTTTAGCTAGGACACTTGATTTGGAACCATTTAAATATTATTTATCATTGTAATGATGAGAACCAGAAACTCAATACACTGGAAAAATGAAATAAAATAGTAACACATAAATATTTTTCATTCTCAAAATTAAATTTAGATATTGACTGTCTAATAGATAGGCTCCTATTGTTTTCCCCAAGGTGGATTTCTACTTTATAGCTTCTTTTTCCCCCTTAAAAATTAAATACTGCTTTCCCAAGTTTACTTTCATTTGCCACTTTGATGATGCAATTTTCTAAGCCATGAACATCTCCTTTGTGTCAGAAGTACTGCAGCCAATACAAGAGTGTCCTACATTCAAGAAACTAATACATTAATATTCTAATAAAAACTAGGAAACTAGTAAACTAGGATGTAATTCAAAATGTTTTATTGTAGAGTTGCTTTAAACAGTAAACTCTGCTAAGAAACACTGGAATTTGCATTTAACTTTTTGGAACCATAGCCATCAAAGTAAAAATAGCATCCAAACAAATATGTCTGTAGCAGTTTCATAAGAATTAAAGCATCTGCAAACATTTTGCTAAATTCTAGTATTTCAGTCTACACAATATTCTTTACAATTTTACCTGCGATGTGACAGAGGAGAGAAAACCAGATTTCTGACTCTATGGGCCTATATTTACTTTAGGATGCCTTCAAGTGACACAAGGAATTTCCCTCTGCCATGCTTTGGAGTTCTGCTTAGATCTGGAGGCTGTCCCATGGTGTAGCCATGGGACAGCCTGCTCCAACATCCATTCAACTGGCAAACTCATGCACCTTCAGAATTGTAGAGGAGCACATTATTTACTGTTAAGGAAGGGACTGCCAGCCTGGGGAAATTTATATGTCTAAGTACTAGTGAAATTTCAACTAGTGGAGAACTTTAGAAAGACTAGAAATGACATGAGTTGGCTAAAGTATAGTAGCCTCCAAACTGGATCCAGGCATTCTATAAGCACAATACTTTTATTTTGGTATGGCCATGAACTCTGGGTTGACTACAGTATTAATGAGCAATTCCTTCAGCCTCTTCTGGGGGAGACTAGCTACATCACTGTCATCATGATTACACAGTAGAGACAGCAGCATATGCTTCATGTCTGCTTATTATGCGCTAGGCACATGCACTGCACATGAATTAATCCTTTCCATCTTCAACAACACTAAAGGAGGTACTATTATTATCTCAAGTTTATAAGTAAGGAAGCTGAGTCACAGACATTTATTAAGTACTGGGATCTATGAATCCAGACAGTCTGGTTTCAGCACCCTGACTCTTACTACTCCATCATATTGTCAGAAATAAATACCATGGAAATACAGTGCAAAGAATGACCAACCTCTCATACATGGACAGAGACTCCAAGCTAATGGAATGACATGTGCAGATGCATCAGATTGAGAAGGTGAGATGTGGTGAGGAGTCTGGTTTAGCCATGAAATAGGGTTAGTGGTAAGGAGAGAGGTGGGACAGACAAGATGAGATTAGATTAGGATAGGCCTAGGAGCTTACACCACAGGCAGTAGGAAACTAAAGGCTATTTCCTAAGTAGGGGAATGAGAAGTTCAAATGCATTTATTATTAAAATACCTATACAGTGTGAAAAAGACACTAGATATTGGGGATAGTTAAATAGCAGGAAAGCTAACATGGAATCCAAAGTGTAAGGTAAGAGATGACAAGATGCGGTGGGAACGAGGAAAAGAATGATTCAAATGGCATTTCTTGTATACTGTTGGTGGGAATGTAAATTGGTACAGCCACTATAAAAAACAGTATAAAGGTTCCTCAAAAAATTAAAAGTAGAATTATTATATGATCCAATAATTCCACTACTGGGTATTTATTCAAGAAAACAAAAACACTAATTCCAAAAGATATGTGCACCCTCATGCTTACTGCAGCATTATTTACAATAGCCAAGATAAGGAAGCAACCTAAGTGTCCATTGATGGATGAATGGATAAATAAGATGTGGTGTATGTATGTATGTGTGTGCACGTGTGTGTGTATAAAAAATAGGAATATTACGCAGCCATAAAAAGGATGAGGTTGTACCATTTGCAACAACATGGATGGACCTAGACGGTATTATGCTAAGTGAAACAAGTCCAACTGAGAAAGACAAATACCCTATGATTTCACTCATGTGTGGAATGTAAAAAAAAAAAAAAGAATAAACACAAAAAGCAGAATTAGACTTAGAAATACAGAGAATAAACTGATGTTTGCTGGGGCAGGATGGGCAAAATAGGTGAAGGGAGTGGGAGATACAGGCTTCCAGTTATGGAATGAATAAATCATAGGAATAAAAGGCACAGCATAAGGAACAAAGTCAATGATATTGTAATAGAGGTGCATGGTAATAGATCTACCTAATCTTGTGGTGAGCACCGAATAATGTATAAATCTGTCAATCACTATATTGTACACCTGAAACTAATGTAACATTGTGTGTCAACTACACTCAAACAAATCAAAACAAACAAACAAAAAACAAATGACATTTCTGAGGAGGAAAATAACAAGATTGGATGCTGCCTGATGAACGTAGGTTGTAACAAAAAGGGAACTCTGAGAGCAATTTTGAAGTTTCAAGCTCAGGGGTCTGAGTAGTGCTGGCATTAACCACACTAGGGAACAATGGTGACAGAGGAAGCATGTGGGAGGGAGATAGTGAGTTTTTTGGCATGCTAAATTTAAGACCTGAAGAATACACAGGCATTCATGGATATACAGTAACATTGATAAAAATAAGGTACTTAAATTCAGTTAAAACTGAGGGGTGAGAATCAAGAGTAATTTGTTAAGGCCTCAATAAAAGACAGTAGTTACATCCACAAAAGGACAAAGGCCCATGGACAGCATCCTAAGGAACTGCAGGTGGAAGATTAATTAGAAAAAACTGAGGAACAATGGTTAGCAAAGTAAGAGGGACATCAAGAAAAAATACATCAAAGGCTAAGAAGAGTCTCAAAAGGATGGTCAGTGACAAATGCTACAAACAAACACACATACAAAAAACCCAAAAACCCAGGCCTTGTTATCTTACCACCCATTTGGTAGAGGAATGAAATAATGTAGATAGAGCTGTGCTTTTCAATCTACGGAATGTTCCAGAGAAAACATATAGATTCCAAGGAAGCTTGTTAAAAATGTTCATCCTCCGGATGAACATTCATTACCTTATTCATTATCTTTGGGGGAAGTCCCAGGCAGATTTCTACATTTTCATCAACCTCCCTGTACTGAAAGCAGGAGGGCCAAAGGCCACTCCCTGAAGGAAAACAGAGTTGAGATTTGAAAGTTCTTTATATGTCTAAGGAAAAAACAGTTAGGCAACATGATGCCCATGGACACAGAGAGACTTGGGTTTTAATCTGAGTGAGCCACTTATGAGTGAATTTAGGCAATTTAATTTCTCCAGTGCTCAGCTTACTCATCTGTAAAATAGGATAATATGTTTCATGAAAGTTCTTTTAAGATTCAAACATGGTAAATGAGGCAGTGGGCACAGGGCCTGGCAGCTCTCAGCTTTCAATGTACACAAGCTTTTACGATACACATGTCCACTTATTATGGATGCTGTTCAGGAAAGAATTACATAAAGGGCAATAGATGAGGCAATAGATGAGGGAGGGAACTGACCAGCCCTACTCTGCAGCAGGCATACAAGTAACCAGGATGAATTCAACAGGCAACTAGTTAGTTGGCTCCTCTTGACTTAGTTTTCATGGTACAACCTTATTCCTTTCTTTAAAGTACTGAAATTGTACACGGATGCATTTATTCATATATTTAATAATACAAACCAATTTCCCTAAGCCCAGTGTGAATGACCTTTGAGTTATCTACTATTTTAGATTTTTAAAAGGCAGAATGGATGTGAAAATAATTTTGCTACAAGACACCCACAGGGATGGGGCAAATCATATTGCTATGTTAGGAATCCCCTCTCTGGTCTCTTCCTTCATTATTCCTACATGTTCATCTTGCAAAACCTCTGAACAAGCTCTTAAGGGTTATTTATAGCATATATACTAATAGTATATATATTATCACATATACTATATATATATATATATATATATATATATATATATACTTACAGTGCATATAGTATACAGTTGATTATAGTCCACTTAAAATTAACATTTTAGGAACCTCCTGAAACCAGAGTTCTCCTTTGGCTGGAACACTACTGACGCCTCTCCCATCTCCTCATTTCTCCCCACGCTTCTTGAAAATGTGACTCAGGTTACAGCCTCTGTTGCTTGCTATCTTTTCTAACTGTCTCAGGTAGACTAAGAAGGTGAAAATATAAATTCTCCACTGTATGGTTTATTTTCTCTCTTAGTATTCCTCCTTGGAAGTATAGTTTTCATCAGTATAGAATTGAATGGTGAGTTTGATCAAAACTACTGAGGATGGTATGAACCCATCTCATAATCTGATTAAAAGCTAAGATCCTGCTCCCCAGAAACACACACACACACAGACACACACAGACACACACACACACACACTGGATACAGCCTTAAGGGTTCACTAATTCCATTTGAAAATGGATACAATGTGAAATCACATTATCATCTATTTCGAACAGTCTAGCATGGAAATTCACATCCTTATAATCTATAGCATAAATAAGGATTTAAGAGTAGCACAATTACAATGAGGTTAAGATATACAAATTACTTAGAAGAGTACAAGACACATAGTATGTGACAATAAATATTAGTTACTATTATTTTAGTATTATATTTTCTTTTATTTTATTATGTAAGTAACACACTCACACATTATTTTCTTTAAACACACACACACACACACAATCTAAAATCTTATAAAATAACCACTTGCTATGGTCTGAATGTTACTTTCCCCCCCAAATTCCTATATTGCAATCCTAATCCTCAATGTGATGGTATTAGGAGGTGGGGTCTTTGGGAGATGCTTAGGTCATGAGGGTGGAGCCAGCCTGAATAGGATTAACATTCTTATAAATAAATTAGACTCCACAGAGCTCCCTAGCCCCTTCCACAATGCGAGGATACAGTTTGAAGTCTGAGAACAGGAAGAGGGACTTCATTCAACCTTCTTGGCATTCAGACTTCTAAAATCCAGAAAGCACGAGAAATAAATTTCTGTTATTATTAGCTCCCGGATCCATGGTATTTTGTTATAGTGGCCAAAGTAGACTAAGACATCACTGTTTTCCTTTTGGTAAATATTTTATTTATTTTCATTTATATCTATATCTATAACTATATCTCTATATCTATATATGGATACCCATCTATCTTATTTATCTACAACTTGTTTTGAACAAAAATAGAATCATATGCTATTTTGAATTTTAATATAAGCATTTTCCAGGTCAATAAGTATATATATCTCCCCATGATGGTACTTCCTTATGTGCATACAATGCAATTTTATTTAATTGTTTTCCTCATGTTAGTCATTTTGGCTTTTTCTATTATTTTAGTACTATAAAACATGAGCAATCTTATAAATCCATCTTTGTACACTTGTCTAATATTTCCCTAAGAAAACTGAATATGCAAAATAGCTGTTGAGAAGGTAAAAAGCAGATATGATTCTAAGAGAAAACATTTTCCAAGTTTTGAACATTATTAATCATTTGAAGACATAGGCACAACTTAACAAATTGTTACTGGAAATAATGTTCAACACAAAATTACATTTCTTAATGCATATGCTTAATATTCTACTTTAAAAGCATTTTTCACCATTTAAATTTAAGATTTCATTTTATTGTACTCCAAGACTTGTCAATTTTAAACATTTACCTTTTTAATAGCATATCTAAAAATTAGTAACAATTAATAAAAAAGGTTATTACATGAGATCAAATTCAGTACTTGGAAAAATAAAAGACAAAGATGAAAGCAGGACAAATGTTTGTGTCATGATCCAATTTAGGATTTTTTATGTATTTTAACTTTCACCTCATTTATCCTTTATGAGTATAAAGTCACTACTTTAAAAAACATTCCAATAAGCATATTTATATATTATGGAATATGAAGTTGAATTTCTAAGTTAGAAAAAAGAGCTATTTAAAAATTTCAAGGTATGATGAAGACCCTAGAGAATCATTTATTAATCTCTATTAGAGACTAATTTAGATTTTCTGAAAATCTTTTCCTGGAGAGGCTTCATTTAAACTGAAAGATATAGAAAGTTGCATACAACAAAGAAATAGATAGAAAAAATTACATTAGTGACTGCAGACAAAACATTCTACAGGGTGGCTTTTGAATGTTCTCTGTTGTAAATAAACTGACAAGGGGCAAATTAACTTTAATGTAAGCAAACGCAACATTAAATTTCATATTTGGTTCAAAACTGTAAACACAAACATAAGATAAATGGAAGCAAATCACAGAAAGACTTTCAAAGTGACCTTGGAATAATAGTGAACCATTCTCAGGCTGAACAGAGAAAACTGGAGAATGCCTGTTAGTATCTTACGCTAGCTCACAGCTCACAAACCTAATGAAGAAAAATACTATCATTAAAACAAGTTAAGAATGTTCTTCTCAGCGATGGTCTACAAATTACTTAGGGAATGTGGCAGCACTTGAGACAGTGCAGTGAAATATGACCACTCAAATAAGCTTATAACTAAGGGTTGCTATATAAAGATGGATACGAAATCTAAATTTATTCAGGTGATGGCAAAAAAGGTAACTGATTTGTTTTAGTACAGATAACTTGCTGGAATAAGAAACATATAATATGAATGAGTATTTTAATTTAACAAAATAAAAAAAATACATGTATGTATATTTCTAAATTATATACAAATGTTATATATACATGCATACATAATATATGTATATATTCCTCAAAGAATGCAACAGGCATTTGTAACTTGGAGCTCATGCATTGCTGGTGATTTCCTGATATTTCATTTGAAACACTGTATGTATGTTCACCTGCGTGTTTTTCTGAGGAGAGAGGTTTCCTTCACATTCTCCGGGAGTTTGAGTCTTAAAAAGGTAAGTACCACTCACTGTATTAGAATGTTAGTAACTAGAAGAATGGGTCACAGGTAAGAGTTTCTAAGCTATATAAAAAAAAAAAGAAAAGAAAAAAAAAAAGCGAAAGCCTAAATTGAGGGAAGCATTTTTCAAACCTTGGGCATAAGAAGCTTAGAAAAGTCGCATTTAAACTAACTTGAGTACATGGAGGCAAAGATTGTGACATTTGGGAACAATCCTTCCAAGTCAAAAATATGCTTTACAAGTAACCTGGCACTAACCATCAAAGGATGATATATCTGCTTGTTAAATTATGATTATGACCACTGATGTAATACATAGAATGTTACTTAATTCAAAATGAAGGGAAGACAGTAATTTTTTGAGCGGTCACCTGGGATATTTTGTAAGAAAATTCACAGTTCATGCCATGATTCACTGCATTCACTATAATAACAGAACTGGGTGCTTCCAGAAATGAGAAGACAGGCTAATAAGTAACTTTAAAACCAAAACAGGGAAACAAGTAACTAACACTGCTATAGTTAATTAATGATTCTAGAAAATTCTACCAAGTTCCTTCTCTCCTTTCCATTTCCTCTGTAAACAGCACCATTCATGTCTGGTTAATTGTGTAAAACCTCTAGGCACAAAATTCCTATTGGGATTGCTTTTCCTGTAATTAATTTTTTGCTGTTTGATGTAAAGGTCCAAGCTATAAATTGACAAGAAGCCAGCTGGTATTCGAGTGATGGAATTCGAGACAATACAACTAATGAAAAAAGCCCAGCTCTATTTGCTGAACATTTTGATTAGCAGCTTTGTGTGTTTTGCTTCTCTAAACTGTAATGCATACTAATTTTACCTAGGAATTAATTAAAGCCTATCACAACCTCCATGCTGTGTATGTTATGGAACAGCTTGTTGATACTGAGTTATGTATATATGAGAATAAGGTATAGTCCTCTTACGAATGTAAAAAAAAACTCTAGTTCCTACTCCTCTTTAACTATACTGAAGACTAGCTCTTAAAAGGAAGTATCAAAAGGAATGAGATCTTGCCATTTGCAACGACGTGGATGTAACTGGAGGGTGTTATGATGAGTGAAATAAGTCAATCAGAGAAAGACATGTATCATATGATCTCACTGGTATGAGGAATTCTTAATCTCAGGAAACAAACTGAGGGTTGCTGGAGTTGGTGGGGGGGTGGGAGGGATGGGGTGGCTGGGTGATAGACATTGGGGAGGGTATGTGCTATGGTGAGCGCTATGAATTGTGTAAGACTGTTGAATCACAGACCTGTACCTCTGAAACAAATAATATATTATATGTTAAAAAAAAAAAAAAAAGAAGATAGTAGGAAGGGAAAAATGAAGGGGGGGAATCGGAGGGGGAGATGACCCATGAGAGATGATGGACTCTGAGAAACAAACTGAGGGTTCTAGAGGGGAGAGGGGTGCAGGGATGGGTTAGCCTGGTGATGGGTATTAAAGAGGGCACATACTGCATGGAGCACTGGGTGTCATACGCAAACAATGAATCATGGAACACTACATCAAAAACTAATGATGTAATGTACGGTGATTAACATAACAATAAAAAAATTAAAAAAAAAAGGAAGTATCTATTTTCAAATCAAATGCCTTGGTTTTCCTCTAGTCCTTTAGTGGGTATTCAACTCTCCGGAGGGTGGGGCACAATGTAAAATATTTTTCCAAATCAGGGACTGTGATATCCTTTTTTTGAAAAATAAACTTGCTATCCATTCCTCAGGCCCACCTTTTTTTTTTTTTTAAAGATTTTTTATTTATTTATCTGAGAGAGAGAATGGGAGACAGAGAGCATGAGAGGGGGAGGATCAGAGGGAGAAGCAAACTCCCCGCTGAGCAGGGAGTCCGATGCGGGACTCAATCCCAGGACCCTGGGATCATGACCTGAGCCGAAGGCAGTTGCTTAACCAACTGAGCCACCCAGGCGCCCCTCAGGCCCACCTTTGATACTGATCAGTATGGCTCTGGGCTGGGACCAAGCCTAATTTTTTTTTTTTTTTCTTCATAGTATGCTCCGCTGTCTTATACCTACAACAGGTACTCCCTTAATATTTGTTAAAGTTGGACTATTCCCTCTACAACTGTTAAAGATCTAACATCATCTCTTTTGAGGCACAGAAACAAAGTATAACAATCAGGTCCAGAAGATGACATAAAGGAGCAAACAGAACAAACTCAGCAGTGCTGCTGCAGATTCACCATTGAAGTCCACCACTGTCTCCATGCTGTGGATTTTAGGTAACTCATTATTGATATCAAGTGTATCTATATATACACTTAAAATGCACGTATATAGGTGTATAAATATATACATGTGTGCATGTATATATGTGTATATGGTATGTTCCTAAAGAGAACATTAAAAACAAACAAACTTCAATGCCCGTTCCTCTTAATATCCTCAAGACTATTTTGAAATCAAATGCTTTGGTCTCCAGATCTCAGGGTTGTCCTGTGGAGCCCCTCTCCTGTGCATTCCTCCTTTATTTTTTTAAAGATTTTAAAAAAATTTTTATTACGTTATGTTAATCACCATACATTACATCATTAGTTTTTGATGTAGTGTTCCATGATTCATTGTTTGTGCATTAACACCCAGTGTTCCATTCAGTACGTGCCCTCTTTAATACCCATCACCAGGCTAACCCATCCCCACACCCCCCTCTAGAACCCTCAGTTTGTTTCTCAGAGTCCATAGTCACTCATGGTTTCTTTAAGATTTTATTTATTTATTTGACAGAGAGAGACACAGCGAGAGAGGGAACACAAGCAGGGGGAGTGGGAGAGGGAGAAGCAGGCTTCCCGCTGAGCAGGGAGCCCGATGCGGGGCTCGATCCCAGGACCCTGGGATCATGACCTGAGCTGAAGACAGATGCTTAACGACTGAGCCATCCAGGCTCCCCTGAATTCCTCCTTTAAAAGGTCCAAGTCAGTGATTATATTCTGAGCCCCAGGACTCGCTACACTGGTCATATGCTCAACTGTAACACAAGATTATAATTTCAAAAGTATTAAAATGTATCCTGTGTATCAGAAAACATGTTTAACGTGGGTCAGTATGATCCCTGTCCTCATAGATCTCATAGTCTAATAGAGAAGAGAGACAGAATTAAACAAGTATAAAAATATATATTTCCTTTGGAGAGGGTATGGAGGAGAGGCCTCAAAAAAAAGACTTCAAGGTTAAGAGTGAAAACAACAAAGGGTAGTAGGAGAGGAAAGCAGAGAATACTGGCAAATCTCCCCGCGTGCCCGCCTCCCCCCACAAAAAGAGACGTGGCGGCGCCTGGGCTAGCGTGTGCCTTCGACTCCAGGCTCTGTGCTCAGTGGGGGAGTCTGCTTCTTCCTCTCCCTCTGCCCCTCCCCCAGCTCGTGCTCACCCCCCACCCTCTCAAGTGAATAAATAAAATCTTTTTTTTTTTTAAAGATTTTATTTATTTATTTGAGAGAGAGAGAATGAGAGACAGAGAGCATGAGAGGGAGGAGGGTCAGAGGGAGAAGCAGACTCCCTGCCGAGCAGGGAGCCTGATGTGGGACTCGATCCCGAGACTCCAGGATCATGACCTGAGCCGAAGGCAGTCGCTTAACCAACTGAACCACCCAGGCGCCCCGTGAATAAATAAAATCTTAAAAAAAGAGAAGAAGATGTGAAGGTGCTGAGACAGTGGCACAGCAAGGCAGAGAGGACCGGCCTGGAACTCTGCCACTGCACAGGGAAAGAGGGGGTGTTGGTCTTAGAAACCCAGCCTTGGAATTCTAGAAGTTAGCTGTGGTGTTAAGAAACAAAACACACCTTTGCAAACTAAGCTTGTACATGGGTTTTAGAAATATACGGGGTAACTGACTACACAGGTGTGGATGAAATTGCCTGGGAAGAGCATGCAGGAAGGGGAGTATAATGGGAAAGCCTGAGGAACACTCACAGGGCGAGGTGGGGCAGAGGAGGCCTGGAAAGAAGCCTGAGGGGGAAGGACCAGAGAGAGATGAGGACAACCATGGTGAGTGGGAGACAGGAGATGGACCCCAGGGACGGAGGGGTCCCGAGAAGAAACAATGGTCAACAGTAATAGGTGCTAGCAGTTGAACTAAAACCTGAAGTCCTATAATAACTACACGGAGTAATAAGAGAGAACATTCACGAATGGAAAGGGAGCAATCGCAGTGATGTCTGGGGTAAAACCAAAGAACTGAAAACTGTGTTGTGAGGATGAAGTGCTTTACTTTTTCTCTTTGTTTATTCTAGGATATTCTGACAGGGAGTATTTAACTAAATACCTGCGAGTGAACTGTCTTAACTATATGTAAGCTTTGTATTCATAAATTTATTTATTCATTTGAGAGGGTGGGGGGTGAGCACGAGCTGGGGGGAGGGGCAGAGGGAGAGGAAGAAATTTGGAAGAAATTCGGTCTGTCTTAACTATATGTAAGCTTTGTATTCATAAACGTTTTATGGCATATAATATGCACCATATCTTAAGACAGCCAGAAAAAAGACTAGTGTACTATTAGGTTTCCTTAAAATTCCTGTAACAAATTTACAAACTAATATTTTCAATAAAATACATGATAAATTCCAGTCCTCCATCCCCTAGATAAAGGGGATGGTGGCCTGAGTCAAATGCTATACCTACTCTCCCATTCCACCTGGTGTTACAGTCCAGGCCTCCGATCCTGTGATAGCGGACAGGGGCCGGGAATGGCACTGAAGATGAAAGCCACTGTAGTAAGGCTGGTCGGTACCCTCCATCTATTCTGCTCTCCCCAGTCTTCCCCTTGATAAATTTTGCACAAAAAGTCTTGAAGCAATGGCCAAATGAGCTCTGGGCAGTGCAGAAAGAAAACATTTCCAACTTGAACTATGCTTGGACCACAGCCAAACCCATCAATCCCTTCACTTATCTACATGATTAGAATTGCTTTAAGTGGTCAGTTCCTATGATCAAGGAACAGGATAGTAGATGAAGTAAATACTTAGGTCAAGTGTTTTGAGAAGAAGGCTGTCAAAATAAAACAAACCAAAGTAAAACATTCTTAACCATCAATGTCCATACGTACAAAATAAGAATAACTTTATATTGCATATATATGCGGTAGAATTAATGAAAACGCACTTATAAACCAGTCTTACTTGAAATGCTAAAGAATTAGCATTACTATATTGAAGGGTAATGATATATAATGGTATATCTCATTATGTTTTTATTTAAATCAAGACTATGGGAGAACATTTTAAATAAATGAAATCGTAAAACTATATTAAAATAATAAAAGCAACAGCGCTCTATGTACATGGACTCTGTGCTAGAGTTTTAGAAATTATTTCAAATGATAGTCACAATAACCCTTCAGTTTGGGAGGGGACATTATTTTCATTTTCAGACAACAGATCGGGGGTAATGTGACTCTCCAAGGTGATGCAGGTGTAAGGTATCGAAGTTGGTATTCATACTTAGATTTGTCTGTCTTCTTTCCATGGTATCTGGAGCTAGGTACTTGATTTGAGCAACATTAGTTGGAAACCTATTACGAAGGTACAGACATTAGGGAAGATAATAAAAAAGCTATAAAAGGATGTGTAAAGATGTATTTCCAATTTCACTCTCAAGTATACAAATAAAGTATATTTATTACGGACTTGTGCTCCCTTCGTGCCTTGCATGTTCTGCTGTCTTGATGTTATTACTCCATGTTACAGCTGTTTGGTCTCCATGAGGCCTTTTCAAAATCCTGCAGGAAAGCTTTGGTGCTTGTGTTTCCACTTAGGTATAATTTTTTTTTCCTTATTAAAGCAATTATTAAAGAGTGTGATTTTTGTGTTTTTGTTGTTTCTGCCTGTCTCTTTATTAGACTGAGGATAGATACACTATGTTTTCATCTCCTATCCTTATTACTTAATTTATGTGATAGCAGGCATATAATGCACATTCGAGGATTTGTTAAATATGTGTTGATGGGCTCCTGGGTGGCTCAGTGGGTTAAGTGTCTGCCTTCGGCTCAGGTCAAGATCTCAGGGTTTGAGCCCCGCATTGGGCTCCCTGCTCAGTGGGGAGTCTGCTTCTCCCTCTACCCTTCCTCCCTGATCGTGATCTCTCTCTATCTCACTCTTTCTCTCTCACTCTCAAATAAATAAGGAACTATAATAACTACACTGAGTAATAAGAACATTCACGAATGTGATTATGTGTTGAAAGAAGAAAACGAAGGAAATCATGTCTGCTTCCTATAGTAAGCTATATATTACTTAGGGAAAGTACTAGCTTACTTTTGAACACCCAGTTCAAAGGGGAAGGAGTCAAAGAAAGTGTGTAACAAATGCTTCCTTACTGATTGCAAAATGAGGGCCATAAAAAACACAGAGGGGCGCCTGGGTGGTTCAGTTGGTTAAGCATCTGCCTTCAGCTCAGGTCATGATCTCAGGGTCCTGGAATTGAGCCCACGTCTGAATCCCTGCTCAGCAGGGAGTCTGCTTCTCCCTCCCTCTGCTTTTGCACTCTTGCTCTCTCTCTCTCTACCCCCTTTCAAATAAATAAAATCTTTAAAAACAACAAACAAACAAACACCCCCCCCCAAAAAAAAACACAGAGGAAAATGCTAATGGGTGGAAAAGGGTGCATACGGAGGAGCCCATCCATAGTGGGGGGTTGGAGGGGATGTAAATCAGTAGAGAGAAGATAAATCACTTAGGTTCTCTCTTCCTGAGGCCTCCTTGGGTGTTTTCCTACTCTGAATGCCACACCACTAAGTGGCAGAATTTCAAATGGCTCATGTTGCTAATTATACCTTGACCTACAGGCAATTTTTGTGGCACCGTTCTGATTTAAAACAAATAATAAAAGTATAATCAAACCAAGTAAAAATGAACAAAACATGTAAGACTAAATGGAGAAAACTGTCATTTTTGAACAAAAATAATTTCTTAAAAACTACACAGTGTTTTCTTAAGAAAATTCACAGCAACAGTAGTGGACTCTGCCATTTGTTCTGAAACCATTCTGATGCTGCATGAAGCAGAAGACTCAAAATATTCTTTAAGGGGGAAAAGAAGGGGACTAAACCACACTAAGGAAGAGATGGTGGGGGAAAAAAATGAGGTTATTTAATACAATCCTAACTGAATTCATATTTTTCCCAAGGATATTACAAATGCCTTAGAAAATGATTTGCTAATGCACATCATTGTAAAAAGTGTACAAGTTTTGCAAGTGAACAGGGCACCAGCTGAAAGACTCCATATCTTTTTAGGCGGTAGAAAACAAGTCAAGAAAACAGGAAATGTGAAAAACAATATATTGGATGACTACAAAATTTATATACATGTGATTTTGTGGCTCTTCTAACTTTAGGTTTAGACCCCAAAATTTAGTAATTGAGTCAAATTGTGCTATTTTTCCCTAAAATTTGCCTATAATTAGGATATGCTACCACTGAGTCAGGGTTAGTTCCTTTTGGTCACATCAAACATACATAGTAATAGAGATTAACAAATTTCCCTAATGAATTATTGAGAGCTAAGCAGAGACATTGAAAGAGGAAGCATATAACCATAGGAAATAAGACTGGAAAGAAACCGTTCACTTAAAGCCTCTGTATGGCATGACTGACATCGGTTAAATTCAATCCTGATATCATTCCAGGCTAGATAAGCCTAAGAACATCAGGCTCTTTCACGGCACAGCCTGCTACAGCTTTTCTTCTGTATCTCCCACAGCCTTTCTTCTGTAGTCAGCAACTACAACCCCCTAGTAGAGAGACTTAACTACCTGCTCATAACTTAATCAAAGGACCAGCATCAGTTTGCCTTTGGAAGATATTTCCATTGCTCCAAGTTCCTGCCAACAGCTAGTTAGCCTTCTCTGCTTCCCTGCGGTCAGTTCTTGCTTCCTCTCAGGCCACTGGTGCCAAATAAATGAGAAAAAAGTTCCAGAGCAGCATGATGGCTTGTGGCAAGCACTGTGAACTTCCTCCCACAGTGAGGAGAAAAGTTCTCAGTATTTGCACTGACTTGCTTCAGGTGTCTCAGTTTGCTCTGGGTAACACTTAATTTGAATTGTAAAAAATATAATGACAAGGTTATGAATTAGCCTATCAACTGTCTTTGAAGGTAATTAAAAGAGAGGTTCAAAATCATGTAAACACTTTTAATGTCTTAAAAGTAATGACGTTTAAATTATCATACACAAATGTCCCAGAGAGGTTTGATACAATGTAAACTACCACCACCCTTCCCCTCCATATAAACCAGAACATTTTCCATTGGTCTAAATCATTCTCTGTGCTTTCATACAAGCTAAAATTCTAACACAGAAACAAAGCAATACAATTAGTAATTGGATCAGTTTTGTGTTTAACTTTTGTCAATCCAACAATTTCACTAAACTATTTCATTTAGAAATACTCATCACTATTATTTGTGCCTGGGTGAGGAAAGTTTCTTTGCTGTCCTTTGAGCTTTATCTCCCAATATACAGATCTTGCTTCCATCAAAAAGATGACCCAAGTAATATGATCATGGCCAATGTTTCCTGCCTATACATCTTTCTAGTTAGTCCTTGACTTGTAATGCTTGTTTTTGCCTCCAGAATCCTGTCTATTCTTCAATAACAAGCTTAAATATCATCTCCTATGTCAGAAATATATCTCTCCTTCAGTCTGAGAATGCTTTTTTTTTTTTTTTTTTTCAAGCTAGATAAACTGCTTTCAAGAAAAGACACATTTTCTAACTTCCATTTATGGCTCTGTGTCTGTTTTGTCCAGTGATATACCGGCAGAATTGTTATGAGAAGATTGTTTTAAAAGAGCTGATTCAAAGGGGGAGACATTCACTTTCTGTTTCTCTTCCTTCTTCCTTGTGTGGAAAGGGTGTTTTGGTACTTTGATTGGAGTGTGTAGGAAGGGCAGCATTTCGGTTTTGTGAAATGTTTGTACCTACAGACGTACAATTAGATGAATTTCACCTAATTGTACCAAAAAGCTGAAGGGTGTGACAGAGATCTAAGTAAACCTCCATTCTTCAGGTTAGAAAGTATTTGTATAGTGCTGAAAGAAACAATATAAAATATGCTATTTTCAATAAAAAAAATTTAAAAAATATGCTATTTTCAAAGAACAGATTAAAGTCAATCTGAAACAAATATATTGTATTAAATTTTATATAACATAAAGAAAGCTATTCAGAAATAAATGCTATAGTCTGCCTAAAGGGTAAGGAAATATCCAAGAGGCTCTAATTATACTAAACAGAAGGTTAAAATAAACATCCAGAATTATGGCACAATAGTTATCTGGGTCCTTCACAAACTGTCAAAGTTTCCCCCAAACTTCTTGAAACTTTACAAAGAATCATTTAATGGAAAAAAAAAAAAAGAATCATTAAATGTGTCAGGTATTTGGGGGGAAAAAAGAAACTTTTAACATTCCAAGTGACAGATGTCAAGACTCATGAATATTTAAATATTCATAAGTTAGCAGACATTCTAAACAACCATCTAAGAATATATACATATTTGCTTTAATGCTATTCCTGGGATCCATTAAAAAAAGTTTATAGGAATAGTGGGAGCACAGAATGGTAACATACTAAGAAGGTAAACTCTACCAACTGACTTACAGAACTATAAATTCTATTGCTCAGTTTTATCCTTTCAAACAATTTTCTTTTTTATAAATTAGGCCATCCAATAAATAAAGAAATTCTCTTTAGGAAATAGACAAAATTATGTGTCATACAGCAGGGGAAGCAAGGGATATGGATATAAAAGACATGAATTTTAGGACTCAGTTTCTCACGATATATAACCTCAAGCCGTGTAACTTTCCCTTACTTGTAATATAGTTAGAACTTGGATTTATCACACACTACTATATGTAAGACATCACTGCAAACTCTTAACATCATTAAATATTTTAATTCTTACAACTGCTCAGTAAAATAGGTATCATTATAATCCCTATTTTTGAGATGATGAATGAGGTACAGAAAGATTAGGTAATCGGCCAAAGATGACACAACTAGGAAGTAAAGTAGCCAGGATCAGAATCTAGGCAGACTGTCTCCAAACCTGAACTCTCTCTTTTTTTTTAAAGATTTTATTTATTTATTTCAGAGAGCGAGAGAGAGCATGAGCGAGAAGGAGGGGCAGAAGAAGAGGGAGAAGCAGACTCCTCACTGAGCAGGGAGCTCGACATGGGGCTCAATCCCAGGACCCCAGGATCATGACCTGAGCCAAGGGTAGATGCTTAACTGACTGAGCCACCTAGGCACCCTCAAACCTGAACTCTTAACCATTATGTTACACTGCCTCAAAATCAACATTATAAAAAGGATGCTGACTTTGTAGGTTTCATTATGTGAAATCATGTATGTGAAAATAATTGAAAACTTTAAAAGTCTAAACAAATGCAATATACATAGCAAATCATGTGGGAATGCACATAGGGAAAAAGACATGAATAATAAAGATACAGTAATTAGCTACTGGCTGAATGTTAAGAACAAGGAAAAGGAAAGAACAACTGAAATGGGTCTTAGCGCTCAACAACCAGTTACTGGAAAAAGATGACGATACTAATAGTAATAATAATCTTAAAAAGGCATCATAATTTGTAGGGAGGATGGTTTTAGTTTTGGATTCAGTGACTTTGAAGAGCCACAAGATACTACGTGGAGATCTCAGGGAGGTAGCTTCAGAATGTATGCTTGTAGTTTAGAGCAAAATGTTGGATCTTGAGATGTTGATTTGGGAATTATCTACTTAAAGAGATGTCCAAAGCCTAAAAGTAGATGAGCTTTCTGAGAGAGAAAGAATAGGGCCAACATGATAGAGGCCCAGGATGACAAGGGAGCAAACACGAATGTGGCAGGAGAAACAAGATGAAAAGGAGTGTGTGGAAAGAGACAGGGGAGGCCTCGCTGGTATAGCAGAGAAGGCAGGGAAGGAAAACACAAGGAAAGTCAACCGAGGCAGGTGAAGAAGGGAGTTCAGGGAGTGGGTGCAGAGGCCTGCAAGCCAATGATGACCTTGGAAACCAGAGAAGAGAAGGCGGCAGGACACCGGCAAGGGTCTGAGTGTTGAATATGAGAAAGCAGAGTTAGCACCCATAACTACACAATGAAGTTTGGCAAAGTAAAGGGAAAACAGGTAAGATACTAGCTTTACATGTTAGTAACCTATTTCTCAATTTGTGAAATGTGCATTTTAAAGCAATGATTTCAAATTTTCTGGTATTTTCTCAGATTCATGTCTTAGTTACTTTATTATAATTATAAAAATAATAAAAACAAATGTGTATCAAAACTATGGTAAAAAGAACTATGTCCAGTCCAATGCTTACTGTTGCTATTGCATGTTTAGCCACACTGTTTTATTTAATTACAATTTAAAAACAAAAACAACTCAGGTGTCACTAATGTACATCACCAATTTGCAGAGGAAATGCTGCTTGGTATAAAAGATCTTGTGCTAAGGGTCAGAAAAGAGCAAATTTGCTGCTAATTATTAAAATGCAAAAAGTTTTTTTTCTACCAGTTAGTCATAATAATTATACTTGCCTTTTATAGTTAATCTTTCCAAGACAAAACAAGGTTTCACTTATGAAAATATTTCTGACTCATAAGAAAACAAGTATTTTGTGTACCCAAGTTTACATAGATAGAAAATGATACTAGGAAACAAAGCTGTTTATACAAGTGGATTTCAATGTTAAATGCTAATGTGTATAATGATCATAGTATTTTCTTCTCTAAGAAAATCATTTTCACAATATGCATCTAATAATATAGAGATATTAGCACTGTTTCCAATTTAAACATGTGACCTTGAAGTCAACTGATTAAATATGAATGGATATCCTTGTCTTTTACTAAAAAAATGATGGGTGTCTCCAGGAAGGAAAATTAGAATTTAAGAATTTCCTCTTTATCTTAAATTGTCTTGGCCTTTGGTGTTACATTTGCTCAGGCAACTCCTGCCCTCGTTCAGTCAGGGGCAGCATATACTGGCAAGGGAAGGAGAAAAAAAGCCAAGAAGAATAAAAGAATTAAGGTGGAAGTAAGCTGGCAACCACAGAAGACAACCCCCCCGCAGTTTTCAAAAACATTTAAAACTTAAACCTGTTCATTTTTAGCTACTTGAGAACTATTTTCTAAGGGAATAAGAACTCATCAATACCTATTGGGAAAAATATGAGGCCAAAGTCTTTATTTTACACAATAGAACAATTTAGGTCCATGGGAATGGCTGAGCCAGGACTAAAATCTTACCTGTCTATCCCAAAACTAGAATCTACACATCAAATCAGAAAACGGAAATGATTATCTTTGTGATATCATTTTAAGAAACAGAACCAGGTGGGCAGTACTTGAATAGAAGGCCCAGAAGTGACAATGAAAAAACACAGTGTTTAATGCCTTTTGACCTTTCTGTCATTGTTGCACCCCCCCACCCCCACCAACCCTCACTCTACCTACACCCCACTCAGGAGCCTTTGTAGACACTCTTTTCCTAATTGCTTCTACCCCATGAAATTTAAATACCACAGATCTACTGCCTATGTGTTTATATGCTGGGATGCTCTGGAAGACAAAAACTATCATAATATCTAAGATTATTATTTATTACTTTTTGCGCTCCCTTAACAGTCAATTTCGGTGATATCACCTCCGAAAATGCATGAAAAATGCATGTTTATGAAACCAGAAAGGTAGGTACGTTGCTGGAAATGGTACACATGTTCTCTATGTATAGAAGGCACATGCTGTCTGCGTCAGGTAGTCAAGGAAGTGATTACACATCTTCAAAGAATATATAAAGGGATCCTACCTCGTCCATTTGATTCCCATCAAGCTCTCTTTAAGAGCTGTTGGAAAGGTCTGGCACCAAAAATATTGAGATCAACTAACAAATATAGTAGTAGCTTTCCAACTTTGTAAGCCAAAGAACATGTTTGACTATTTTTATTTATTCTGCTAATATTTATTTGGTCTCATTTATAGGAGAACCCATATACACACAGAATTTAAGTCTCCTACTTAAAAGACAGAAAGAGAGAGATTACTATTAGTTCGCATACCTTTCAGAAGACTCTTGCTTTAATAAATAAAATGTCTTTCAAAAAGCCAATAAATGGATTTTTAAAACTGTACCAGGGTTATAAATGTTTATTTGCTCAACATATAATAATTAAGTTCTCATGTCATACTACTACTTTAAAGTCTAAAGCTAGGGATAAAATAAGCTGATCCTTAAAAAAATATTTTTAAGTGCACAGCACTTTCACATTGTAATAAAGAAAAAGGAAAGGAAAGAAAATATAAGATGTGGGGTGAATTTTTAACCACATAATTTAATATTTTTAATTACACTGTAGATAATTTATTGGAATGATAATCCAAGATATCTGGATGTTTTGTTTGTGGAAAGGTGTTATTAAGGCTGACTAATGTGGTGGGAAGGCGAGACCACACAAATAACTCAGTATAACAATCTCACAATAAATTTACTTACCCACGTTATCAGTTTGTTCCTAAATACAACAAGAAACTTTAACTCATGACCCATATATAATCACGCATGATGTATATATGATTAAAATATCAAAAAGGAGTGGATTATCTAGATTTTTAAGCTTCCATTTTTCTCATCGCAACTCTTCATCACGAAATGGTCATCTCACCACATGTCAAAATGGGACCTTTCAATGACAGTGGGTTTGTGTGTGCTGGTGAGGCCTAAACACCTATCATTTGTTTTTATTAAAAGTAATTCAAGAGTCTTTTAGACAATAGGGTGTAAACAAAGTTGCAAAGCTGTTTCTGGGTTATTTTTCCCAAACTATAAAACTCCTCTGTAAAAACTGTTGACTTATATTTTTAAGAATAATCATATAAGCTTTTTAGTTAATTGTCAGATTTCTTAAATGTATTTATAAAGGGAATATAACTGTTGTAGGCATTTCTACAACATAGTTATAAATTGTATTTATGCTTTAAAGTTATATCATTATTCTTTTCCATTTGTAATTTATGCTTCTACAGGTACAGCCTCCTTTAAATGACTTAAATATATGAAAATGTTTTCATGAAAGACAAATCAGGTGATAATTCTTGAGTATATCACAGAATTCTTTAAAACCGCATTTTTCATTTACACCTGAAATTATTCGTTTTACAAACTCAAAATTAAAAAAATTTTTTCCAAGTGATAGTTACTGTATAATGTGAGTTATACCTGTACTACCTTATATTTTTAAAACTACTTAAATCAAGTACCTGGATCATTTTTGAGTTATGAAATAAAATGCACAGGTTGATTCAAACTTGCTCATTCAAAGAAACACATCTCTTATATGATCCACATAGGACAAAAACAAAAACAAACAAAACAAAACAAAATGAACATCCAAACAAACCAGTATTCAGTATTCAAGTGTTTGGTTACATAGGATAGAAATATGGAGTAAAAATAACTTACCTAAATAAATGTTATTTTCATCTTGTATTACATAACATAGGCAGAGGTAACCATTAAATATTTCTTTAATTTCAGTTAATAATCAGAAGGATCCTAGTATCTGTGTGGCCCTGAAAAATGGCAACTTTATTTTCCTCATAATCTTTCAGAAAAATCTTACTTAAAAAAATGAAGTAAATGATTTTGAACCCATGAGCAGGGGATATATCCAATTTATAGAGTGATGTGAACAGCATGCAAAGAATTTAGATCTACAATTTTAAGCCAATTTTAAAGAATTCTGGTAGCAGGAAATCTTGCAGTGCTATATTTAGTTTGAGGTGACTGCCCCCTCAAATCTATTTTTCACATTTTTAGTTGAGTAACATACCTACACTCTGGATCTGACTCTGTCAATCTCCTATAAAACCCTTCAATAGCTCTCCATGACCTGGCCTCTGCTTCCATCTGTAGCCTTCTCTCTCATCATTCATGTTCTAAATTGATGGGTCCCTCATTCTGTTTCACCTTCTTAGCTTTGCGTAGGTACCACTCCAGTGAGGGATCGGGATAGGGAGGAAAGGGATACTTTAAACTCAACCCGCCGCAGTAAGCTTCCCCTGATGGCCCAAACCTACTCCTTTCCTGAGTATCAGTTCAGTGTTCTTCTAGAATGTGCTCTGTGCAGATTGTGAAGGTGACACATATCACCTCACACACTTCTATCTGTCTGCTTTGTCTCTTTCCTGGACATGGACTCCTGCAGCGAGTGGCCAGGTCTTCTCTTGCTTACTCAGGTCCTTGGCGGTGCCTGATCCAGCAGTAGAAAGAAGTCAGCAAAGAGGACAAACAAGTGATTTGTAAGACTGGCTCAAACTTTGGAAATAAGTCACTTGATTTGTGTCACAGATCACCACACAGTATGGAATTTATTTTGCTGTTTTCCTCTTTGATTCACCTCTTCTTGGTAGATGTCTCTAGTTAAGAGATTTGCTAACACCACTGCCAATCTTAGCATTCATTTCAGATAAAATTATAGTATTGTCTTGTATGGGATGATGTGTTTTGTAGGCAGAGCTCGGTTCAAGTTCTGACTTCTGTATTAAAGTTTAACCTTTCATTTCCCTCATGTGTAAAATGGAGGTAATCATTCCTACCTCTCAGGGTTGGAACTCAATTTAAATGAGATATCATAAGTAAAACATTTAGCATACTGCCTTGCTCAGGGTAAATATTCAAGATATAGCTATCTGAGGAAAAGTATGCTCAAAGGTGCTAATTTGACAATAGCATGTCCAATTAAGACAAGTCACTCATATAATCTGCATTCCCTAAACCCTCCACGGAAATATATTCCTAAAGAGAAACTTATGTTTCTCCACTGAAAAAGTAAAAAAAAAAGTTCCCAAGGAACTTAGAAAATATAAATTACTCTTCTCTACTATTAACTGAGATTACCGTGTGTAGTTCGTCTTCTTGCTTTGTTTTGGGAGTGAGCTGGGGCAAGGTAAGACTCAGATAATGATTTAAACTTTCAGAGGCAGAGGAATTCATCTTCTAAATTCTTGTCTCCTGTTGTCAAGTAGCTCAGGAGAAAGGTTGCCGGAGCAGATTATTTGTGTTTAGAGCACTCACAACCACATTTTAAAAGATGACAACCATATTGCTCACCAGCTCTGGCAATGGAGAATCAATCACATTTTGCATCCTATGGTCATAAGGATCTTTTCAATCTGCTTGAATAATACTGGAAGAATCAGCATGTACTCTTTGATCTAAAAAAAAACACCTCTCTGATCAACACTTTTATTT
Source organism: Mirounga leonina (assembly GCF_011800145.1). Classification (NCBI taxonomy): domain Eukaryota; kingdom Metazoa; phylum Chordata; class Mammalia; order Carnivora; family Phocidae; genus Mirounga; species Mirounga leonina. Next base: position 7,771,778 of record NW_023270431.1, read on the forward strand.
ATATATATATATATATATACACATATGTATATATATATATGTATGTATGTGTATATATATATATATGTATGTATGTATATATATATATTTATTTATCTGACAGAGAGAGACACAGCAAGAGAGGGAACACAAGCAGAGGGACTGGGAGAAGCAGGCGCTTAATGACTGAGCCACCCAGGTGCCCCTCTCTGATCAATTCTTTTTGGAAGGAAGATCTGTGGGGTTCCTGATAATCTCTAGAAACCTATGGAAAGTTCTAAGAGACTGTGAACCAAATAATGAAACTTACTATGTAGTAAAACTGGAAAGAAGAGAATTAGTGAAGGTAGGAGTGAAGGTAGGAAGGAAAGTAGTGAAGGTAGGAAATAATTCAAGAGCCCAACACCACTGGAGAAATACTATGAAGCATGAAGTAAATACATACATGGGATGGGTTGGGGTGAGTGGGATACTATTCATTCACTGGCATCTCATTTAGGAAGATTCCACCAGTAAGATGAGGTTATCACTCAAACGGGTCTTTGGGATTAGATTAGGAGGAAGCTTAGTTGAAAATATAAGACTAAATTAAGAATTCAGGGCTAGGTATAATGCCCAATATGTATCAATTTATCTTTACTCACATCTCCTAGCATAACATCCTGTTTTTCCCTCCTTAGGAAGACAAGCAATTTGAGAGAGGATCCTGGACCTAGCTGACTTTCTGGATTTAGGAGAAGCTTCTGTGAGACACTGAAGCTCATGAAGTGACGCTTTGGCGTTCTTCCAAAATGCTAGGTAATAAAGTAGTAAAGAAAGTTTGATAAAATTTCTTTATTTCTAAATGTTTCCAAGAATTGTTAAATAATACTACAAACTCAACCATCTACAACTCAACAATAGAGCTGGTTAGGTGTATACACTATGGGTCTCCTAATCCAGGGTTGTGTAAATAGTGAGTCTATTCAGCGGTGTGTATATGTTTATGCATATGTGTGTGTATGCACAAATACCTGCATATATTCAGTGTGTGTGTGTGTGTGTGTGTGTGTGTTGGCCTAAGAGCACAGAATCCAGATGTTAATTTTAGAAAAAACTGTGCTCTTTTCATTGGGGCTTATTCTAAGATCCAGTCCTACTTTTCATTTTGTTAGATTAGGAAATATGCTCTGCAGCCTCCAAGTTAAAATTCCTATTTGTGGGGCGCCTGGCGTGGCTCAGTTGGTTAGGCGACTGCCTTCGGCTCAGGTCGTGGTCCTGGAGTCCCGGGATCGAGTCCCGCATCGGGCTCCCTGCTCAGCAGGGAGTCTGCTTCTCCTTTTGACCCTCCCCCCTCATGCTCTCTCTCTATCTCATTCTCTCTCTCAAATAAATAAATAAAATCTTTAAAAAAAAAATTCCTATTTGTGATGACCTCACCTGGAAGAGATAGAGCTGAAAAGAAAAACCAGTGCCTTCCTGTACCTAGGACTTTTCTTTCTGATGATGATATGACAATATACCTTCACTAGGAGAAATATCAATGCCCCCAATGGTAGGTTTTGGTTTAAAATTCGTAACACATGAGGGATCATATGGCACAGGTTACCATGTCCTGCACAGAAAAAGTTCTATTTATTTACTTATTTTTAAAGATTTTATTTATTTATTTGAGAGAGAGAGAAAAAGAGAGAGAGAGATGGAGCACAAGCAGAGGGAGAAGCAGGCTCTCCACTGAGCAGGGAGCCCAATTAGGGACTCGATCCCAGCACCCTGGGATCGTGACCTGAGCCAAAGGCACATGCTTAACTGACTGAGCCACCTAGGCCTCCCGAAAATCAGTTTTATTTTACCAACAAGTCTTTATAATGAAAATAAACAAGTGAACTAACAGCAATAATCATCATCTCCACTTTTCTGGCAGGCTTTTATATAAATAAACCAAAGAGAAAATTTCCTGCTTCCAGTGTAAGAGACTTAGCGGCAGTAGACCAGACAGCAGCGGACCTTGCTTAGATGAGGAGCTGCGGTGGGTCCCATCCCACTGCTCTCTTTCTTTGGAACTGCAGCCGGAGGTCAGCCCAGCTGAACAGCAGTTCAGAAAGAGCCATTAAAACCACACACACTGACAGCCATAGACAACTACCCACATCCCAAAAGAAGAAATGCAGGGACGATGTAAGTATCCTACCCTGACACCATGCCTGAAAGAATGAAGGACGGAGAGTTAGGTTCAGTGGCTTCTTTCTTCCTCTCAACATTCAGATTTTAAGTAGACCCATTGCCTATTGTAAAGGGGTGATGTATTCAATTTGGTCTATGTGAGCAGGCTAGAGAAAAATGTGGATTAAGTTACATCAGAAACACTCCCCACTAGGTTAACACACGGTTTCTTGAAAGTGACTCTGCGCCCAGGTTCTGATCCTCAGCAAAGATTTGAAGGTTCTTTTGTGAAGAGTAACCTGGCAGAAAGAACATGTCCAGTACTGAGGAGGGCATTTAAATCACACGGGGGAGAGGGAGAGGAAATGCCATCTGCTCACTTCCAGTGACTCTGGTTCTGTCTGTTCCATAGCATGGCTCTATCTCCAGCCTGACTTTTTTTTTTTTTCCCTCCATCAGTGGAGTGGATCTCTATGTGTGGCTCCACATATTAAAATCGCCTGGTGAGATTTTTAAAAACTACTACTGCTAGAACCTTACACTCAGGGACTCTGACTCAAATGGCTGGTGTGGGGCTCAGGCTTCAGTATTTAAAGCTCCCCAGCTAACTGTAGCAGCACTCCCTTAACTCCTAGCACGGTGTCAAACTCACGGTAAGTTCTCATCTAGTGCCAGCTAAAATTGGTTATCAGTGTGCTGTGAATCAAACCAGAGCCACTGCTTTTTAAGTCTATGCCATTTAAAATAGATGCTATTTGTGTCTGAGCATTTTAACGGGACTTAATGCCATTCACAACTGCTCATATTGAGAAATTTGCAGTTTTTCACAGCTCAGTTTTATAGACATCTACTAGTCCTGTTATGTTCGGTAAACTTGCCTCAACAAGCTAAGAGAAAATGCCCAAAATTAGCACTCCTACTGTTCAGGAGACTGTATTTTGTCTTTCTATAACTGCTTCGATTCCAGCACTTAGCAGGAAGGCATTTAAATTTTTATTGTATTCCTATCTACCAGAAAAAAGGATTTACAAGTTTGACACTAAACAATCATAGATGAAGATTTGAAGTAAGATCACACATTTTACACTGAAGCATAATATAGCTATCACTGAATGCAGACTGACACTTAGGATAAAATCCATCCAACTTTCCCTGTGACTTTAGGGAGAATGTAACATATTCATTAAAGAATGTCCCACAGAATTTCAAATGTCAAAATACAATATAATCATACAGAGAAAATCCTTCAAGTTTAGTAATAGAAATTTCATTACACTGCTGAGAGAGAAAATTGCCAGTTTGTAATTATGCCTCTTTCTCCACAGGTATCACTCATTACAGAAACTAGAATAACATCATGGTAATGAGATTCCTAAACAAGAAAGTAGTAAAAACACATGAGCACCTATCAGATGACCCACATTATGGATATAATATAGTTTGCTCTCTATTGTCATGATTTTAGTTTGTTCATAAATAGAGCAAACAATATAAGAAAAGCAGAAAAGGCTGCTGATTTAAATTTTACCTATTGATAAAAATATATTTGAGAAAGCATCTCGAAAACTCCAGGAGCAGCCCCAATCCTGCTTGCTCTGTTTGCTTCTAGGAAGTCCAAGTCTGGCCTTCTGGTCATTGATTGACAGTCTGCACCCATGACACACCATCATCTGTCCCAATTGTCCTTCTCTTCCCCCTACATCCTCTTCTTGTGCCTTCTATGATTTCTGTTCCATAACCAGAGAACTTTCCTGTATCTTTTACGTCGTCTTGGAATTCTCTTTATTTCCTAGCCTTAAGAATCATCTGAGAATCTTTTAAAAATCCCAAAGCCCAGGCTATGGCCAACACTAATTCAATCACAATTTTTAGTTTTGTTTTTTTTTTTTAAATCCACAGGTTATTCCAATGTGCAATTTTAAGAACCAGTGACTTATTGGTTCTCTATTATATGAGTTGTTTTCTAATACTTTTCAAAACTTGTCCCTCTTTTTGACAGATGCCTGACAAAATTCCTACTCTTGATTAAACCATGCCTTCTAGAAAGAAAGTAACACAATTGCAAGGCTGATTCAATTTAGTCTTGATTACAATTCTGAAAAGATCATTCAATATTACCTAGATATCCTACTACGGTTCCCTAGTATTTTCATGCCTGGAGTGGTCTATTTCATGCTTCTACTTTCTTCTCAAACATCACTTATTCCTTCCGCTCCCAGATGATGACCTCATTTGAAAGTATAAAGCTATCGAACCTGAGCTACTTAGCCTTCATACAACTCCACTTACAACCAACCTATACCTGTATCCAGAAATTGACATGGAAACAATGAGTTTAATTTGAATGAATGAGTGAACAAATGAATCAATGAGTCCCACTGATTCCAGATTATTTATGACATTTCAGTTTATGTATTAACATCTGATGTCATGGGGAATATGTGTTTTATGATTACAACATGAGTTTTCAGTTTCCTAGACTATTGTGTTATATTAGTGAAATGTTATCAGTTTTGTTGATTTAACTCTGCTAGTTCAGTACTTTTTAAATGAGAAATTTGAATCATTTATGTTTTGAGCTATACCCAGAGAGTTATATGCAGCATTAATATTTCAAATTGAATGAAGGTGTACTCATTTAGAAAGTGTTCTTCTAAAACACTATCCCCAAGAGGAAGAAGAAAATGACAACGGAGAAAGCAAGGCTTCTGTTGCAAGAATAATTCTTACTTTAGTTCAAAGGCTTTCTGAACAAGTGGAATATGAACATGACAGTATTGAAAGTGATGCATTCACTCTGCATTTGAATCTCTATCTATATATGATAAAACTAAAGTAGATGAAGTCAAATCAGAGGGGAAAACAAAGCAAATTCCTTTGAAATAAAACTAGCAGTAAGCTCTCAATAAAAAGATTTCCCCCCCACCAAAAAAAAAAAAGTTATTGAAAACAATTTTCTTAACATTATTAGATGAGATACCTAATTATCTGAAAATGAAGAAAATTATTTGGAGTTAATTGTTTGTTGTAACTTTCTCCGTACCACTGCCTAGTCTAGGACAGGGTTACAAAGAGCTTTCTGAAAAGCCACAACATTTTCCACAAAAACCAACTTGAAACTCAGGGATGGCAACATTTTAATGCAGCTTATTTTTGAAACTTTCATTTAGAGAATTATTAAATGATACTTCATTTTCAAAATTATTTAAATTTTCTTCATTTTGTTTGGATACCTGATTCTTAAAATTCCATTCTGCTTTGTCTGTCAGTATTTTAAATCTGCAAGATATGTGCTTCAGGCTTAGAGTTTAATTTATGCTCTACTTGATATTGTAAAATGTTTATGTACATTTATATTTAAAATTAGTGAAATAATGTAGTTTCTTCTCTCTAGAATTCTAAACAGTCTTTAATAAAAAACACTATCAATGCCATTATTTTGGCATTATATGAAATTAATACTGTAGTAGTCTTCCCTTATCTGTGGGGAATATTCTCCAAGAACCCCAGTGGATGCCTAAAATCACAAATAGTCCCAAACCCTATATACTATATTTTTTTCCTATACATACATACAAACCTATGATAAATTTTAATTCAAAAATTAGGTACAGTAAGAGATTAACAACAATAACAAATAATAAAATAGAATAATTATAACAATATACCTAATAAAAGTTAATGTAAAAAGTGTTCTCTCCCACTCTTTCTCTCTCTCTCTTTCTCCATTAATCTTATTATACTATCTAATATACATATATTAGAAAAAGGTGATCACCCTTTTTCTTTCTGTGATGGTGTGAGATGATGAAATGCCTACTTGATGAGATGAAGTGAGGTGAATCACTTAGGCAATGTGACATAGCCTTAGGCTACTACTGATTCTCTGAGGATAGGTCAGAAGGGGATTATCTGCATCCGGATGGAAGTTAACTGGGTGGTAAAGTGAAACTGCAAAAAGCAGAACCTAAAGGGGGGACCACTTTATCAGTATTGACTTCTTCCCTAGTACTAAGATCACTGGGCATAGTAGTCCATGTGCTTGCCTGACCACCTCCCCTTTATAGCAATTCCTGATGAGTCACACAATGAGGTCATGTGACTACTCCCTCTGCTTCAGATGACTGGATAGGAAACAATAGCACTTCCAACACAACCACATAGCTACTAGAAACCTGGGCAAAATATATCCCTATCCTCATTTTTTTCTCTTTTGAATGGCTTTAGCAGTTTATCCATATGCAATTAACATATATTTAGTGAGGTTATCCTATGTGTACGGCAAATATTTTTTATTCTATATTTATTTTTAGCCATCTATTAAATATGCTTAACTAACCAGTGGTTACAAAGGGTAGCAAGGCATAGCCATATAGATTATCAATGATCTTATGTCTTATTTTTCTAATCTGTATTCTTTTAGTTATGTTATAAATACAGAAAAAAGTAAACCACAAACCCATTCAGTCATCAACACTGGGTCTTTCTTGCTGAAGAATTCATGATATTTTAAAGTGATGACAACCACTTTTTTTTTTTTTTAAAGATTTTACCTATGTATTTGACAGAGAGAGAAAGAGAGAGCACAAGCAGGGGGAGTGGTAGGCAGAGGCAGAGGGAGAAGCAGGCTCCTTGAGGAGCAGGGAGCCTGACTTGGGGCTTGATCCCAAGACCCTGAGATCATGACCTGAGCCGAAAGCAGACACTTAACCAACCGAGCCACCCAGGCACCACAACAACCACATTTTTTCATTCAACTTTCTAATCAATGAATGATCACTAAATTCATTTCCTTAGACCCAGTTTTTTTCATTTATTTGAAGTTTAATATTTCCAAATGACTTCAGTCTCACTCCAGTACATCAGTCCTATTCTTACTTGACTTTTGATTTCATTGCAGGGCTTCCTTGTGCCTTTCTATCTACATTTGTCTAACTGAAGTTACTCATAAGTTCCACCAACAATCTCCTAACCCAATTTCCTATATATTTATATGACATTTTCTGTTCATCTCTATCACTGTATCTAGTGCATGCACTAGTATAAAGATACTTGTCTGCTTACTTGTCTGTAATCCCTTTTGGGTTTTGAGACCTTGAGAGCAAGAACTATTTTTCACCTCATAATATCTACCACTTAGCAATGCTTGGTACACAGTGGGTACATATAAATGTCTGAAGCATGAAGGAATTTTGTAAATTGTGTTAAAACACATTCTAGAATGTGTTCTGCATATGTTAAATTTATAGTTTAAATTGATATATATATCAATTTACTAACTTTTAAAATTGAACTTACTTGAAGTCAATCTGCCTTCTTTCTTTCTCTCTCTCTTTCTGTGTACATAGAAGTTCTCTGCACAGGTATGCCAGAAAAATATTAAGTTTTATCTAATGCCCACATAGACTAACACATGAATGCCATATAGTAGATACATAATAAATGTTAACCGATCAATATATATCCTAGAAATCATCCTAGAAATGAAAACTAGCTGAGGTAACCCTCAGACCCCTTCATACGTGAAAGCTAAGTAAGGTGTTTTGGCAGCAACATTCAGTAAATGTCACTATGAATTCAAAACAAAAGAAGTAATATTTACTCTTAGACTTACTACAGAAATGGTTTAATTTACCACATATATCAACTTGGAAAATGTCATCTGATTTCTAACAAAGAATTATTACATTTACTCATGTCTCAAAGAGGAAATGAATGAAACATTTTAAGAAACTTTTATTTTTAACCATGTACCATTAGGCAAGATTCTAAAGAAATACTCTTAGATGGAATTGGAACATCAGTATTCAAGACCTATTTATTTAATGGAATAATTAATAATATTAAAAATAGTTAACAGTAAATTTAATTTTAAATTCAACTAACTTAATTTAAATAAAAGTTAATGATGAGCTATGTGCCTGGCAATATCTGAGTCTCGTAACCATATTAAATCATTTCACCCTCAAAATAGTCGTCTGGGGTGGGTGGTACTCCGTTTTATCACTGAGCAGATGAAGGCCCTGAAGGCAATGCATCCTACCCAAGTCACCCATCTAGAAGTCTTGGATTCCCACTCAGAGAGCTTTCTTAACCGCTTTGCTCTACCTTTTCCTAAAAGATATACATTAATTATACTATGGTGGCTAATCTACATATTGATACAAGAATTTCTTTAAAAATTTTCTCAAATTGGAAATCAGAAGAAAAAGACAACCAACCAGCTGCTGTATTTTCTAGCTGTACAACATTACGCACGTCCCTTTATCTTCACAAATTGCAGTTTCAGCAAAATGCCACTTGGGACATTGACCTAGCACACCTTAGTACTCCTCTAACTTTTTCCCAAGGTTTCTTTTAAACTAAGACATGATATAGAAAAAAAAAATTATGAAGATTAAGTTAGATGATGCATAGGAAAGTGCTTTGGAAAGTGCTTTAGAAAGTATAGAATGCCATGTCAATATAAATTTACTTTTATTCATATTTATTATTTTAACTCTCATACGATGAATGAAATATAAAAATACAAACATAATTTAGCCATCCCTGCTCCCCTCTCGTGTATTTGATTCTTGCAGATGACTACATGGTATTAGAATAAGAAATATAAGTGTATTTATTCGTAACCAATTAAATAATCTAGCAAATAAAAAATTCACAGCAAATATTCCTCTGCTTTACCCAGAGTGAAAGAATTTTTTTGAAACTCAAAATTAGGAGTATATAAGACAAAAAACCAGCAAAACAAAACAAATCAGCCAAATTGGTATCATTCTCAGAAAATCAGTACTGATCCTAATGATTTGTGATGAACGGCACACATATCTAAGTGCCTAATGAATTTATGTAAACATGTTTTAATAAAAAAAACTGTAAGAATGTGTTTTCTTCTCTTAACTTATTCTTCCTCTACTAAAGAAAAATAAAAATAAAATTTCAGAAAGATAACAAGTTTAAAAATGCCTAAAACATGAATAAACAACCAGGTTGCTCCTCAGTCAGTCTCGAAAAATTTCTTAAATTGATCTTTTTAAATATTAATTTCTTACATGCCACTTGAAAAAAATTACTCTGCTTATAACTACAACTGGTGATTGCAGCTAATGAACTACTAAAAATATTACAAGGTAATATTTTATATATATATTTATCTATTTATTACATACATAGACATCTATCTGATATCCTTTTTTTTTTTTTTTTAGAAAAATGTGAAAGCCTTGTGATGTGGTAGATGCTGTGCCAGTTGCTACTAGTTCCTGGAGATAAAATAGTGAATAAGATACAGATGACCCCTCTTTTCACTGAGTCTTAAATTTACCAAGGGAGTTATATATTTAATAGTTTTTCAAATGTAATTTTGTTAAGTGCCATGAAAGGTAAGTATAGGGTAATATAAAAATGTATGACAGGGAAAACTAGCATAGCATGAGGCTTTAGGAAAAGCTTCCCCAAGGAAATGAGATTTGCAGATGAAGGATTTGGTCAGGTATGGGAGGGAATGTTTGAGTGGAATGCTTCTCAGAAAGGAGAACTGCAAACGTATAGAGCTCAGAGTTGAAGGAGGTTGGTACATTCAGTGAACTGAAAGAATGCTTGCGTGGCTGGAGCAGAGCGATCAACAGGGAGACCCACAGGAGACCATTCATGAGAGCCTTACAGGTCAGCTGGAGGACACCAGTCATTGAAGCCATTAAGCAGGACAGTGACATGATCAAGAAATGGAAAAAAAAAAAAAATATTTAAAGTCATGATAGCTCATAGGGAAATACTAAACTTCATAAAACAACATCAATAATCAGAAATTATAGAGCTACTTGGAGATTATTGATTTTAATGTCTGTAGAGAAATGCTAAGATTTAGATAATAGGACAGAGGGAATAAAAAAAGGTGTTATATTGGTGTTAAGCATTAGGAGCCATTTGTTTTAAGAACAAAAGAATAAAACTTCAAAGATCTCTTAGTCCTATATCAAAGAATAATCCCAAGATTATATTTGATACCACAAATATGCTCACTTTATAGACCTTACAGAAAGAGATGTTAGAAATAATTATGTTTTTTATTGTTACTATTTATTGTTACTATGGGAAGAGTTTTCAAAACAAAACAGATGCTCAGCCTGCCCTAGGTGGAATATATACAGTTAAGGTGATTATTAATATAAATACTTCACAAAGCTTATGAAATTACTGAGATTTGTTAATGTCCTAGCTGTCCATGACCCATTTTTACCCTCATGGAATATACACCAAGACTCAGGAAATAATATATATTTTTTAATATTTTAAAAGATTTTATTTATTTATCAGAGAGCACAAGGAGGGGGAGAGGAAGAGCGAGAAGCAGGTTCCCCACTGAGCAGGGAGCCAGATGTGGGGTTTGATTCCAGGACCCCGGGATCATGATCTGAGCCAAAGGCAGACGCTTAACCGACTGAGCCACCCAGGCGTCCCAGGAAATAATTCTTAATATGAATTTGAATCAGATCTTTCTTATTTAAAAGTTATCAATATTAATTTAACTAAGGCTGTTAAATCTCTGTCATGTGTAGTCTGTTTGATGCTTGCCTGCAGGTTCTGTTATGGGCTATAGGCTAGAACTGTCTTCCACAAAGGACGACAGTCTCAGGAAAAGGACTTTATTAAGTACTTCAAACTACCCACACTCTCCACTCATTAGGTATAGGCTTCTAAATTGACATTGCCTACACAACTTCCAGACTAAAGCAGTAAACTGAGTCAAGATTCCTAGAATTCTTTTCTTTTTTTTTAAGGATCTTTTTTTTCTTTTTAATTATTTTTTTTAAGCAGGCTCCATGCCCAGTATGGGGCTCAAACTCATGACGCCGAGATCAAGGGTCGCATGCATGCTCTACTCACTGGGCCAGCCAGGTGCCCCAAGATTACTAGAAGTTTTGAATGCAGTCGGCTTCAAGAATTAATGACATAGGACTGACTGCATAAACTCGGAGGTTTTATTTTGGCTCTCTGTTTGGAAAACTGTTTTAGTTTCCACACATACAAGGAAGCCCATTCCATTTCTTTTTAAGCTATCTTAGAGTATAACAACTTCATGAACTGCTTTTGAAAATGAAATAAAACACTAAAAATAATCTCTCACTAACTCCCCACTTCTCCTTACTTCACATGGTAACATATTTACACAGGTTCATAGACCCTATCTTTTTATCAGGATATAATTGAAAAAATTGATTGTGCAACTAAGGCCTTACTGGAATGGCTATATTTGTGAACAATGTTTATTGGGTCAGTGAAGACCAGCTGCTTTTAAGGAACTGAGGCTGATTTTACTTATGGATATAATGCCTGCAAACTCCACTCAGGGAACCTGGCCTGCAGCCTGGCTGGCTCAGTGCAGTCTCCCACCTCGGGAAGGTCACTTCCGGACAGCTTAGGACTATTAACAAATTTTGTTGATCCTAGGAGAGGAATACACTAGTTTATAGGGGTGGGCTTCCTAACCTCAAGTTAGCAAACAATAGAGACTGATTGCCTGATTGACTGAATTAACAACAGAGACTTTTAAAAGTCCAATCTGAGGTTCCTTATACAAATTTCCAGATAGACATGAATTAATTTGAAGCTCTTCTAAGGCTTTCACTATAGAAAAGTAAGTCAGCCTCTCATATACATTTCCCAGCCTTTCTCTCTCTCTCTAGTCTAAAAACTGGTGAAATCTCCTAAAACTTAGAAATGCTCAAATGACCGTTGTTGACCAAATAGAACAGAAAATATTATTTGTTGACTTCTATATCTTATCATTCAAGATCCTTAGGACAACAATGACCTTTGAATATTCATAGTTTTCCTATTTTTAAAATAAATATATATAAATATTTTTGTCTATCACAATATCCTTTGCCTTGGTTTTCACATTTATAATATAAACATACTGGTGTACAATTACCTCAAAGACCAATAATCTTAGCTTGATATGTCATGCCATGACAATTATATCTTTCTTATGTTTAATGTGTGAACACTAATATAATAAACTCCAGTGATTAAATTCAGAATAATTCTAAGTTTTAAAAATAGTTCACCCCACTTGTTGACAAAAACATTAAATAAAATGCCAGCTATTAGACTACTTTTGCATCATGTATTAGTATAACAATGATTTTACAGTAATTTAATTTGTGCAGCTTATATAGGACAGTGTATGAAAAGAAACAAAGTTGTAATTTCCTGTTTTAAATCTGAACAGTAATTCAAACTATTCTACATGATTTATGTCATATGTAATATTAGTTAACGTTCTGAACATAGATGGGATATGTGTTCAACTCATACTTACCCATAAAATTGAGATAGCCTTCTCCACCAAGAGCATGAGTAATGAGTCGAATCATTTTATGAAGCTGTATTCCACGATCAATAACTGGAGTAAATGGGGTCAGAACACTCATGTTGGTATACATTTCAGCATCCATCAACCAAAATGCCAGTGTCTTGTCCCCAACGAGTGCCTATGGGAATAAAAGTCACTGAGATAAATGCAAGGAATAGGTGCTAAGCAGTTGTGATTTATACTAGAATAACACAGGATTACACGGGATGGGAAACGATGAAGGAGAGGTGTTTGAATTAATATTAATTTCATGTGTTTTTCAATAGTTGCTTTCTATGTAGAAGGAGAACAGGTAAAATCAGGTGAGCTGGTCGGAGATCAGCACTATTTTCAGGATGGATTTTTATTTTTAAAGAGCTTGGTGAAAACTCAGGATAAGCCAGCTGAATATTTGCTATACCTGAGCTGATGCTTCAAATTCTCTGAAATTGGAATAAATATTTATTATGATGTTGAGAATACTAAATTTCATTTTATTTTTTAAATTTTTTATTGTTATGTTGAGCACCACACATTACATCATTATAAATAAACTTTAAAAATAGCTTGCATTGCCATGATTTTGTTTGTTTTGGAAGAATGGAAGACTTTCTTAAAAATCATTTATATGCATATGTATTTATATTTATGTATATGTATTTATATATATAAAATATGTACATATATATAGTAAAATGGACCCTATTCCCCTTCAGCAGAGGGCTGACAGCTTTTCCTTAAAATGTAAAATTTGCTTTTTCATTGAATTTGGCATCTAATCTAAAATTAGTTTATTTTATACGAAAATATAACAGTTGATAAATGGGGCAGGTAATTCAGAAACATCCTGAGTAGTAGAAGAGAGGCTTTTTAACAATCTGAATTATTTTAAGGGCCAAAAAAGAATTGGCTCAGAATATGGTTCCTGGCTAAGAATTTTCAGAGTTTGATTAGATAGTAATTGTCATCTATATTACTTGAGTTCAAACTATTTCACTTTATCAAAGTAGACTCTTTGTTCTCCGACTTACAGATAAAATTTTAAATCTAAACATATAAAGTGGATGTGTACAGTTATGGACTGAACTGTGCCCACCCCAAATTCATGTTGAAGTACTAACCTCCAATGTGACTATGATTTAGAGAGAGGGCCTATAAAGAGGTAATCGAGATTAAATAAGGTCATAAGAGTGAGGCTCTAATCCAATATGAGTGAAGTCCTTATATGAAGAAGAAGAGACACCAGGGATGAGTGTGCACAAAAAAAGACCGTGTGAGAACAGAAAGAAGATGGCCATCTACAAGCCTAGGGCAGAGGCCTCAGGAAAAACTGAACCTGCTGACACCTTGATCTTGGACTACCAACCTCCAGAATGGCGAGAAATAAATTTCTGTTGTTTAGACCACCCGGTCTGTGGAATTTTGTTATGGCAGCCCTAGGAGACTGAAACACATACCAATAAAATGCAGCTTCAATCTGACATACAACTTCGAGTGCTATAGAAGCGTGACTCACTAAGTAGGCTCCATTGTTAAAGAAGTTTGAAGACAACGTAGATCTATTTGTTAAATAGTTATTAGTACTGGTTCTTTTTTTTTAAAGATTTTATTTATTTATTTGACAGAGAGAGAGACAGCACAAGCAGGGGGTGCAGCAGAAGGAGAGGGAGAAGCAGGGAGCCTGACGTGGGGCTCCATCCCAGGACCCTGAGATCATGACCTGAGCCAACGCAGATGTTTAACCAACTGAGCCACCCAGGTGCCCTATTTTTGCTTTTAGAAAGAACTAGGAAACTTGCATCTTTTTGTATATTCCAACAATTTGTAATAAAAGGCAGAATTACCTGAATCTTCAAAGTATGAAATAATTCTATAATTTTCTGTACATTTTGGGAAGAAAACTATAAAAATAATCTGTTTCATCTTCAATTTGTTTAATCCACTCATTTATTCTTTTATTCATTTATATAAAATAAATGTATCTATGGAGCTCAAAATATGTTATAATTGCTAGGAGTCTGCAATATAAAGAATTTATACATGCATCTTAGTTTTCATATTGTTATGTATTTGGTGAGAGTTCCTCCATGGTTATATTATCCATTTTTAATTTTTTAGATTTTGGTTCTGATTTTTTGTAGGTATTTGATTTGCTCTATGGCCAATTTAAGTTGAAAAGAAAGCCCTGCCCTGATTTGAAAGATACAAAATTTAATATAGGTTTACAGCATGAGTCAGAAAACTTTCTGTAAAGGCTACCTAGTATATATTTTAGGCATTGTGGGACACTTGCTCAGTCTCCACTACTTAAATCTGCCATTATGGCTCAAAAGCACCCATAGACAATACATAAGTGAATGAACATGGCTGTGTTCCAATTACCTTTACAAAAATAGGCAGCAGGCAGAACTTGGCCCATGGGCCTTAGTAGCTGACCTCTGGTCTACTTAGACTTTAAAAAAAAATTTTTTTTAAGATTTTATTTATTTATTTGACAGAGAGAGACACAGCCAGAGAGGGAACGCGAGCAGGGGGAGTGGGAGAGGGAGAATCAGGCTTCCTGCTGAGCAGGGAGCCCGATGAGGGGCTCGATCCCAGGACCCCGGGATCATGACCTGAGCCGAAGGCAGACGCCTAATGACTGAGCCACCCAGGCGCCCCTAGACTTTCTTATTAATTAGAGAATACACCTGAAAATCTACCTGTTTACCTTAAATGGTCAATTTCTTCAAAAATAACAAGCTTATTGTTTGAGCTTCAATTTTCTTAATACACATACTGGAAATAATTTCCTTTTTTTAAAGATTTTATCTATTTATTTATTCCTTTTAGAGAGAGGAGAGAGAGAGTGTGAGCCAGAGGCGGGGCAGGAAGAGAGATATTCTCAAGTAGACTCCACGCTGAGCATGGGCCTGGGTGCAGGCTGGATCTCAGGACCCTGAAATCATGACCTGAGCTGAAACCAAGAGTCAGACGCTTCACTGACTGAGTCACCCCGGTGCTCCATGCAAATAATTTCAAAAATTTTTACTGTCTCCTTTTTAATGTATAAAGAGTACTTATGTTACTTATGCTTATGAGGTTTGATATGGCTTTATATAACTAAATGGCCTTTGTTCCCCCACTTACTTATGTTTATTGAACAACTACTAGAAGCAGTCACAGTGCTAAGGCTGAAAATCTAAAGGTAATGGAAACAAATGTTCTGCCTAAAATGTGATGAAAGCATGGAGGATGAGGCAACTATTTTTCCCTATACAACTAGATGAGGTCTTGAGGGAGAATATGACATCTGAGGCAGGACAGTAGGACTTCACAGAAGCTTCCCAGGTGCACTAGACACTTGCAGGTGTGTGGGGGAAATTACAAGATTGGAACAAGGTTGACTTATTCAGGAATGGGTGGGAATTTTATTGTACTGAAAAATAAAATGCTTGGAGAGGTGAGCAGAGAATGAAGGTGGAAACTTTGGCTTAGGCCAGAATATGAGTGGGCTTGAATGAGAAGATTTAATCAAAAGATCTGGGTTGACGAAATGAGCTTTGCTCTTCGGAAGATACCTCAGGCTGCATTAGAAAGGATGGGCCAAAGCTGGACAAACAGGGGTCAGGGTAATTACCTAGCAAGAGATTTCAGTGATTGCAGGAAAAAAATGATGAAAGCTTATCAAAAGGCATAAAAGAAAACCTCTAGAAGGAAATCTAAAACGGAAATTAAAATTAACCTGGATCAGCACCAATATTCCTCTTGTTACAACAAAGGAAAACATGTAAGAGAACACTTGCAACTGTCATTTACAATTTTTTAATTACAGTTTGGCAGAGTAAAAATAGTGCTGCATTTTGAAGCTGGAATTTATAGATCTGCAAAGTAATTTTAAAATGTTTTTCAAGTATAAGCAGTTTTCACGTAAAGATAGATATAAATTATATTAACTGTATTAAACTATAGAGATTTGCATTTAGATAGGTTTGTATTAGATATGTTAATAAATACAAAGAAAGCCACAATTAATTTGTACACATATTCATTTACCTGATCATGGCTCTCTGCATAAGCAATGCACTTTTCAAGGTAGCGTCTGTTTGTGAGTGTGTACACAATATTGCCCATATTCCAGTCTTCATCTTTAAACTCTTTAAGTAGCTAAATGCAAGAGAGAAAATCATTTGAATAAACCATTATTGTTCTCACCTTAAGTCACTATCTGAAGGCATCCATCATATCAATCCAAATTACTTGACATGTAGATACAAGGGCACCCATGTAGCAAAAACATCTTTGGTTAAACTTTTTACTAAAATCAAAGCTTTTATACAGACTGACCAAATGACAGTGATGTGGGGCGTGGGTGTGTTTGCTTTTGTGCAGATGGTTTGTTCACGGCACTTTGGGCTTTTTTCAACCTTTTTTTCTCACTGTAACAACTGCTACCTCTTGATTAAGACCACAGTGAGGTGTTACTGTGCACATTATCTTTTTGTCTCTTTCACAAGAGAGAGATATACTTGCTACATCTTTAGGTTTGACTAAAGAAAATTTTAGCAGGAATAATGTTTTGTTCCATTCTTTAAAAAAAAAAATGATAACTAAAAAAAAAAACCCTGTCATTTCAAAGTTTAAAGACTATCATGAAATAATTACCATCTTAACAGACCACACATTTCTTTTTTCTTTTTTTTTTAAGATTTTATTTATTTGACAGAGAGAGACATAGCGAGAGAGAGAACACAAACAGGGGGAGTGGGAGAGGGAGAAGCAGACTCCCCACTGAGCAGGGAGCCCGACACATGGGGCTCGATCCCAGGACCCTGGGATCATGACCTGAGCCGAAGGCAGATGCTTAACGACTGAGCCACCCAGGCGTCCCCAGACCACACATTTCTTTCTCCACTTCAGTTATCACTCAGTCTCCGAGCTGGCTTCTGCTCTATTTCGATGCAAATGACCTTGCCAAGATTGCAGATGACGGTCTCTTAGGTAATACTTTTTCTTAGGCAACTATTTGCTGTATGTGTTGAGAGTGCTGACTCTATCCCTTCCCATGAGGCACTTTCCATCTCAGTCTACACTGTGAGACTCCTGATTGTTTTGTTTTGTTTTCCTACCACTCTAGGCATCCTGCAGTCTCTCCCTCTGCCTATCCTATAAAGCTGGTGCTCTTGAAAGTTACTCCTAAAAATAGCCTCTTTCTTCTACTCAATACACTTTTTCTGCCTGGGTTCATTCCTCTGTCCAAAGTGTCAATTGTACTCTGATAGGCAGAATTCTAAGATGGTCCCCATGATTCCTGCCCCTCCAGATTCACATCTTTGTGCAATCCTTTACCTAAAGTGGAGGTGGGACCTTGGAATATGATGGATGTCCCTCGAAGAAATCATGAGATAGCAACTGAGTAATGTTTTAAGTTACTAGATTTGTGGTAATTTGTTGCACAGCAACTAATGCAAAAATAAGGCAGATTTTGGTACAAGAAATGGGGTTCAGGCCTCCTTGAATCTTCCTTTGTTGACTTTTGTCCAAGGAATTCAGATGTGTTTAGCCATCTCTCAGAATTTCAATGTGAATCGTTAGACACCACACAGCAGACTGTGTTAGGCAGAATAATAATGACCACCCATAGATGTTCACATCCTAATGCCCAGAGCCATATTCATGTTGCCTTACATGCAAAAGGACTTTAGAGGTGATAAAGTCAAATACATTGAAAGGGAAAGATTATCCTGGATAACCTGGATGGGTCCAATGTAATTATAGGGATCTTTCTCAAAAGGGGGAGTGAGTTGTCAGAGTAAGAGAGAAATCTGAAGATGCTACCTTGCTGGCTTTGAAGATGGAGAAGGGGCCACAAGCTGAGGAGTATAGGTGGCTTTTTAAAAACTAGAAGCCTTTAGAAAAGGCAAGGGAACTAGAGCCTCCAGAAGAAGTGAAGCCTTGCCAATGCCTTAATTTTAGTCTAATAAGATCCATTTTAGATTGTGACCTACAGAACTATGAGAACTATATAATAGTAAATTTGTGTTGTTTTAAGACACTGTTGTGGTAATTAGGTACAGCAACAATTTCACACTAATGTATAGACCTACACAAATATGCCCACTTAATTTTTGACTACAGTGCAAACACAAATCAATGGAAGGATAGACTTTTCAACAAATCACAGTAAAAGAGTCAGAAATTGCAAAAAAAAAAAGAAAGAAAGAAAGAAAGAAAGAAAGAAAGAAAGAAAGAAAGAAAGAAAGAAAGAAAGAAAAGAAAAGAAACAAACTTGAACTAAGGAACTAAGTCTTAAACATTGATTGCACAAAAATTAATTCAAAATGGGCCATGGACTTAAATATAAAAGTATAAAATGTTTGAAAGAAAACATAGGAGAGTCAAATAATTCTTAGACTCGACACCAAAAAAGGTCTCTATAAGAAAAAAATGATAAACTGGACTTCACCAAATTTAATGTAGACAAAGAACTTTTGCTCTGTCAAAGTCCACATGAACAGGATAAAAAGATAAGCAACAGAATGGGAGAAAACATTTGCCAACCACATGTCCAATAAGAGTTTAATTTAAATTATATAAAGAACTCTCAAAACTCCACAGCAAACAAATGATCCAATTAGAAAACGGTCAAAAGATATGAATGGACATTTCATCAAGGAGGATATATAGAAGACAAATAAACACATGAAAAGATGTTCATCATCATAAGCCACTAAGGAAATGCAAATTAAAACCAGAGTTAGATATCACTACACACCTATTAGAATGATTAAAGTAGGTGCAAGGATGTACAGAACTGGATCTCATTGCTGGTGGGAATGTAAATGGTACAGTTGCTCTGGACAAGTTTGGCAGTTTCTTAAAAAATTGCTGGTGGGAATGTAAATGGTACAGTTGCTCTGGACAAGTTTGGCAGTTTCTTAAAAAATTAAATATGCAACTACTCAAATATCCAACTATTACATGACCCAGTAATTGCACTTTTGTGCATTTATCTTAGAGAAATTAAAATTTATGGCCATAAAAAATCTGCACACACATGTTTATAGCAGCTTTATTTGCAATAGCCAAAAACTAGAAACAATACTGATGTCTATAATGGGTAAATGATTAAGCAAACCGTGGCATATCCATACCCTGGAATATCATTCAGCAATAAAAAGGAATAAACTACTGATACATGCAACAACCTATATGAATCTCCAGAGAATTCTGCTGAGTGAAAAATGGCAATCCCAAAAGGTGACATATTATATGATTTCATTTATATCACATTCTTTTTTTTTTTTTTTAAGATTTTATTTATTTATTTGACAGAGAGAGACACAGCAAGAGAGGGAACACAAGCAGGGGAAGTGGGAGAGGGAGATGCAGGCTTCCCGCTGAGCAGGGAGCCTGATGCAGGGCTTGATCCCAGGGCCCTGGGATCATGACGTGAGCTGAAGGCAGACGCTTAACGACTGAGCCACCCAGGCGCCCCTATATCACATTCTTGAAATGAAAAAAAAATTACAGAAATGGAGATCAGAGTGGTTGCCACAGGTTAAAAAGTGATTGGAACAACATGAAAGAACTTTATGGTGATGGAAATATTCTATACCTTAACTACATCAGTTGTCAGTATCCTAGTTGTGAGACTTTGGAATACTGGTTAAGAGTGCACCAGATCTCACTGTATTACAACTGTTCTTACAACCGCATGGGGATCTACAATTATCTTCATATAAAAAGTTTAATTGAAAAACTTTATATAATAAAAATACAAGGTGCTTGCGCCTGGGTGGCTCAGATGGTTAAGCATCTGCCTTCAGCTCAGGTCATGATCCCAGGGTCCTGGGATGGAGCCCCGCATCGGGCTCCCTTCTCGGAGGGGAGTCTACTTCTCCCCCTCCCTCTGCTTCTCCCCCAGCTCATGTTCTCTCTCTCTCTCTATCTCTGTGTCTTGAATGAATAAATAAAAAAATCTTTAAAAAAAAAATACAAGGTGCTTGATAAACATTTGGTGGAATTAATGTGTAATGAATGAATTCAATTAAATACTTACATCAATTTAACATAAAAAGGTGAAAAAAGGTAGGTAGGTAATAAAAATGAGCAACAAAATGAAAAGAGATGCTGCAAATTTGCCATATTTTAGATAGGCAAATATTTGTTCAGTAAGTGATTAAGTATGATTAAATGTGATATTCCAAACTACTGACTTTGAACTAATAGAAGTAGAAAGTGGTAAACAATTTGTTTTTGAACAATAAAAACATGAATGAAATGTAGCATTCTAATCTAACTCAGACCCTATGGGTAAATCACGATGAATATCACATACATTCTGAGTACAGCTATCATTTGGATTAATACCCTTGTGTGCTTTACTGACATTTAGGGAAACAGTAGTTGTTTATGGTATTATCTTTTTAAATGTACAAATTACATAAGTAGGGGAAATCACTGAGTTTTTAAAAGATATTGTTTTAACTGTCTCTTGTCTTATTAACCACTTCGGTGATGCAAAGATTTTTAAATAATTATATAAAATAGAAAATGACATGTGCCTTTAGAGAATTCACGATCTAAGAAGACACGATGGTCATATCCTATACATAGGACAATATATTTTCCATTCTTATGAGGTACTGACTAGTACAGTACCTTGAGCATACAAGGTACTAAAATGTTTCATAAGTTAAATTAATTCTTTCTTTTAAAACTGTCATCATTGGGGCGCCTGGGTGGCTCAGTCGTTAAGCGTCTGCCTTCGGCTCAGGTCATGATCCCAGGGTCCTGGGATCGAGCCCCGCAGCGGGCTCCCTGCTCCGCGGGAAGCCTGCTTCTCCCTCTCCCACTTCCCCTGCTTGTGTTCCCTCTCTCACTGTGTCTTTCTCTGTCAAATAAATAAATAAAATCTTAAAAAAAAAAAAAACTGTCATCATTGTTCAGAGAAGGAAATATCCCACTGTGGGCTATAATTATAGGTTGATGTACACCTTGAAATATTCTTGAATCTGCACAAAAACTGGTGAAGGCTTTCCAGTAGGAGGTGAAAAAAGGAAGATTTGGCATTAGTGAGGGAAAAAAAAGTTTGCGTGGAAAATTAGAAATCCTAAAAGATGGTGGGTAAAGACCCTTAAACCAAGGTGAGAAAACTGAAGACCACAGCATTTTTTTAAATGACAGATATAAAGCAACTTTCCCAGGTGTTAAAGCTAGAATACATATTTGTTTCTTTGATTTCTGAGTCTAATCATCTCTGGAAAACATTTGCTTTTTTAACTTGACAATGTCTAAGGAATCATTATAAATGGAGAAGCAGAAATTATGTTGGTAAAGATTTAGTCACAGCTGTGCATTGCACAAATTGCCTGGGGGCACAAGATAGAAAGTTAAGACAGGATTATAGTAACCACTTCCTTCAGAGTGGGCTCCACGGTTTTTCTATGCAAAGTTCTACGGGTCTGTCCCTGTGATGTCATGGCCCCAGTTCATGTCTGTACCAAAGGGTTCATCAGAAGGCTATGATTATTCGAGACATAGCTGACTTCTTACACATGTTCAGCCTAGGATTATGGACATAGCCACTCAAAAATGTTCTATGTCAAATCTAAGTCTATGTAACAACATTGGTCTTTTAGGCAAATATTAAATAAAACGAAATATAATCCAAG
Source organism: Mirounga leonina (assembly GCF_011800145.1). Lineage (NCBI taxonomy): Eukaryota > Metazoa > Chordata > Mammalia > Carnivora > Phocidae > Mirounga > Mirounga leonina. Next base: position 7,793,912 of record NW_023270431.1, read on the forward strand.
GTACTTAAATGTTATTAAATTTAATAAAATTGTATTACAAATTATGTGCAAGGTGTCATGTACAATTATTCATCCCTACTGCTTGACACATGGTAAGGATTTCTAAATGTTAAGTAAAGGAATGGATGAATCCAAATCTATTGAGGAAGAAACATGTTATGAAGCAAGTACTGGGAATTAAGGAGTAACTTCTACATTGATGATTTGGAGGCAGAAATGGATGCCTTGATGATGTTTAATGTGTCTTAAATATAGAGCACTGAAGTTTCATAAAACTGCACTGATAATGCAAAATTCCATGTACACAGCTAAAGTTATATTAATATTTTCCCCTTATCTGAATAACTCAAGTATGAATACTTTAAACTAGAACTTTTAGAAGTTTGTGAAGTACCTTATTAAAAAGCACAAGAATCAACACACTAGTGGGAAAATTTAATACTTCAGTTATAATAATTATAATATTTGTAACTAATTACCACAAATTAAGAAATAAATCAAAGAAATAAGAAATAAACCAACATAATACAGAGTATTTACAGGAAAAAAAAATTGCATGAAATCTTACCTGAATCCATTTATCTGGAATTGCCATGGCTAATCGATAGTCAAAGCCAACCCCTCCCTGGGAAATCGGAGAACAGACAGCTGGCATTCCTGATACATCCTGCAACAAAATACATCAGCATTATCAATTCACATTGCTCAGATTCTTACTATATTTTTGACAGTAAATTCTGGGCCAATAAATAAAAACAGTAAATGGGAGCATATATTTTTGGAATGTTTGGACAGCAGAATTGTAAAAGTAGTTACAACCAAGACAGCATATCTCATTTCCCACTAACACATTTTGTGTAATGCTTTTCAATGCAGGACAATTTCAATCTCATGAGGGGATTTTATTTTTCTTTTCCTTAGTATCACAAGATAGAGAACACAAAAGAGTAAGATGATTACTGCCAAAACATAGTTTCTTAGACTTATTTTTGAGCTAATGTATGAACATTTTGCTATTGCTTTCATCAAACACAAAAATACATGTGGCATATATCTGTTGTACTTATTCTCTTCGCATACAGTACTGGCAAGGTGTGTATTTTGTGAGGACCTAACTTCTGATGAGATAGAAAAAGACTTAGTACATTAAGTATGAAGCAATAAGATGACTTTCAGTATAGTCAGCTACACTTGAAATGGGTCTTAAGGTTATCTGGTGGTTCCTCTTCATCTAGAAGCTACAGAAACTGAAGCTCACTTGGGTGAAGGGATCTCTAAAGAGATGTTTCTCAAGAGTAGAGTCAGGACTCAGATGTCAGGACCTTCAACAGAGTGTCTTCCTTCTCTGTCATGCCACCACTAGATTATTACTGATAATCAAATAAACACATAAGAAAAAAAAGATGGTATAAGGATCCAGATGTAGCAAAATATACCAGCAACTATGGTGAAATATGAGTCACAAATTAGCAATTCTAACTCTACGACATCTTTCAAATAAATCCTTTTCCCTTGTTCCATTTCTATAGCCTTATTTCCCTTGTTCCATTTCTATAGTCTTATTTAATATTCATTACTCCTTGCTTAGACCACTATGCTTCCAAATGGAATTCCCCATCTCCAGTTTCCCTTCACTCTAACTGCTGCCAAATTAATATATTTTTTAAAGATTTATTTATTTTAGAGAGAGAGAGCAAGAGCACAAGTGGGGGAACAGAAAGTGAAGGCGGGGGGAGAGAGAGAGAGAGAAAGAGGGGAAAGCAGACTCCCCACTGAGTGTGGAGCCCAACACAGGGCTTCATCTCATGACTCCGAGATCATGACCTGAGCCAAAATCAAGAGTTGGGCGCTTAACCAACTGAGCCACCCAGGTGCCCCCAAAATTAACATCTTATAAGACAGTGCCCTATCACTGCCCATCAGTAGCTTCCAATAGCCAATAACCAAAAACTCAACTTCTTTAGCTAAAGATTCAATTCAACAATCATACTTTAAGTATTAACAATATGATTTCCTATTTGATTATTTGCCTCCTTACTTTCTGTTAGAATGTGAGATCCATGGGACAAGGGTTTTGTGGGTTTTGCTGTTCACTGATATATGCCAAGAATTCAGAGTAGTATAAGAGTACTTGGCATAAAGCAGGAACTCAATACCATTTTGTGAGTGAATGAATAAAGGTACTGTCAGGAATTTAAAGGTAAATAAGACATAATATCTGACCTTCATATAACTTCCTTATAAATAGAACCTAACTAAACATATACACACTTATTATCATGAAATGATAATGTGATGTAGTTGTTGTAATTGTTAAGTACACAGAAAACGCCAACGGAGAGACCTATAGCTTTCCACCATAATTTCTACTATTATATTTCAAGTACTAAATACATCATTCACTTTGGAATATTTACTCTTCCCTGTGCTTGTCACAAACTCTTCTATGCGTGTCACTGCCCAAACTTTTCCTTGCATTATTATCCTTACTTTCTATAAAAGACTATCACATACTCTGAGCTCTCTGAAACTTAACTCAAATACTTCTTCATATACAACACTATCCCCAAACTCTTCACACAGAAAATCTGGTAAAAAAAGAAATATATGACCTCTTTGGACTTCTAAAATAATTTATTGTTTTCTAATGAAAGAGAGATACATTTAAATATAATGCAGAGTGGAATATATCTGTTAGAAAATGAAGTATTTGCAATAATATCTTATTTCTATATAGTACTTCATAGTTTATAACTGAAAAAAGGGACAAAAAAGTGAAAGGATGAATGCTTAACAGAAAAAAAATTAAAAGGTTATATCTTATAATATGTCATATTTTCACTATTATAGTAGGCATTTAGTTTGGTTCCTTATAAACATTGGTTGAATATGTATTAAATACCAGACACTCGTGTTAGGCACTGGAATTATAGACAAAATAACTTCCCCAGAAGAGTTTTCATGAGACTAAGTTTTCCTAAGACTGGTGATAGGCTGGTATTAAAGATCAAGATAATTTTCTCAAGAAACCTTAAGGCGCATTCTATATTTGTTCTAAAGATAGTTTTAGGAATACTTTGATAGGAAATAGAATATGCTAAGAAAAACATTTGGACACCAATTGGTCTTGACTCCTAAATCTGAATCCTAGAAAGCTACTCCATTAATGCACATGAGATATTTGTAGCTATCTTTCGGAAGAGAAGAGTTATGACTATCCTTTTCCTTTTCCTTTTAAAATCTTAAAAGGAAAAAAAAAAGTAAACATAAAGGCCACTAAAATAAATATACTTTAAATGTAAAAAAGTCAATACCTACCAACGTAGCATCTAAAAATAACCATGTGTTCAAAATAAAGTTGAAGTAGTTTTATTTTTTAATATCTAAGGATATCTTATGACTATTCCAAAAGGGGGAGAAAACCTCAATCAAAAAATACTTTTAATTAATATAGCAAATAGAACCATGGGAAATGGTAGATACATTCTAGGGAAAAAAAAAGTCTTCAGTTTTAGTAACTGTCATAAATAAATTTAGATTTCTACTATAGGACTTTATATAAATTACATTACTTATTTGTTACACCACATTCCTTTCTTAAAAAAAAAGTTCATGAGGATCAATTTCACATTTTGAAGAGACTCCCACTAGACAGAAAAGTGATGTACTGAAATTGAAGTAGTTTTCAATTTAAGTAGAATAAATTGAAGATACATCTTGTTAAAAAAAATCTAAAACCAAGTAATATAAAGTAGGCTAAAGTCTCAAAGTTTCATTGGTAGAAACACTGATAATCAGACAAGGGCTCCCTAGATCATGAAACTATTTTACTTGAAATGAACGGAAAGATCAATGTAACAATTTTAAGTTTCATGTATTAAATAATTGCTTCTTTTTTTCCAGTACCCACTTTTGATTTGTACTATCATTAATTGTTTGTAGTAACTTTTCATTTATACTGTCTCTGCTTTGAATTGTCATAAATATAATTGACAAAGTTTTTTGATGTTTGACAGATAAAATAAATTCATATAAAAGACAAAATAAGTTTAAAATACACTCTGACATTAAAAGATACTCGGCACATAAAGTAATTAGCACAAGTATTAGCAAGATTTATCAGATATGACCAAATGTAGACAGGTAGATAGTGTAGAATAATACAGGTTTATCAAAATGTTATTATAATTGTGTTCTTAAAAAATCTGTGTTAGAATTTATTCTAGAAATTTAGGGTCCATTGCTCTGTTCCTAGAATATATTTAGAAGACAAAATGTCTAAAGAAAGGAACTGTTCTCTATTCAAAGATAAACAAGGAAATCATTCCATCTAGTTGAAGAGTCAGGGTTTTGAGAAAAGATGGATAGAAAAAAGTCTATACAAATAATAAATACCACAGAAAGGAGACCGTCACTACTGCATTTCATTCCCATGAGCTAAATGCCAACAATGTGCAAATACAACTGAACTCTGACTCTTTTAACGATCTTCTTGCTATTTTCATATGCCAACCACTACACTTTGTACAGAACAGTTTTAACATACTAAATTCAATTTTAATAATAATTTCTAGTAAGAGGACTCAGAAAACCAGAGGGATTTTTAGAACTAAATCTAAATTAGCATAAGCATTTAACAAACTTCTTAATTTATCACATTTATCACCAAGAGGGGAATTGTCAATTATGCATATACCGAATTATATCATTACAGTGCAGCTTTGGGACAGTTAATCATGAACCTTCAGTAATCATGAATAACTAGTGAACATTTGGCAATCCAAGAGCAATAACATAAACAAGAAAGGTAATCGCATCAGAACAAGAGAGACTTCAGAGAAGCTTGCAGGCAGTGAGCCATGCCATCTCTAATGATTAAACCAGAAAAGAAAAAATAAATAAATAAATAAACCAGACACACATTAATATTCAATTCTTTTCTCCGTTGAAGGTCTCATGGAGGAAGGACCTGTCCACTGATTAGGATATTTTACTTTCTAACCACTGGCATTTTCTTCTGTAACAATGAAATGATGACAAGTAATTAGTGCATACTATCTCCTAATAAAAAAACACTGCATTCTAAATAATGTGCCACCCATACAAGATAGCTGCACTATAGTCACAGCATAATTTCGCTTATGCAATTATTGACAACATGAGATTAATCATTAAAATACTGTATGCTGTGACAGAATGTTCTATATTAAAGGGGGTCCGAGGGGAGAGATCATTATGGCTTTACCTCAGCTACTGTTACAGAATCTGGATACAACGTGTGAATCAAATGATTTGCCAACATGAGATAAATCAAGGCATCTTCATCTACTTGAAGTCCAAAATATTCATGGTAATCACCCGAAAAACCTTGACCTAGAGAACAGAAAATCAATATGGATGCATTATTTTAACATGCAAGCCTTAACTTAGCACGAAGGCTCCCACCAATTAGTTTATTGAGATCAGTTTTGTTATCATAGCAAAGTGTAATGAGCCTCAATACCATGTAGTATTATCATCAGCAAATATATGTTCTATCTTAGAAAAGCACTCCATAGCAAACATCTGGAATTCAGACAATCCTGCAATTTATTTTTTGTTTTTCAAAAGTAAACAAAGCACTTTAACTGAACATTTTAATTTAATTTTGACATAATTTTAAAGCAAAAAAAATGAAATGATACCAAATTCTATATTTCAATTTTTAGATACATTTTTTCTCATGTCAAGATGTTAATGTTAGCTGGTTCCTATTAGATCCCTTTGAAGAAAAGCAAATATGAAAACCATCATGACATTGAGACACAGTGTTTATGTTATTTTAAATATGTGCTTCCATTTATGCAATACAGATTTCCTATGATGATGAAAAGACTTTAACATCCTCCAACTTACTTCTACCTTCTCTTCCCTCACACCCTAATTTTGGTTGCTTATAGAACATAGCACTTATGGAAGTTATACTACTTACTTTTGATTTCTTGAATTCTTTACTTATTTTTAATTAATTCAAATTAGTGCCCAATACATGCCTTTTCTCTCTGTTTCCCTATAACAAGTTATTTTTTTATTTTGACTCACTTTTTTTTTTTTCAGTTTCCTGGATCCCATCACTAAATGATATTTTCAAATATAATTATAGAAGTTTTATTCCTCAAGCTCTTTCAATTTAATACCTGAATGGCAATTCAATTACCAAATTCTTGAGTCAAATTTTGCTTCCCCAGAATTTTTTATACATTGCTGTTGGCAAGAGAAAAGTATGAGTTCAGCCACTGTTTTCACCCACACAGGTAAATTTCTTTTTCTTTCTGTCATCTGCTGAACTTGTCTTTATCACTCAATTTTATAAATTGAAAACTTTGTGTCTTGATGTTAATTGCTTTATCTCATTTTTTTTTCATTTCCCTAACTCCACAATTCCTTGGAAAATACCAAGCCTTCAGCAGAGAGAGGTTCTACAGGGGTATGCAGGTGTTGTAATCTAGGAGAGGCTCTTTCTTGACCTTTGCCATGCTTTCCTTGTTCATCCCTTAAGTTAGCTTCTCTCCAAACTGGAGGATATCAGTGAAACCTGTCATGTTTTATAGATACAACTTCTTTTCTAGGAACATTTCATGGGGGCAGACCATGATTAAGAGCAGTTAGCAGGATGTTTGAATATAGCTTCTTTCCTTGGCAGCTGCTTTTCAAGATTTACAGTTTAAAGTCCCTTTTTCAGATTGGTTGTTACTGGTAAATATTTGGCCTTTAAAAAATAATAATTATTCACCATATTATCTACTGAGGAATTAGGATTCCGTGATCCCACTTCTTTGAACAATTTTTAAACTGAAGATCTCTGATCAATGTTGTTAATTATAAATTAATTTATAATTTAATTTTAACTGTGAACATCTATATTTAAAATATACATATTTTCATCAGTGTTTAAGATGCAAAGGGACCTACACATTCACAAAGGTTTGCATTTATTTTTTTTGTTATTTATTTCTCATTGCAATTGCTGTCACATTCACATCCTATAGGTGCTCTGATAAATGGTTGGCTTAAAAACATTTTATTTCTTTGGCTAGGACTTCCAGTTGAATAAAAGTGGTGAGAGCGGACATCCATGTCTACTTCCTGATCTTAGAGGAAAAGCTCTCAGTTTTTCACCATTTTTACTATTTGCAGATGACATGATACTATATACAGAAAACCCTACAGACTCTACCAAAAACTATTAGAACTGATACATGGATTTAGTAAAATTGCAAGATACAAAATTAATATACAGGAATCTGTTGAGTTTCTATATACTAATTTGAATAGAAGGAGAAATTAAGAAAACAATCCCATTTACTATTGCACCAACAAGAATAAAATACCTAGGAGTGAACTTGATCAAGGAGGTGAAATACCTGTACTCTGAAAACTATAAAACACTGATGGGAAAAATTAAAGATGATACAAACAAATGGAAAGCTATTCCATGCTGATGGACTGGGAGAACCAGTACTGTGAAAATGTCTATAGTATCCAAAGTAATCTACAGATTCAATGAAATTCCTATCAAAATATCAACAGTAGTTTTCACAGAACTAGAACACGTAACCCTAAACTGCACAAAACTGTGAAATACCCCATATGGCCAAAGCAATCTTGAAAAAGGAAAACAAAACTGGAAGTATCACGATCTCACATTTCAAGATCTACCGCAAAGCTGTAGTGATCAAGACAGGATGGTACTGGCACAAAAATAGACACATAGATAAATGTAACAGAATAGAGAGCCCAGAAATAAACCCACAATTTTATGGTCAATTAATCTATGACAAAGAAGGCAAGAATATACATGGGGAAAAAGACAGTCTCTTCAACAAATGGTGCTGGGAAAACTGGACAGCTACAGGCAAAAAATGAAACTGGACCCCTTTCTTAGACCATACACAAAAATAAACTCAAAATAGATTAAAGACCTAAATGTGAGACCTGATGCCATAAGATTTCTAGAAGAAAACATAGGCAGTACTCTCTTTGACATCAGCCAGACATTTTTCTAGCTAGGTCTTTTTTGGCGAGGAAAATAAAAGCAAAATTAAACTACCGGGACTATACCAAAATAAAAGGCTTTTGCACAGTGAAGGAAATCGTTAACAAACAAAAAGGCAACCTACTGAATGGGAGAAGATATATGCAAATTATGTATCTGAGAAGTTAATATCCAAAATATATAAAGAACTTATACAACTTAACATCAAAAAAACAAATAATCTGATTAAAAATGGGCAGAGGACATGAATAAACATTATTTTGAAGAAAACATACAGCCAGCCAGCAGACACATGAAAAGATGGTCAACATCACTCATCGTCAAGGAAATACCAATCAAAACCACAATGAGATATCACCTCATACCTGTCAGAATGGCTAAAATAAAAAACACAAGAAATAACAAGTGTTAGCAAGAATGTGGAGAAAAAGGAACCCTTGTACACTGTGGGCAGGAATATAAATTGGTGCAGCCACTGTGGAAAACAGTATGGAGGCCCCCTCCAAAATTAAAAATAGAACTACAATATGATCCAGTAATTCCGTTACTGGGTATTTACCCAAAGAATACAAAAACACTAATTCAAAAAGATATATGCACCCCTATGTTTACTGCAGCATTATTTATAATAACCAAGATATGGAAGCAACCCAAGTGTCCATCCAGAGATGACTAGATAAAGAAGCTGTGATTATATATACAATGGAATATTACTCAGCCATAAAAAAGAATGAAATCTTACCATGTGTAACAACATGGATGGGTCTAAAGAGTATAATGCTAAGTGAAATAAGTCAGTCAGAGAAAGACAAACACCACATGACTTCACTCATATGTGAAATTTAAGAAACAAATCAAACGAACAAAGAAAAAAGAGACAAACAAAAAACCAGACTCTTAAACATGCAGAATAAACTGATGGTTGCCAGAGGGGAGGTGGGTGTGGGGATGGATGAAATAGGTGAACGGGATTAAGTATACACTTACAGTGATGAGCACTGAGTAATGTACAGAACTGTGGAATCTTTACTTTTGTATACTTGAAACTAATCTAACATTGCATGTTATATTTGAATAGAAAAAAATTTTAAAAAATAAAACATTTTTAAAGGAAAGCTACACATTAAGGATAGCATATTATTAAGTAGATATATTTCAAAGAAAAGCATTATTGTTTATTTACTTATAAAATGTAATTATATCCAACCTCTTGCCAAGAAGATCAGAAGTCACTAGAGAAAGGAAATACACAATGAAACTAATAAAAATCAAGCCAACAATAATGGTCATTGCAACTCTGTAACAGAACTCTAAATCTGGTTTTAATATTCCAGTAAAGAAAAAAAATGAAATCATTAGTTGCATCTGTAATATATTAGGCTACCTACCCATTCCATGGTGATGATAGAGCATGGATGTAACACCATCAAAACGAAATCCATCAAAGCCATATTCTTCTAACCACCATCTTATGTTTGACAGAAGGAATCTTAAAACTTCCCAGCTAAAACATTAGAAAAAATATACTTAAATGCATTGTTTATAGTGGTTTCTTTGATTGTTATACATTGTTTGCTAAGAGTATTAATTACAATTATAAATATCGTAGGGATCATGATGCTCAATGAAATATACAAAAACCAGAAAACTATTATTTATCACATTTGTTTGATGAAATTCATTCTAAGAGATTATTAAATTTCTTCGGTTGCAAAATCACTTAATATCTAAGAAAAACTGAGAAAAAGTATGTAAATTGGGTCCAAAGTGTAGGGACTCTCTTATTCAATGCTGTGTACTCAGCAATCATACAAGGATTACTACATAGTATTGCTTACAGCAACAGCAATGAAAAAATCTGTTACTGATCTTTAAATTTTCATTAAGATTTTTCATGCAACATAACCATAGTTACATAGCTCCTCCTTTTAGAAAATGTAATTTCATTATCATTAGAAAAACTATCTCCCATGTTTGCATGTTTGCTTAAAATATTTCCCCATTCTACAATTTCAAACATACATTTAGAATAAAAAATTTTAAAAAGAGACTTAAAGTCAACCACATGATAACCAATATTACATTTACTATACTATTGCATTTTGTGAGGATAAAGGAAAAGAAACCTATAACTCAATTAAAAACGCCACACGAAACAAGCCTATTTCGGACATTTGAGAAGAAGGCATCGTCAATTAGTATTTTCTTTAGTCATACAGTTATGGTTGAGTTCTCTATCTTATTATAACTCTGGTTTTAAGACTTTAATACCTCATTTAGTTTAATGACAAAGCAGTTATAGTGAACACAAATCTTTAACCCAGTTAAAATTTATGTATTTTTTTTTAAACCTTCCATATATTCAAGAGCAATCTGATATAAGTGGATATTAAGCCATCACAATCAACTTCAGAAGAGTAAATCCAAACTTTGGGGAAAGATAAGTTGTTAGTAATTAACTGCTTTAAATAAGTTACTTTTTGAGTTTTGCAAACTTACTGAAATTTAAAAAAAAAATGAAAAAGCAGAAATACAAACAATCCAGTAGTTCTGAAAAGGTAGTGAGGAGGTTTTAGATTCTAGTTCCAAGCCATGATGAAGGTAGAATTTGCTAATGTTTCTATGAATGCATATTCATTTGGGGGTTAAGGAAAAAAAAAAAAAAAACTCTGTTTAACAAAAAGAAATTAATAAAAACAAAGAGGTATTCTACAACCAAACATAATCAAAATTACTCTATTTTGTAGAGGATTTTCTAATATCGATACATTTTTCGAGGTTTTATTTAAATTAAAAAGCTCATTTTTTTAGAGACATTTTGGTTCACAGCAAAATAGAACAGAAGCATGTCTATACTTTTTTAACAAAGTCGCTATAGGAGTACTCCAGAAAGAAGACATGAAGAAACTTCCCTATCAATAATCCTTTGTAAACAATATTTTGAAAAGGACATACTTTTCTCATTTGGCTATTCAACTGGTAATGTACATTTTACTTCTGAAAGGTAAATGGAAAGATATTTTTAGTCAAAAATACCCCAGAGTAGGAACAAAACCTATTTAAATACTATATATGTTGGGTAGATATATGAAGATATGAGTATGTAAGAGATTACAAAAGGTCTCTGGGCCTAATGTGCCGTGCACCACTGTTTTGTTTACCTTGCAGAGTACTTCAAATTCTCACTTTGAATGCCTGCAGATAGAACATGGACCTCCTAAGCTCTTCCCAGTCCCTGCCACTGCACATTTTCTAATACCAGCCTTATACTCCTTTATACCACCAGCTTGGGCTTGTGGAGAGTTGCTATCAATTTCTAATACAAATATTATGGACTGAATGTTTCCTAGGCAGACTACACAGGTTTAAATGTAAAAACTGTGTCCTAATTTCTACAAAGATAAAAGAAAAAAAAGAGCCAATGATAGTGCAATCCAATAAAAACAAAAAAGGGGGATGATGTGAATTTAATAACTGAAAAGAAAGCATTGCACAATATCATTTAGTTGATGATTATGGGCAGCATTATTAATGGCCTAGTCATTCCTATTACTACAATATTTAATCTGTTCTCTTCTTGACCAAAAAAGGTATAACACATTAAAAGAAAAAGATATATTTAGCTGTGACTATATGAGTAGACAGATTCCTGGCATGGATAAACAGAAAAGGAATTCCCTGTGATAAGCTTAACAACTATTATAGGGGCACCTGGATGGCTCAGTCGTTAAGCGTCTGCCTTCGGCTCAGGTCATGATCCCAGGGTCCTGGGATTGAGCCCCTCATCGGGCTCCCTGCCCGGTGGGAAGCCTGCTTCTCCCTCTCCCACTCCCCCTGCTTGTGTTCCCTCTCCAGCTGTCTCTCTCTTTCTGTCAAATAAATAAATAAAATCTTAAAAAAAAAAAAAACCCTTGCTGAGTAATATTTTATAAATAATTAGCTTTTATTAAAAAAAATGATCTATTTGTGCAGGAAATAGGGGGAAAGACAGACTCATAAATATGTTCTCAATATCTCTGTGATCCCAATTTTGTGTCTCTTATCATCTTACATGATAAATCTAGATGGACTAATTCACTCTTGGTAAACTCAGCATCCTGATGAACCTAACTTTAGGACACAGATTGTATAAAATCAGAACTTTAGAGTTCTAACAAGACAGAGAACCAGGAAGACTGAGATCTGAGTCTATAAAATGACCAGACCTTCCAGGGACACGAACCAGAACCCAAAGCTGAAAAATAGTAGGTCATAGAGTGTTTATATTGTCACTGGAATGAAGATGTAGCTCCCCCCTCTTTTCTTCTTACACTAGGTAAACATCCACCTGAATATAGACAGTTTATTTAAGTATTATATAAATATTATTTATCCCAGATCACTGAACTTAAATTATAAGAGGAAAGCTATGCCAGGGGTCCACCAGAACCTCCAGGTTCAGTGATTCACTAATAGGACAGACAGGATTCAACATATAGTTGTGATCATGGGTATGATTTATTATAGCAAAAGGATAAAAAGCAAAATAAACAAAAGAAAAACCACATGGATGGAGCAAAGTTCAGGAGTCTAGACACAAGCTTCCAAGAGTCCTCTCCTGATGGACTCGCACTTAATCCTTCCAACAACAAACTGTCATGACACCTGTGAAATGTCTACCAGGGAAACTCATTAGAAACGCAGTTCCTAGTGATTTTATTGGAGGCTGGTGACTGGGTATCCTCTGCCTTGACAAGTATCAAAACCTAGATTCCCAGAAGGAAACTGGGTGTTCAGTATAAGATATATGGCTTGTATGAAGTGTTTAGGTGCAGTGAAAAACTGTTTTCAGTCCCGGGAATGGTGAGAACCCTCTCTAAACCCAAGTCCCCAACGGCTAGGTAGGGGCCAATCTTGCAGGCAGGCATTTCTAAGAATAGCAGTCATAATTGTGCTATACTAACTCTTTTTCTGCAGGAAGCACAGCCTAACATTTATTATACAATTATAAAATACTTAACTATAGGTTATTGAAAAAAAATACTTCTTTGTGTGTGTGTGTGTGTTAGGTATATTTATTTATTTAATTTTTATTGTTATGTTAATCACCATACATTACATCATTAGTTTTTGATGTAGTGTTCATGATTCATTGTTTGTGCATAACACCCAGTGCTCCATGCAGAACATGCCCTCTTTAATACCCATCACCAGGCTAACCCATCCTCCCACCCCCTTCCCCTCTAGAACCCTCAGTTTGTTTTTCAGAGTCCATCGTCTCTCATGGTTCATCTCCCCCTCCGATTTTCCCCCCTTCATTTCTCTCTTCTTCTTCTTCTTCTTCTTCTTCTTCTTCTTCTTCTTCTTCTTC
>NW_023270431.1:7807306-8159230 GCF_011800145.1 Mirounga leonina
CTTCTTCTTCTTTCTTCTTCTTCTTCTTCTTCTTCTTCTTCTTCTTCATCTTCTTTCTTCTTCTTCTTCTTCTTTCTTTCTTCTTTCTTCTTCTTCTTTTTTAAACATATAATGTATTATTTGTTTCAGAGGTACAGGTCTGTGATTCAACAGTCTTACACAATTCACAATTCATAGCACTCACCATAGCACATACCCTCCCCAATGTCTATCACCCAGCCACCCCATCTCTCCCACCCCCACAACTCCAGCAACCCTCAGTTTGTTTCCTGAGATTAAGAATTCCTCATATCAGTGAGGTCATATGATACATGTCTTTCTCTGATTGACTTATTTCGCTCAGCATAACATCCTCCAGTTCCATCCACGTCGTTGCAAATGGCAAGATCTCATTCCTTTTGATGGCTGCATAATATTCCATTGATATATATATATACCACATCTTCTTTATCCATTCATCTGTCAATGGACATCTTGGCTCTTTCCACAGTTTGGCTTTTGTGGACATTGCGGCTATAAACATCGAAAAACTACTCCTAAAGTAATTTTCCCTCAGAGGTACTCAGATTTCAAAACCAAGTGGAAGAATCTAAATACACGTTAAAAATCTAAATGTGGGGCACCTGGGTGGCCCAGTCAGTTAAGCCTCTGACTCTTAGTTTTGCTTGGGTCATGGTCTCAGGGTCATGGAACTGAGCCCCTGTCAGCTCTGCACTTAGTGGGGAATCTGCTTGAGATTCTCTCTCCCTCCCTCCCTGCCCCTCACTCTTGCTCTCTCACTCTCTAAAATAAATAAATAATCTTTAAAAATCTAAATATGTAAGGAATCCAGGTTGAGGCATTCTGCTCTACATGCTACCTTCCACCATCAAACGAACAATGAAATCATTAAGCCTGTACATGAATGAACTAGTTCACTGAATCTAAGATTTCCCTTTTAAAGAGAAAACATCAGAGCAAGCTTAAAGAACAGGTACCAGTGGAAACACAGATTTTTGAAAGATGCCTATTACTATTTCTACTATCATAATTTTCGAGTCCTGTACCTGTAAAGTCCATTTTTCCTTCTTTTTTTGGGGGGGGGGCTGAGGAGAAGGGTGATGATGTATTCCAAATTATGACTGAATGAGAAATATTACTCAACATGCCCTCTAGTAATAAATAAACTGAATCATCTCAACTGTCTGGTTTGCCTTGATCAAAGCGTGAAAATGGCAAAAGGTACAATAAAAAAGGCAATTTACTTTTTCTACCTTAAAATGTCATCAGACAGCCCATCACACAGTTGATATATCCCGTTGATTAGAGTCCCATAAAAATATAAAGCAGAATTTAGGAGCAGTTTTACTCTGGCGAGTCCCAGCAGACAAGGTGGGACTTTTTTTTTTAAGATTTCTCCATTGACACAAGGGTTTTAAAGCCTATTCTTAGAAACCAAAGGGCAGCCTAGTTTCCCAACAACTGGAAGAGTTAGATGCTAAATTTTAGAAGGTGATGCCAAAATAATATATATTTTGGGGGTCAGGATGAATGTGTATGAGAAGTAACCTATTTTAGTTATTAGCTTTATATCTTAAACTAATTAACATGTTAGTTGTTAGAAACTAATACTACGTGATCTATATTGCCAAGTTAACTGATTAGATTACTCATATTTTTTTATTAAGCAAAACAAAATCGCTACAATCCAGAAAAAGATAATAAAATGCAGCTGACTTTCAAACAGTTGTCTGATATAAAAACTGAATATATGGCTGAATAATATATACACTTAAGAATTTCTGGCAATCAAAATAATCAGGATTCTAATTGGTTTAGTGTCTGAAATATTCAACCTGTAATCAAGTAATGAAGCTTTATTAAGGACATTTTGTTACACCGATAATTCCAGTATTAAGGTTTCTAGAAAATATCCCTAAAATCAAAAACTGTTGATTGTCTCACATTCTGCCAATGAATTTTATAATGAAATAAAACAGTCAAATTTTCTTGGTGAACAAGTATAATCGGATATAACAACATTTATTAGATGAAATTACATTTTATAATTTAAACCTATTTGCCAAAATGTTGTTTTTAATTGTGGTCCTGAATAACTTCTGGGACATTCAACATAAGCAACTTTGTCCCCTGGATGTTATTAAAACTATTAGTACTGTATAATTAATTTGGAAACATTATTAAAGAGACATTAAATAGAAAAATCTAAAGAGAATTATAAATTTTTCTTAGTTATTCCACAATCTTTGAAGCTGAATGGCTATCAAATAGTACAGCCTCACACCATGAAACAAAACTCCATGCTTTGATCTGGGCATTTCAACTCAGGCAGTAGGTCGACCTTGAGAAAATACTTTAAGACTTTTTCTTTTATGAAGAAGGTATGGCAAGTCAAATAAAAGGATGGAATCCTAAATTATGATAAAAATAACATTTGAGAAGGATACTCTATTGAATCTACTGCCACTGAAAAACAGGTAATACCTATTTACTCCATTTTTAAAAATTAAAAAAAAACACCTCTTCTATTAATTTAAATTTAATTAAAGTAACCACTAAAGAAAAAATGCTGTATTTCTGCTTGTACTTTGTCAACAGAAATTATACTCTGTCAGTCAATAGGAAATCATTGAGAAATTGATCAATATAATCTAATGATCATATCTGATACTAGAGAGTAGTGTCATTGGTCATAAAATGTATCTGGGTTTTCAGACGCTGAGAATTATACTGAGGTTATTGTATATATTAATTTCAAATAAAGTTAGGTAGCAATTAGCACAAAATGCTGGTGAGACAGATTGTTAATTCAACTAAGAATCTGTAATAATATAAATTTCAGAACATAAATGATTATTATAAAATATGATTTTGAAGTTTTCTTTTCAATATCACATTATTTTCTGGATTTCAACCCACACAACTTTATTTTATATAAATTAATATGTTGTTTAATCCCATTATATCCACTCAGCCCTGGTTATCTACATTCATTATTATAATAAAACATTTTCTTTCCCTGAAGGCCTAAATTGTACTTAGCTTATTAAATATGGTATAAAAATTACTTCTATTTGTAGTGTCTGTAAGTCCAATCAGGTATTCTCTAGGAAATAAGTATGAAAAGATAGCATATTGTACCTTTATATGCTAAATCCTTCCAATTATACTTTTGCTTAAAAAAAAAATACTTGAGAAATTTTCAAGTCTCTTTTTCCTCTAATTTGATCGATTTCTTAACAAGCATGGTCGCCTGCTCAAGATTAGGAAAAGCATACTTGAAGGGGTGTGTGTTTGTACCTGTGTGTGTGTGTGTGTGTGTGTTTGTCTGGGGAGTAGTAAGAGACCAGAGGGACCATCAATGAGGGCAAAAGTGAAAGTTTTCAGTCTGATATGAAAGAAAGAGACAAACATAAATCAAATAATAACCCACTCTGATAATGATTACCCTGGGTATTTAAGAAATTAATACATCATTTATTTTTAAATCAGTTCTTATTTCTTTGCTTCCTGACAAAAACTGTTACCAAAAGTGAATTTTCAAAGCATTGCTTATAAAATACCCTACTAACGTTTGGAGAGAACTTAGATCTTTTTCAAAGTGGAGGACCCAAAAAGTTGAGCAGGTGAAGGTACAGAAAGTAGAAAGCCAAACCATGTCACCCTTTCTGGTGAAACACAGGTGAGGTATTCTGTGAAATTATTACACATCTCATCTGAAAAAAACATTGTTTTTCTCCAGAATAAACCACTGTAAATTAACTAATTATACTTAAATATATATAGACATGGGCACCTAGATATACACATATCCATGTCTTTCAAACAAGGTTAAAAATCCTCCCTTACTTATAGAATGAAGCTAATTACTGCTCCAGATCAAAACAAGTGACAGTGATTTGAATGTATATTGATATATATCTTTGACAAATATTAAACCAAAATTGGTCAGCAGCTTTTAAAAGCTTATTTTTTTTTAAGATTTTATTTATTTATTTGAGAGGAGAGAAAGAGAGTGCACAAGCAGGAGGGAGGGGCAGAGGGAGAAGCAGAGTCTCTGCTGCGCAGGGAGCCTGAAATGGGACTGGATCCCAGGGTCCTGGGATCATGACCTAAGCCGAAGACAGACAGTTAACCAACTAAGCCACCCAGGTGCCCTAAGAGCTTCTTTTAATAGAAAAGTTTGGAAACATTAACTATTCATATGCTTCTGCTTTTTCATTTTTTCCCTTCTAATTGATTTATTTCTAGTAAATTAACTGTGATATTTAAGTAAGCTATTATAATACTTGTATTATAGAAAAATACATTCCTGAACTTGATAATTTCCTATCATTTTATTAAAATTTATTAGATATAACATGTTTATTTACTTTTATTTATCCAGTTTCATTTCAAAAGATGATTTGAGGCAACTTATAGATCAATATATCTGAACAGCATCAAAAATAAATGAGAAAAATACAGGTGAGGGAGAATAAAGATCTTGTAGATACACAAGAATAAAGCATCTGGTAATCAGTTTTCTTTTCCAGTCCAAAATAATAGGATTTCACAGACTATAGTGACTACAAGAAGATTTTCCTTGACTATCACCCCCAAATAATGAATATTTTAGGGCAACATTTGAGGCTTACATAGTTTATATAAAGATCTTTAAATATAGGTATTTAGAACCCCAAGGAAGTTGTTTTCAATATGCAAAAAGGTACTCTGTAACCAAAAACAGATTAAGTACTCCAGAGAGAAGGTGAACTGGGGAATATCAGTTACACAGGGATAGAGGTAAGGCAGGGTGCAAAAAGAGAGGGACCTAGTTCCTCAGGAAGTGGTGTGCATGCATGCGCATGTGCATGTATGCGTGTGTGTTCTGGGGTGGGAAACCCAAGGGAAACAGTATGTAGCTAGTTATTAGTCATATTTAAATTTCAACCATCACTTCTTCAACAGTCTTCACTTTTGCCCTGAACTTGCTAAATTGTATATAGCTCTCTAATGTATATCTGCACACATTCCTACAAAGCGACAGCTTTTGGGAGGTGGGCTGGAGTAGAAGAGAAAGGAGAAATGTAAATATTAAAGAGGAAATAAAAAGGAATTCCAAGTCCCTGAGTGTCTACTGGCTTCCAGACTCCATATATTATATTCAGTCTCACTTTACTGAGGCTATGGTATCAAGTATGCTTTATGGTTGAGGAAACTGAAATTTAAAAAAGTTAAATAAAATGCTCAGGGTCACCCAGGTAATAGTTACAGATGAAACTCAATCTTTTGAGTCCAAAACTACAATTCTTTTTTTTAATGATTTTATTTATTTACTTGAGAGAGAGAGCACAAGTGGGGATAGGGGCAGAGGGAGAGGGAGAAGCAGACTCCCTGCTGAGCAAGGAGCCCGACGCTCCATCACAGAACCCCAAGATCATGACCTGAGCTAAAGGCAGACACTTAACCAACTGAGCCACCCAGGTGCCCCCCAAAACATAATTCTTAAGTATAATTTTATACTGCCACATTTGGCATGACCATGAATATATTAATTCTTGTTTTTGGCAATTTCCTTGGTACATCATTTTTTTTTAACACTAAGTAAGTCCCACATATCCATTGCTCTTATATGTAGTCAAATTAATTGTATGAACTTGAACAAGGTATTTAACCACTCCAGGCCTCAGTTTTCTTTACTGTAAGATGGAAGAAAATTTCAGTACCCTCCTGAAGGGGATTAAATGAGATAATGGAATAATCGCATTATTAGCAGTTTGATATACAATAAAGAATCGACTAAGGAGAACTATTAGATAATTAACAGATTTTAAATGTGTATTTGTTTAAATAATAGTTTAAGTATAAATTAGAATAAGCCAATGTGTTCTAGTACTATATTTTTTATATTGAAAATAAATCTTCATAAAGGTAAGCATGTTTTGGCTAATATCAAAACAAAACAAGCCTTATTTTTTTAACTCAGCATTTTTTTTTTTCTGAAGTAGTATAGTATTTACTTATTGATGCATTCAACATTTATTTCTTGAGTACCGACTTTGTGCCAGGCACAATGCTAGGTGCTGGGGATAGAGTAATGAATACAAAATACCCAATACCCATTTTTCATGGCATTTGAGGCCTAATGGCAGAGACAGACATTTTATAAATAATACCATAAATACATTTAATTATAATAGTGATTAATAATCTTGAAGATTCTATAGGATAAATTAGAGAATATATCACCCACCCAAATTGTAAGAAATAAATTAAGTTCAGAAAAGCTGCCAATCCATGTCTGACAGACATAGCAGGAATACGCTATCATTACTTACTATCAATTTTCTAGTGTAGCATTTAATATTGGGCCTCCTTTAAAAATTGATTCTAATGTGTGGTCAACACAATCAGATTTTGTAGAAAGGTATCAAATTAGCCATCAAATAAACAGGTGAGGATAAGAAAAAAATAAGATGAATATTTGTATGTGATCACTTTGTGACTGACCTCCCCACATAAAGATCGATTATTTTCCCTGTTTTAATCATGTTTTCTCCAGAATGTTTCCCTTTAAAGAGAATTACCTTTGGAATAATATGCTTTCTAGCAATATACGTCTCTGGGAAATCCCCACTATATGTCATAACCTCTTTACCTATCAAATCTCATTCTGTTCTTACCTCCTGTCCCAATTCTCGTCTTCTTCAACCCAGATTCTAATCTTTCCGTCAATCTTGAGAATCCATTCTTTCCCTCCTTTGCTCTCTGTGGCTCCTTCATCCCTAAACTAGCTCTCCATATGATCTCTTCTTCTCTTTCCTTTCCCTTTCCTTCTTTAACCTTTTCTCTTCTTTCCCTTTTCTCTCTTGTTAGCCTCTTTTCCTTTTAAATCTTCATTGAAGAAGCAAAATGAAAGCCCATCAAACTAAACCAGCTGTTGTTTGAAATCCATAAATATACATATTTATATATGAATTTGAAAAGTTACAGATATTAGATATCCTGGTTTGATGCATTTTATGACAAAATTATGGCTTACTCCACTTAATGAAAATTAACAAAACATTTGTATTCGCAAAGAAACGGCAGTAAATTAGGAGTCAAGAAAACTGTATTCAAGCCAATTTTGCAAAAATGAGTATAAACATATAATCTCTCTGAATCTTAATGTAATAATTTTTAAAAGAGAGTACTCCATTATTTGTTCTCCTAAATTCATAAATTTTTTGTTAAAGTAAAATGTTAAGATAAAAAAAATTCTGACTTTTAGGATATAGACTAAATAATTTGAATCATTCCATTATACACTAACAGATTCCAGGTTTATCACATCAAATATTGTGTTTTAGACAATAACACAATTCTGGATGACCTGGAAAAATAAACAACTACATTCAAAAACAAAACTAAAACTATCCAGCCTACACCCCCTAAAGAATCAGATATAAGAATCATTTGCTACTTCTCTCTTACCCAAATGCTACTCATTATTCAAATCCTGGCATATGCTTCACAAAACCTGACAATTCCTTACATTAGTGCTACATAAAAGATAACAGGAGATAAGCTGGCTCATGCAAATAATAAACCTGGTCTTCCCAACTTAAACATATATGTCTATGTGGTAGGAACCACGTGCTGTATTTTTCTAAAAATTGATCTTAAACAAATTGATCTGAACTGAATTAATAAGGTGCAAAGAAAACTAAAAAACTCAAATAATTCACATTTATTTTAAAAAATCCAACATTAACTCTAAAGCACTAAACAACAACAACAAAAAACAAACTAAACTAATACATACTACTTAAGAAATCCCATTTTCAGAGTCAATGAAATAGGAAACGGAAAGTAAGAACACCACACTCCACTTCACTAGAATAAATGCAACTTAAACTATGATTATGATATTTTGGACACCTACAAAAGCGGCTCTGTAATTAGTAAACTGTAGACTTTTAACAAGATATTTTCATGAAGAAAACAAATTAAGAAATTATTTAGTTGGAACACTCAAAAGATTATCCTCTTTCTTTTCTCTCCACAGTTTACAATCCTTGTTTAGGGAAGTTTTACAACATGTTTACCACTATGAAGAGTAAAGTTATTAAATTCTTCACTAATCATACTTCCTTATCAATGCAAGTATTTATTATAAATTTTAATACACATAGGCATTTTGCAAATATATACCCCAATTAAAAAAAATGGTATGTCCAGCCTCTAGTTAGAGTAAGTTCAGAGTGGCCGGTATATACATATAGCCTACACTGGAATAAGAATGCTTATGATTAAATATTGAAAATTTCCCCAAATGTTATATAAATCTCTGGTGACAACAACAAAAGGAAGAAACCACAAAAACATCAGTATCCTTAAGGAATCATCAGTTTCTTTTTGTTTGTTCCCGTTATAAATTTTGCATTTGCACATTGCTGCCTAGATTTTCAAAGGATTCTGCAATGATTAATTTAACAATCTACCCATATTGCTGTAATATAGCCAAGGACTTTTACCTATATATAATTTATAATATCCATACCAAGGGCAGATTAGTGGGCAAAATAAAACTTCCAACATCATGTTACTAATGCAGAAATGGGTGTCACCAAAATACTACAACTTAAAAACAAACTTCTCAAACTTGGATGCGTGGTACCTCCAAAGATATACATAAAGATCCATCATCTTAAGAGTCAATTTGGCCTGATTAATTTGGAAGTAAACAAAATGAATTTTTAAAAATTCTAATAATTACAAATATATATACTTTAATTTTTTTTTAGATTTTATTTATTTATTTATCTGACAGAGAGAGAGAGTACAAGCAGGGAGAATGGCAAAGGGAGATGAAGCAGACTCTCTGCTGACCAGGGAGCCCTATGTGGGGCTTGATCCCGGCACCCAGGATCATGACCTGAGCTGACGGCAGAGGCTTAACTGAGTGAACAACCCAGGTGCCCCTACAAATATATACTGAATCCTTACTAAATGCCAGGCCTTAAGCTAAATGCTTTGCATGAAGTGTTCCCACATGGAATACCCACAACATTCCGAGGTATGCAGTATAACTGGGGTTAGTAAATTTTTTTTAAGGCCCAGATATAAACATTTTAGGCCTCGTGGTGGGCTACATATGGTCTCAGTCTATGTTGTAATAACTCAGCTCTGCTGGATGAGAGGGGTCATAGGCAATACGTAAAGGAACGGACATGCCTGCATTTCAATAAAACTTTGTTTACAAAAACAGGCAACAGATTTGGATAGATGTGGCCCACAGACCACAGTCTGCCTCCTTCTGCAATTAAAAGTCACATTTTACCAGTGTCAGTATGTAACGTGCCCACATCCACACAGCTGACGGGTGAGGAAGTAAGAATTTAAACTCAGGTCTCTTTCACTGCAGACTCAAAGCAGCTGTACCACTATGGGTATCTGTCTCTTGACAGCAATTTAAGAAGCTATTTAAGAGTAAAATAAACACAAATATATTCTAGAGTAAAAGGCAAAGTGACATGTTTGTAAAAGATAAAACAATGGAGAAGAAGAAACTTCACATTTGCAATGGATGCAGGCCCTGGGATAAAAACTTGTGCTCTTCAGAATATCAGGATATCTGGTGAAAGCTCTGAGAATTTAGCCTGTGCTTACAAAATGAGCTTTTTAAAAAAAGTCACAAAATTATTTTAAAGTTTTATGATATGTTTTAAGATTCCTTTTCCTACATAATGACACAGGATGAACTACTAAAACCACCCACTTGGAAATATATATATGTATATAGGTATATGAGATATGTATATATATATATATGATACTATAATTTATGATATATAGTTACAGTTATAGTATTAAAGTTATTGTTATTAATGCCCAGGCCCTTTGCAAATGTGCAGTGTGATGCCAGGTAGAGAATAATGACACACAGTTGGGCCAAAATCCTGCCCTTCCAGAGCGACACTACCCTAATGAATCAAGTCCCATCTCATCTGGAATAAAATCCAGTCTGTAGAGCTGGTTACAAGGTCCAATGTGACTTGCCTTCAGTCTAATACCATGACTTTCTACCCCCACCCCCCCAAGCCCCGGCTACAGAAGGCTTCTTTCTGTTCCTCAAGCACAATCATGCTCCTCTCAATCATAGGGACTTCGCACCTTTGCCTGGAATTCTCTGCCCCGGAGTGGGGCCCCAGCTCATATGTCAAGTAGACTTCACTAAAGAGGACACTGGAGAGGCCTTCTTTGGACACCAGGCTACTCTACCAACCACAGCATCCTCATTCTCATTTATGTTTTGCTTACCACTTATGTGATACTGTGAGCTTTTTTTCTGGTTTATTGAGTTTTTTGTTGCTATTTTTGTTGTTGTTCCTTTATTTTCTACATAGCAGTTATGTAACACTGTGTGGTTTTTAAAAATTAATTTATAATTTGTCTTTAACGTAATAAATCTATGCTTCTGGAGTAGAGGTGTCCTATTAAAACTGCTGTATCCCTGAGCCTAGCAGAGCGCCTGGCACTTAGGAGCTATAGAGTATAATACATGTAAGATGAAGGAATAAATGAGAGAGGAGAGGAAGCCCATTCTTAGGCATCAGAACTCACAGCCTGTTTGGGCACATTGCACCACGTGGTCCCTCCTGCTTATTTACTTAACTTTGGAGAACCACCCATAGGAAAGAAGAGAAAAAAGAGTCTAGGCCTCAGAGAAATTATACAATTTATACTATGTTTTAACTCTTTGTAATTAAATTTCTCAAAATTTCAGTTTTGTTTTAATTCATTAACTTTTATGATAGACTTTTAATCATTTCTTACTATTACTTTTGTATCTGTTACCATTTTTAGTTTATTGTAGGACAGCACAGAGAGTATAGATAAATGGGGATCACACAGAAGAAGAAACTATGTCTTAAGCAAGGAATGTTATAATGCTGTTCATTTATTTTTTTAAAAAGATTTTTAAAAATCCTTTGAGAGAGAGCGAGAGCGAGAGAGGGCAGGGGGAGAAGCAGAGGGAGAGGGACAAGCAGACTCCGTGCTGAGTGTGGAGCCCAAGGTGGGGCTTGATGCGACAACCCTGAGATCATGACCTGAGCTGAAATCAAGAGTCAGTTGCATAACCCACTGAGCCATCCCAGCATCCCTAATTCTGTTCATTTATGATTAGTTTTGCATTGGCCCCTCAAGTTCCTTAGAACTAAATCTGCTACTTTTACCAAAATTAATTCTTGTTGCTAAAAGTCACTAAATTGGATACTTGTTGAGTATCAGCATGTCATTACAACCACCAGTGGTTTTTCTGGATCAGTGGTCAACGTTCCCATACCAAACCATTTATTTCCACCAAGAGGGAATCTGCAACCTGTGCCCTATGTTTTTCTCCTCTATAATCCCTGGTTATGAGCTATCCCACATAACATTACTTTTGCCTAATATGGAAGTAAAATAAGGGCAGGCACTCTGCAGTTAAATCTATTGTGCTTCCTCCACTGAATATTGTTCTTGAGAGAAATTTTATGTAAGAAATACAAATTCTGAATGTTACTCTCTGATTAAATCAGGCATTTAGGAAAGCTCTTTATTTGGGCTACAGCATCTTTTTCCCTTTCAGAAAAGCCCTCCCAACCTACATTTTGAATACCTTTTTCGACATCATGCACTGAAAGTCATTGAATAGGTTTCTGATATTTTCTTTTTCATTGGCATATAGAACTGTCACTGTGAACAGTTCCCACTACATTACTCAATAACCCCCAAACAATAAGCAGTATGAGATAACTAGCAGTCATGATATATTTTGTTAACTCCTGAGGGTGATTTCCTTTCCCCTTGGCTGTTGGCAGTTTGTATGCTGAGGAAACATTATAAAACAATGTTTTATAATAATTTTCTGGGGTTTTCTTCCAACTATCATGATATCCCATGTCACAGAAAACTACCCTAAGTTTACTAAGAATCTCTAATGGAGCAAATGCTTTATCCATTTAATTATATTTAATTTTCTCATTACATTTATAGTAGGGATTATTATACCCTAATTACAGATGAGGAAACTAAAAGAAGAGATGTTAGTGGTTTTTCCAAAATCATCTGGGCAGATAGGTGGAAGACTGGGACACTGGTCCATGTCCGACTATCCCCCTTCCAAAACAATGCTCAAAGACAAAACCATAATGTCAGATTTTATTCTCAGACACAGCAAAATATGCCAATGATTACAACCCACAAGTTTCCCTGTCTCCCAAATTATTCTGTAATTTTGCTTCCTAGGTTTTTTGTTTTGTTTTTATTTTTTGCTTTCTCTTGTCATTTTGCTTGTTATTGATTACCGGTAAAGTTAATAACATTTTAGGTCTATTACAGGAAGTTCATGGAGTTTACCACAATGTGCCACTTCACTAGCCATTTTGACTTGCCTTTTCTAGAGCCCTCTTGCTCACTAATGCTTTCTTCTAACTTACTAATTATCGCCACGATGTATTCCATTGTTGATATTGTTGGTTGTTAATGGTCAAACCTACTTTAGAAATAATTATGAGAGTAGTTTAATACAGATGTCAGAAATCTAAACAAAAATTTCTCACAACAGAGCCTCAAATAGCTCAAATTTGGCACTCCGACTTGTCACTAGCATAAAAATGTGATTCAAATTCATTCATAGCTAGTTGCATGAGGGACAAATGAGGCAAAAAGAGGAAAAAAAAAAAACAGGATGTACAAAATAAATAAAGATATAAATGTTAACAGAGGATGAAAAAGGCATGTAGGCAAATGGAAAGGTCAAGAAAATATAGCCTTACACAGAACTTAGTATTGCTCTGAAGTGGAAATTCTTATAATAATTTTCTGGGGTTTTCTTCCAACTATCATGATATCCCATGTTACATATCTACCCCACTGGCTCAAAATTCACCTTCTCTATCACTAGGGCAACAGCACTATTTAAGCCAGCAAAAGCTAGTCTGAACATGATGTTTCCACATCTCTGCATTACCATCCAGGGATACAATTCTTTGACCTTTGTTTGATACAGCAAGTTAATCAAATAATAATTTGAAAGATGCTTTGCTTTATAGATACTTGTTAGTCTTTGGCAATGGTTTATTTTATGAAAAGTGGGTCTCTTTTAAAGATGAAATAGAGGAATATCTAGTTGAAGACAAATACATTTTTATGAGTAAAATATTTGTCGTGTTTATAAGATAAAAGGCCTACATTCGTTTCTCCTAATTCATAACACTTCATAAGGAAAGCCTTCTTTGAAGGTTTATGATCTTATTAAAACAAGAAAGAAAAAGCGATTTTGATAAATTAGAGGTGTAATATACATTTCTAATGTGGCTTTTAAGTGACAAAAGCTTGAAAGTGGCCCAGCCACCTCTGAAAGGCTATTCTCACAATGGCTGGCTGAAGCAAAAATACAAGAGCTCTCTGAACCTCCAAGGCTTGTTGATAACACCTGTGATTGCAGGTGGCTCCACTTGAAAAGAAACGTACCACTTTCCTCTCCAGTGGTGACCACTGTGTTCCACAGTGGGTCAGAGGTGACCAGGGTGCTTTCAAGTTCAGTTTTATATTCTGAAGAACTGGACTCTGAGTACAGACAAGTTTCCAGTTTAGCCTTTTGAAAACATAAACGTGGTCTGCTGTTCCTCTTTTAACATATTCCATTCATTCACTAAGTATAGCAGGAGATTTCATCTAGTGACCTTATGGAATTCAATTCAAATTAAATGATTGGTTTTAAGATTTTGACTAGATATACACTGAAGTGTTTTTTTTTTTTTTAAGTAATCTTTACAATATTCTCCATGGAGATTAAATGAGGTTAAAAAACAAAACACTGTCACTAAAGAGTGATTTTTCCCATTACCTTGCTTACAAATTATTCAGAAATCCAGAAGAGAGAACAGCACCAATTCTTAATACACAATTAACATTTTGACACAATTACAGTTTTGAAGTATAAAATGAGTAGTAAACAACAAAGATATAATGCATTCCTACATGGGGCAATGGCTAAGACATTCTGACTAAAATGTAATATGATATAGTCAGAACTCATCGGGTATATGACATTTAGTTCAGAATTCCACATTTAAGAGGGACATATACAGATTTACATTTGCTAAATAAGTAAGAATTCAAAACCCTGTAATGCAACAGGAAAAACAACTGGGGGTGGGGAGATGGAAATCCATGCATTGGAAATAGAAAGAGCCCCACAGTATAATATTCAAAGACACACTAAGTAGAAAAGTGACTGGATCTGTTTCATGAACTTCCATGGGTTACAAACTGGTAGCCAGATTTTTAACCCAATATAACAAAACATTTTCTAATTGAGAGACCTGTCCAAATATGGACTGGGCTACCTCATGAGATAAGTTTCACACTATTGAAGACATGTAAGGGCAAACAGAATCAGGGCTACTGAACAAAAGACTAAAGATTAAACTATGATACAGAGGCTTCTTCAAAATCTTGTGTCTATGAATTTTCTGCTCTGAGAATTCTCTACAATGAGACAGCTCCCAGACTGATAAAGAGAGCCTCTCAGAGTAAAACAAATACAAGTATATAATGAATAACATTAGCTAGCAGCAGAAATAAATGTAACTAAGACATAGTTTTTAAATCCCCCCATTTTTTGATGGGGAGTTAGGGAATACCCAAATATAATCCAGGTGACAAGTGTGAACTGTCAAAACCAGGATGTAGTGAAACATGTGAGAAAAATCTCAAGAAAATTAATGTATTGAGGAAAGAGCAATGATCTGCATTATGCCTTGTAAAAGCAAACACTGTTACTAATCTTACTATTACTAATATGCATTAGTCACTACTAATCCAGCAGTGGTGGGAACAAAGGAAAACTAGTTACACAGAACTTAGTATTGTTCAAACTTTCCAGTTATATAGAAGTAGTAGCACTTGATAGACAAGGATGGTTCACAAGAAATATACTTTACTGAGATTACCTACCCTTTAAGACCATGTAACTATTATACTGTTAATTCCATGCTCATTTAAAAATCCTTAAAATCACTTATTTGGATTCAAAAACTCTTTGGAACAAAACAAAGGTAACTTGCTTATTGGACACAAGGGTTCCAATAACTTTTTAAGGCATATACTCTCATCTACTATTATTAGATCAGCAATTTTTTTATACCTTTCTCTTACGAGTTCAGTGTGTTTCCTCTATAGCTCATTCTAATCTAGGGGGGAAAATCTGAACTTTAAAGTTGACGATCAGCTTTGATCCACAATGATTTTAATTGGCATTGATGTTCTAAGACTGCATGCACAGCAGATATCCTGATTCACTAAGTTTAACCACAAGTTACTTTTTAAAAATCTATTTGAAAAGTTATTACCTATGTCAATATGTTTTTGAAAATGAAGACTACTATCAAGTCCCTATGAGAGGTAATAGTTAAAAAAGTATTAACATTTTCATATATTTTCTCCCAGCTACTTTGTTCCTTTTGCAAAGAGGCTTTTAATTTTTTTCAAGTTTTATTTAAATTCCAGGTAGTTAACATATAAGGCTTTTAAATTTTCTAATTAAACTTTTGATTTTGAGATCTAGATTATCATACAGTTATAAGAGATAATACAGAGAGGTCCTGCGTAAACTTTACCTGGTTTCCCCAAATGGTAACATTTGGAAAGCTATGGTAAAATATCACAGCCAAGGTAGAGTCAAGATACAGAACAATTACATCACTAGAAGTGGCCCTCTGATGCCCTTTTATGGTCACACCATTTTCCTCCTGCCTTCCCATGACTATCCTTGAACCCCGGCAAGCACTAATTTATTCTCCATTTCTTTATTTTGTCACTACAAGAATGACATATAAATGGAATCAAATGGCATGTATGTGCCCTTTGGGGATAGTTTCTTCTCCACTTAGCATAATCCTCTGGAAATTAATCCAAATTGCTGTATATACCATGCAGTGTTCCTTTTTTATTGCTAAATAGTATTCCATGGCATGGATATACAACAATTTGTTTAACCATTCATCCACTGAAGCATACCTGGGTTGTTTCTGAGTACTGGGCATTATGAAAAAGCTGCTAGGAACACTGATGTAGATGTATTTGTGCGGGGGGAAAAAAACAAAAACTTTTAATTTCTTTGGGATAAATATCCCAAAGTACCATTGTTGGGTTGTATGGTAGTTGCATATTTAGTTTTACAACTACCACACTGTTTCACAGAGTGATTGTAATATGTCATGTTCCACCCCAAGAATGACTATCTCCCAGCATGCTCACCAGCATTGGTGTCATCACTGTTTTTGCCTTAGCCATTTGGATAGGTATGTGGTGATATCTCATTGTAGTTTTAGTGGCTAATAATATTGAATGCATTCTCATCTGTTTACCCATATATATATATATATACCATTCATGTCCTCTATTTTCCGGTTTTTGTTTGTTTTACTGTGGAATTTTGAGACATCTTTATACATTCTAGATTTGAGCTCTTTGTTGGGCATATGGTTTGCAAACATTTTCTGCCACTCTGTAGCTTTTCTTTTCATCATCTTAACCAGGTCTTTATATTATAGTTTTGATGACAATTTATCAATTTTTCCTTGTATCGATTATGCTTGTGGTATCAAGTTTAAGACCTCTTTGACTACTACATTCTGAAGATTTTTCTCTTGTTTTTTTGTTTGTTTCCCTAAATATTGTCCAGTTTTACATTTTACATGTTAGTTCATGATCTGTTTTGAATTAACTTTTATATAAAGTGTAAAATTTAGGTAGAAGCTAAGTTTTTGCCCATTGATGTCCAATTGCTCCAGCACCATTTGTTGAAAAGTCTATCCTTACCCCACTGAAGAGCTTCTGTAATTTTGTCAAAGATTAGATGGACATATTAGTAAAGGTCAATTTCTGGGTTCTCTGTTCTGTTCCTTCAATCTGTGTCTATCCCTCCAATGATACCACACAGTCTTGATTACTGTAACTACATCACAAGTCTTAAAATTGGGAAGACTGATTCCTCCCACTTCATTACTCTTCCACAGATTGTTTTAGAATAGCTAAAACCTTTTAGCTTTTTATATAATTTTAGAATGATCTTCTGCCTTTTTATATAATTTTAGAATGATCTTCTTTATATTTATATCTATAAAAAATCTCGATGAGATTTTGATAGGAATTGTCTTAAACTGTTTTTTATTTGGGAAGAAATGACATCTTTGCTATGTTGAATCTTCTAATCTATGATCACAGTATGCACTTCCATTTTCCATCCTTTTATTCCATTCACTGGTGTTTTATAGTTTTCAGCATATAGTCCTGTATATATTTTATTAGATTTGTATCTAAATATTTCTCTTATGAGAGAAAAGAGATGGAAAACAGGAGGGAGAAAGAAAGAGAAGGAAAGATAAAGGAAGGGGGGTAGGAAAGAAGGGAGAGCAATTATAAATGGCATCATATATTTAAATTTTAATTATCATATATTCATTGTTAGTGTATAGAAGCAACTGATTTTTGTATACTTTTCTTGCATCTCGCAACCTTGCTAAACTTCTCAGATTTTGGAGGATTTTTGTTTGTATTCCTTGAGATTTTCTACATATCATCTGTAAATAGGTACAATTTTATTTCTTCTATTCTAATCCATCTTCTCTTCCATTCCTTTCCCTTCCCTTTCCTCTCTTTTTTTCAATGGCTAGGTCTTCCAGCACTATGTTACATAAGAATGGTGAGAGCAGACTCAGTGACCATGCTAGAGCATTTTAAAATGTATTGACAAATTGTTTTCCAAAAGGATTGTAGAAAAGTATATACCATGAAAAGTAGTGCACAGAAGTTATCCCTACTCCTAGAGAGAGGGTGGACTAGTTCATTTCAGAAAATCCCTACAACTCCATAGTCCATGAATTCAAGTGATACCACTGAGGATCATTTATCATATTAATTTTTAAACATGACTATATTAGTCTAGGTTCTCTAGAGAAACAGAATCAATAAGATATATGTGGACATATATGAGGATAATTATTATAGGAATTGGCTTATGCAGTTGTGGAGGCAGAGAAGTCCCACAATCCGCCTTCCGCCAGCTGGAGAACCAGGAAAGCCAATGATATAATTCAGTTCCAGGGGAGATGATGGTGTAATTCCCAGTCCCAAGCTGAAGGTCTGAGAACTATGGTGCTACTGCTATGATTCCCAGAGTCCAAAGGCCCAAGAACCTGGAACTCCAATGTCCAAGGGGAGGAAAAGATAGACGTCCTAACTCAAGGAGAGAAAGAATTTGCCCTCTCTTCACCTTTTAGTTCCAATCAGGTG
Source organism: Mirounga leonina (assembly GCF_011800145.1). NCBI lineage: Eukaryota > Metazoa > Chordata > Mammalia > Carnivora > Phocidae > Mirounga > Mirounga leonina. The sequence goes on from NW_023270431.1 coordinate 7,825,619, forward strand.
CTAAAAGTATTGGATGATACCTGGCCCACACTGGTGGGCAGGCCTCTTTACTCAGTTTACTGAATTAAATGTTAATCTCTTCCAGAAACACCCTCATAGACACACCCCAAAATAATGTTTACCAGATATCTGGACATCCCTTAGCTGAGTTAAGTTGATACAAAAATTTAACCATCAAAATGACAGAGAATCATAAACTTGGACTATTAGTGAGAAGTTTCTTTTGCCTTTGCATTCTCAGCACCCGTTTCTCCCACTCTGGTTCACTTTGACATTATTGCCTCACTTCTTTCCCATAACTCAGAAATTTCATTGGTGACATCTCCTACACTGAATTTTCCTTTGTATAAACAGCTTAGGGATGAGTTTATGCCAAGCTACACTTTATAACTATAGGATAAGTCCTTGAGAAAGTAAAATTACTTACTTACATGCCTACTGGAAAAGTTATGACTAGAGCCAGAGATATTTGTGTTCCACTATTGATTTTTACCTTTTAGTAAATCTACTCATGAGGCAATTTCTGGGTCTGAAAAACTGCTACATACCCAGAAACACTGACCTAATATATCCTTGAAAATGTTTGGACTTGTATATGAGACACTTTTCAAACTTTTCAAACACCGATTCTTCGTATCAAAATAAAAAAATAGGTAGAAAATTATTATAATTTTGCCACATATTTAAAGGAAAAGTAATTTTTAATTCACTTATTTTTCAAAAGAAATCTTCTAAGTTATAAAGTCATTAACAGTGCTGATATTGACACACTGGTCTCTGCCACACAAAAAGCATCATAAATAAGCATTCTATATAGATATTCAGCATTATGATTGAACTATAACTGTGATGTGCATTCTATAGAAAATATATCCTTCCCATTATCAACACCTATATTAACTTGACTCAAATTTACCTTGCAAATAGATGTGTACATACATATATATGAAGAAAATCTATAATTTTTCCACTTAAACTTAGAATGAACATAGTGGTTTTATGGTCTTCTGCTATTTGACCATGTTGAAGTCAGAATAAAGAGAAATGAGAATAATACATCTGACATATATTAAATGTACAATTACAGGCTATTATGCTAATTAAATAAAATTGACAATTCTTCTGTATTTAAGTGCATATTTCTGTATTTTTATATTTAAAATTTTTATATTTACATTGTTTATAAATAAAAATAATTATGGCAGTTAATTATATGCCATGATAGATATGATAGATAATGAGGTGGTAGTTTGGAACTTACAAATTATTTAACACTTAACATATACTTCATGGGAGGTGGGTAAGATAAGTACTTGACAAAAATCATGACTGTGGAATGGAGAAAATCTGTACAGCAAATAATTATATACATAATTGTTTGAAAATTATCCTCTAGGTCAGAGACATTCACATTTAAAAATTCTTTGGGGACTTAATTAAAATAGAGAGTTATCACTTCTCAAAAATATGATCAAGAGATTTAATTTTAGCTTTGCACGTTTATTTTGACATTTTTAAATGCATCTTAATGTGAGGAAGCAAAGCATCATTTTACATTTAAAATAGTTTTTCTATTTACTTTTTAGTAGTAGGTCTTTTTAGTAGGTCTCTTAGAGTAAAACCTTTCCATCATAAGTAAAACAATAAAGTATGAAAATGTCATGACCATCAAGATATACACAAACTTATAAACTAAAATATCTCTATACTTAGGAAGAAGTGGACTTTATAAATGAGTTGATACATTAAAAAATATCTCATGACTTCCTATCTTTTTTAAAAAAAGTATTCATAAAAAAAGTATTGCTTTCATGAATTACTCAGAGCACACATGAAATTAAAGCTGAATGATATAAAGCCTATCAATTAAAAAATCTGTACTATGTGGCAGCATGGGAAGATGGAAATATTTTTGAAATAGAAATACTTTTTAATATCAAAAGTCAAAGAATATTTTGCATTAAAATATCTCAAGAAATGTATAGAGTACTACTTTCTCAGGATCCATACTTTTATTTACATATAATTCTGATAGTTATTAAGAGTTTGCATTGGAGAACAAACACATGATGTGGATAAAAAGTGAAAAGGTAGGTCACTGGGGACACCTGGCTGGCTCAGTCAGTCGAGCATGCAACTCCTGATCTCAGGGTTGTGAGTTTGAGCCCCACATTGGGCACGGTGCCACTTAGGAAACAAACAAACAAACAAACAAACGGCAGGCCACTGAAGTGATATGTTGTTCAGTAGGAAAGACTAACATGGGGAATTTTCAATGTTATACATTATTAGGCCTATAAATGAGTACTTAAGAAGGGGAAGTCCAGATTAAACCTGTTGGAATGAAGAGAGAAGGGAAGCATTTAAGGGGGCAGGGACTGAAATGTAATGGGAAGGCTTTTGTGAAAATTTCCTACAAGGGGAGATAGATATTTGGTCTTGAAATATAAGATATTCCAAAAAGAACAGTAAAGGAGGGAGAACATTTCAAAGGAGAAGGAATGGCATGGGTAAAGATACAGAGTCTCAGTATGTAAAAGGAACTCCACATTGTAGAATTTAGAGAGGCAGAAAGAGATCAGATATTAATTAGAGCTCCCAGTTTGCCAAGAACCTAGAATTCATCCTTTGTCACAATTACCTTAAAAATGTGATCCTTCCCGCTCTAGGGCTTCAGTGAGATACCTCAGCACCCAGTGGATAGGAATCAAGGGGCTAAGGGTGTAGACAGTTGAGGAAACCCCCTACCTTGATGCCTCAAGACACAGGTAGGAATAACCCATTGCAACTGTTGTCTGTTGTTCTTAAGGTTTGTGTGCTTCTTCCCAGAGACTGGCTAAGGGCATACATACAATATGTGAGAAGAAATGCAGCCACATCCCTGCAACAATATGGGAGAAGAAATGCAAGTGCTACAAGTGTCTTTTAAAAATCATGCCATCTGTTTCAATATGTGTGTTTTCTTAGAATTTAGAATTAGGTCCTTTTATACACCAAAAAGTTGTAATTAAATGTATCCAGGGACCCGTAGTTTCTGTCCTGGGTGAAAACAATACAAGGAGTTAGGATTCTGTTGACACACCCCATGTACTATCCCAAACACATGTGCTCATGCACACACACATTTGTATACATTCTCACACGATGCACACACTCACATACACTAGGCTTTTCTTGCCATAGCTGCAAACTGGACAACACCCTTGTGTTGTCTACTACTACCTGCAATTCCAACCACCTAGTGATTGACGGCATTTTTTGTGCTCAGGACTATTCAAGCATTCTAAAGAATCCCACCTTTGGTCAGTGGGACTAGAAACAGTAAGGATAATACGAGAAATACTTGGGATCATATTTGATATGGATTAACCAACACATGAATTTTCTATGTCTTTGGGTCCCATATTTCTATCTCATATGATCAAGCAAGTATCAGGCTGTGACATCATCTATAAGGTGGAGGCAATCTCAAGTGTGACTCTACGACAGACATTAGCTCTCCATTTCCACCAGAGCTGTTCACGTTCATCTGTTTAGAAACAACTGCCATGGGCTATAACTCACCACCGGATAATTTAGCTTTGTGAGTCACGCACCAAATTTGCAGTTGAGAAAGATCACTCCAATAATACTGTGAAGAATATGCTTAGTGATGAACTGAGTATATTCAAATGTCTCTCAAGCTTACTTAACTTATCATTAATTATATCCCCTGCTGTGACTTATTACTTAACAGATCTGACCTGAAAAACTGTGACACTTTTTGTTGATATTATTAACTTTCTGGAAAAATTAACTCTGAAAATTTAAGGTAAATGGAGAAAGCAAAATTGTCATTCACAAATTTATGGAGGGAGTCCTAGGAGACTGCCCTCCTCCCAACTTTAAAACAGTTCTCAGTGGGACTTTTTAAAAGATTTTATTTATTTATTTGAGAAAGAGAAAGAGAGAGAGAAAGGGAGAGAGAGTGTGTGTGTGTGAGGAAGAGGGAGAGAGAATCTGAAGCAGACTCCGCACTGAGCACAGAGCCCAACGTGGGGCTCAATCCCACAACCATGATATCAGGACCTCTTAGTGGTATTTAAGAGAAGGCTCCCAGTCCTAGCAGAACTAGCCCTTGTCAAGTCCAACTTTCTGCTTAGCCCACACCCAGGTGGGTACTCAGAATTACTCAGGAATGCCACCATATATTCCTTTTTTTTTTTAATTTTTGTTTTTTTATTATTATGTTCAATTAGCCAGCATATCATTAGTTTTTGATGGTAGTGTTCAACGATTCATTAGATGTGTATAATGCCCAGTGCTCATCACCACACGTGCCCTCCTTAATACCCATCACCTGGTCACCCCATCCCCCCACCCCATTCCCTTCTGTAGCCTTCAGTTTGGTTCCCGGAGTCCAGAGTCTCTCATGGTTTGTCTCCCTCTCTGATTTCTTCCCACTCGGTTTTCCCACTCTTCCCCTGTGGCCCTCCACACTATTCCTTATGTTCTACATATATATGAGTGAAACTATATGATAATTGTCCTCTGCTTGACTTATTTCACTTAGCATATATTCTTGATGAAACACCTCCCCCATTCTCTCAGATGGCAATTTTACACCTCTTCTTGCCTGGAATTTCCAAGACCTCTCCCTTAAGGGACTGTCCTGCTTTTTATTTAACTGGAAAAACAGAAGCAATTAGAAAACATCATCAACCCCCAACCGAATCTACCTCCCTTGCTGCTTAAAGCCCATAGACTCTGCCTCCTAGTATATCAGATGAATTGTCCCTGCACTTTTCCAAGAGCAACCCTCCATTAGTACACCAAATCCCATCTTTTCTTCCCTTCTGAAGGGGTCTGCACCTCTAGTTACCATTCTCTATTGACTTAGCAATTTCCCCTTCTCTATAAGTTCAATCCCATAGGCTGAAATATCTCTTAAAAGAAGTTTTCTAACATTAACCTTCCCTCTTACCTTCCCTTTAAAGAATATCTCCTCATAAAACTTATCTACACTTGTTGCCTTTACTTTCTCACTTACCATTCTCTTCTTAACTCATCTGAAATCAGAGCTTTATTTTATTTTAATTCCAGTGTAGTTATTAACACACAGTGTAATATTAGTCTCAGGCGTATAATTTAGTGGCTCAACATTTCCATACAAGAAACTGTGGTCATCACAAGTACTCTCCTCAATTCCCATCACCTATTTAACCCATCCCCCACCCACCTCCCCTCTGGTAACCCTCTGTTTGTTCTCTATACTTAAGAGTCTGTTTCTTGGTTTATCTCATTTTAAAAATTTGTTCATTTGTTTTGTTTCTTAAATTCCACATATGAGTGAAATCACATGGTATTTGTCTTTCTGACTTATTCTGCTTAGCATAATATACTCTAGATCCACCCAAGACAAGATTTCATTCTTTTTTATGGCTGAATAATATTCCATCATACATATACTGCATCTTCCTTATCCATTCCTCTACTGGTGGACACTTGGGCTGCTTCCATAATTTGACTATTGTAAATAAAGCTGCAATAAACATAAGGGTACATATATCCCTTTGAATTAGTGTTTTCATATTCTTTGGGTAAACACCCAGTAGTGTGACTGATTCAGAATTTTAGCCTGACCATTCCACCAAAAACCCTTTTTAGTACAAATAAATGACCATCAGTCCAACTCAGCGGTCCTGGGCCCTGCAGATGCAACTGGCATTGCTGGAAACTCCCTCCTATTTCACCTGCAGCCCTTCCCTGTGTTCCTAGCTGCCTTCTGGTTTGTCTTCCTAACCTCTGCATGTGAGAGTAACTCAGAGCTCAGGGTCGGATCATATTTCTCCTTGCTCTCACTCTTTAAGTGCTTCTGATATAATCTCACAACTTGAAATAACTTTTTTTTTTTAAGATTTATTTACTTGAGAGAGAGAGAGAGAGAGAATGGGGGGAGGGGCAGAGGGAGAGAATTTTCAAGCAGACTTCCTGCTGAGCATGGAGGACAACTTGGGGCTCGATCTCATAATCCATGAGATCATGACCTGAGCTGAAACCAAGAGCCCAATGCTCAACCAACTGAGCCACCGGGGTGCCCCTTGAAATAACTTCTATTAACAGATAACTTCTGATTTTAAATTGCCAGCTCACTGATTCCACACCTGCCCCACACCCCTCTTCCTCCTACTTTATCCTATAGTAGGCAGAATTATCTTTTCAATGTTGTCACACCATTCTCATGATCCAAACCTTTTAACAGCTTCCCATCAAACAGAGAATAAGTTGAATAAAATAGAAGAAAATCCAAACTCCTTATAAGAGCCTACAAGGCTTTCCATGATCTGACAACTGCCAAACTCTCTGGATTTTCCTAAAATTCTCTCTTGTTTACCATTCTACATCCCTCTTGCCTTCTCTTGAATGCACCAAGCCTAGTCATTCCCCACATAGGGACTTCACAGTTGCTTTTCTCCTCACAGTCTATACTGGATTTTATATTGCACACTTACATCTGGGTCTCTGGTTAAATATCACCTCTTCAGAAATGCTTACCTTGACTACACTAAAAGATAGCTGCCATGCAACATACTGCTGAACTAGCTGGCTTTGGTTTTCTTTTTTTTTTTTTTTTAAAGATTTTATTTATTTATTTGAGACAGAGAGCATGAGAGGGAGGAGGGTCAGAGGGAGAAGCAGACTCCCTGCCGAGCAGGGAGCCCGATGCGGGACTTGATCCCGGGACTCCAGGATCATGACCTGAGCCGAAGGCAGTCGCTTAACCAACTGAGCCACCCAGGCGCCCTGGCTTTGGTTTTCTTCATGGTACCTGCCACTCTCTGGAAACTGGCTTTGTGTTGTCTGCCTTCCCCACTGACAGGGCTCTGAGGATTGGTGTTTTACTGGTTTTTTAATGCTTCATTCCCAGTGTTTAGGAATGTTGGGTAAATAGTAAGTACTCAATATATTTTTTTGTTAAATAAACAAGTTAGTTAAATCAGCACTTGTATATGCCAAAAATATTTTTGATAAGTGATTCTCAGCAACAGATTACTTAATCATCAGTATCTGTCCATAAAGCCTCTGACCCCCTAACATTTATTTACTCATTTTAAAAAGCTGACCCTGAGAAGTTCACTTTATGTACATATGTAATACACACACACACACACACACACACTTGTTCTCTAAAGACATTTTACAGACATTTCCAATATAGAAAAGGTATTTCAAATATTTTTAAAACAAAACTTCCTTTCCTTTAAAACAAATTCACTTGCACAGCCTAGAAATGTATATTCTTGCCCTATTCTCTAGCAGTTTTAGTAGTTAACTAAAAGAAACCAAAATGTTAATTTATGACTAATCTGTATAAACATTTGGATTTTAAAGATTTTATTTATTTTTATTTGAGAGAGAAAGAATGAGAGAGAGCGAGTACATGAGAGGGGGGAGGGTCAGAGGGAGAAGCAGACTCCCTGCCAAGGAGGGAGCCCGATGTGGGACTCGATCCAGGGACTCCAGGATCATGACCTGAGCCGAAGGCAGTCGCTTAACCAACTGAGCCACCCAGGCGCCCTAAACATTTGGATTTTAGATGTGTCTATACATACACACACACATACACACACACACGTATATAAATCATGAGAAAACATGGAAAACAACTTAGTGCATATTCATATAAGCAATATCTATATGCCTAGTGCAATATGTATCTACCTGATGCAATATTCATACGCTATATTTAAATGACAAGGCAATTTATAAAAACATACAAGAATCACCTTTATACTTTCTGCAGGATGTTAATGCATCCTGCATAAAGACTGGATAAAAGGACCAAAGCTCCCTCAGGTTTGTTCCCACCATCTCTAAATTACTTAGGTTTATGCTCAAATGGCCTCAAAGGTTCACATTTCTTAAGGCAAATTTGTAGCCACAGCCATTTTTTTTCTACATGCTAAAATAATCAGCACAGCAGGAAAACAAACCAAATGGAAGACAAAAAGGAGGACCAAAGAGAAGACCACAGCTAATCTGACACACACCCAAATTCTCCCTTGCCTTAGAACCTTGCCCTCCCTTGTATTATTACTTAAAAAAAAAAAAAATAAGTGGAGGGAGAGAAAGGAGAGAGGAAAGAAGACTAGGAGGGTAGGGCAGGAAAGCAAAGAAAGAAGGAAGAAAGGAACAAAGATTCATGAGGAAAAAACAATGCTTCATTCCTGCCTTGATGGGAAAAACTCTTAAGTCTTTATCAATTCAGAGATTACTAATTTAGACACAAAGGATAGTTTCTCCTCAAGAGTATTCGGCTCTGAATGAAGTTCTTATTTTTGCATTGGCTATGATATTTTAATATTGTACACTTTAATTTCTTTTAGCAATTGGAGCCTATATATTAAGACTTTTAAAAAAGAACACAGAAATAATTTCCCTTCAGCTCGTTCCAGAAATTGACAAGCATGAATAAAAAAATAAAATCCTTAATTTTTTATTTTTGGGTATCTTCTTTTAAATGTCATAAAGCTGAAATTGCCAAATGTACAGCTGAGACCTATATGAGAGTGAGAGAGAGGGAGAGAGAACACAGAAAAGAAGTGGGAGAAGAAAGGCAGCCAGACAAACTTTTGATGGGCTGGTGGGGGAAGACTGATACATAGTATTTTCTTTAAATAAGTGTAAATCCTAAAGCAGGTTGAGCTATTATTCTCTGCTTGAGCAAATAGTAGTAAAGTTTCATTTCTCTAAAATTCACATTATAAATAAAGAGTACTATATATTGATGGGGGTTTGGGAGTGGTGAAGAAGAGACAGAAATGAAAAGAGCTCAGTGAAGTAAACAATTAAAGATGATGACAAGCACCCCTCAGGAAGGAGCAGCCCATAGCAGAACTTGAATGCCAAAACCAGTCTATCCTAATTCCCTCCCCTAATGGACTCCATGTTACTTCATTGGTTAAAGGACAGTGAAGATTTTTATTTTATATCATGGATGCAAATTTCAAACAGGATATTCTTTACAGAAATGTAAAGCCAACATAAACAATGTTTATAATACGGAATTTTCACATGCACACTGATACCATGGGATATCTCCTAAATATGAGATCAAAGGAAAAATAGGTAAGTGATAACTATTTTAAAATACAGAATGAGAATATAATCACAAATTTTAACCACAGATTATCATAAATAAAAGAAGGATGAAAAGAAGAAGCCACGAACAAGCATTCCAAGGGAATTTACACTGGTGAAGTTAAGAAGGGGCTTTTACTCCATGGATTGGAAGATAAACAGGAGATGGCCACACAAGGGAAATACTGCAGGCAGAGGGAGAAGCATGCACACAGGCCCCAGTGCAGGAAAAGCACCAAACTGGTAATAGATTAATAAGTGAGAGAAAGAATATGTTAAGATGAGATCAGATCCAGGGCCTTCAAAAACCTCTTAAGCCATGCTAAGATTTTTTTTTTTTAAATCTTTTCAAAGTGCATTGAAGTACTTTGAGGTCAAAGAAATTTGAGAAATGAAGTATTATTGTATAGCACTTACTTGGGGGTTCAAAATGCACACTAGCTAATTAAACATTCCAAGAATTTCAACTATAAAGAAATGTGTTGAACTTGATTCAATTCAGGGTTTTCCAAATTTATTTGAGCATTGAACACTCTTCATGTGACACACATTGATATCCTGCTGAACTTTCCTCCTTGGTGGATCATTTCCCAAAGTAGTTATATTGGAACAAAGAGCAGTGACAAAACCTAGATGCTATTGTTACCTCATGAATTAACTGAAACACCATTTGCTATATCTGGGAATAAAAGGAACTAAAATATTCAAAAAATTATTACTTCGTAGAGATAACGGGTTTCATTGTTACTCAGCTGGACAAATACTTGACAGTCTACTCTGGCGGGTTCTGAGGGATCGTGCCTAACAACAGCATTCTAAGATGTGTAAGACCTCTGTTCTAATTTGGGAGCCTTCGAAAGCATCAATACATTCATTCATTTATTTATCCATCTGACAAATTTGTGTCTAAATGAGTCAAGCACTGTTCTAGCCTTAAGGGCTAATGAGATAAACAAGACAAACATTGTCTTTGCCTTGTTGAAGCTTACATTCATGCTTGGTGTAGAGGAGAAAAGCTAAATAATAATAATAATGCAATCCAGAAACTGATATAATAAAACACATATTCACAGATAAGAGAGCAAAGAGTGAAGGCATATAATCAAATAAGAGCATTTAACTCAGGGTGGCGGGTAGGAAAGACAATCTTGATTTGAAAAATAATTTGGACATGATATAAAGAGGAATTGTATTGCTAAATCGATATATGTTCATAGTTTGCATAATATGTAAATCTGAGCTCAACAACTTAGTCTGGATGTGGAACAAGCCATGGAAGCTTTAAGAAATGAAACTAATTCTTATTATATTCCAGGAACTATGCTAAGAATTGTGTCTGTTTTTAATATTTAAAATCTTCCAAAAGCTCTCTGAGGTAGGTTCCTTTTTAATCACCACTTTAGAGATGGATGTGGACACTAGAATATTTAAAATTATGTATGTGGTTTGCATTTTATTTCTTTTGAGCAGTATTATTCTATCTGTGCCTCTGCAGGACTGTTGGGTTTCTATTTTGCCTTCTTATTTAAGGTACCCCTCCCCTATGATTTCCCACGTTTCCCACTGCCCCTGCCAGCCAGCAGCCTGGCAGCAGGGACAGTACTCTCCCTGCTTCTCTCACCACCCCATGGCCTGAAAGTGTTTGCTATATTTACCCACTTCATTTGATCACTAAGCTCCCCGAATTCTCTTCTTGTACAGATGTCAGATACCTTAATTCTGGAAAGGGATGGGAAAAGATAGAGAGATAGACTATTTCTGATAGCCTTTCAACTGTAACCACATTAGCTGGTAGATGAGCTCATGGAAGAAGCAAGAAGGACAAACTGTAGGTCAAGCAAAGTCCGTGCTAGCTTATTATAAGGCAACTCTTAATAATAACACTTTGTCAGAAAGAAAAACATCAGGGGTAAATGCCATTCCAAACTGGGCACTGAACAGCAAGCATAAAGGTATGATCTCCCTACTTATAGCCATTGCCACATCAATGGCCACTCAAAACAGAAAGACCAGAGGACTGTAAGAATGAAGTAGGCCCTTCCTGCCTGAATTAGCCTAGATACTATTACCAAAAACAGCCCAGCCATTACAGTAAAAAAAAACCCATTATTGGGAAAGAGTAAATAATCTGATGGACAATAAACGTGATGAGACTAAAAATCAGAACACAGCACCATGAAATATTGTCAGAAATACAAAAGATGGCCCCTGATTTAAAAGTTAATTCAATACTGTTTAATACAATGCCTTTTGCACCAGAGAATCTGAAAACAATAGGAAGTAGAGAGATGTTTTGCTTATCCCACATCGGAAGGGAACAAAGCAGTCCACGCAAATAAAGTTTTCACAGTAATCCCCATCAAAAAAATTGCTGACAGATAACTTTAACTTAATCCTTAAAACATTTAAAATTTTAACCTTTTTAAAAAAGATTTTACTTATTTATTTGACAGAGAGAGACACAGTGAGAGAGGAACACAAGCAGGGGGAGTGGGAGAGGGAGAAGCAGACTTCCCATGGAGCAGGAAGCCCGATGCGGGGCTCGATCCCAGGACCCTGAGATCATGATCTCAGCCGAAGGCAGATGCTTAACAACTGAGCCACCCAGGCACCCCAAACTTTTAACCTTTTTAAAAGAAATACTTTGAAGTTACATTTTACTTTCTCCTGCCATCTTAAAAGAAAATTTTCAAACACGAGGAAGTTTTTTTTTAATGACTCACGTTCATTATGATTATTCTACACGGCAGTTTGCTTAATGATGCTCAGAGAGACGACTGGGGCCTGGGACTGTTTGCTGCTACACCCAAGTGGCCTTATATTGCTGAGTTTTCCACTCTGGTTTTGATCTTGGTGGGTTCTCTCTCTCTCCACCACTGCTCCTGGCTGTGACTTCTCAACACCACTAGATGCTGATCATCATCAGTCATTTCCCACCGATGTTCCTAATTTTGTGCTTCTACCAAACAAACAAAACAAAACAAAACAAACCCCCCCCCAAAAAAACAAAAAAACCCCAGCTTAACATGATTTTAAAATACAGTGTTGAGACCACACGAACAAAGACCCACAGTGATTATGGCACATATTTTGGCTCATGAAAATAAAATGCTGTTACTTGTGTTCATGCCTCTAATAATGTTTTAACTGTTAAGCTACTTGGTTCATGATCCAAGTCACGTAATTCCAAAACTACCTGCTTTACATTATACCAGATCTTTACTATCATATATATATATATACATATATATATATAAAACTATATTAATTATATAATATATTGGCTGGCAGTATCTTTTGTAGCTTCCTTCACTGAATTCAGTTGGAAAGAACAGGCAACCCCACCAAATCAATATTGTGCAGTGTCACCTTCATGCAAAGCAAATTCGATAGTGAAAAGCTTAACAGAGAAAACTTGAGAATGCTTTACTTTAAATAAAATATATTCTATAAAAAACAATGAATTATTAACTTCACTTCCATATTTAATATATAAACAACACACATCACCTGAAAATTAAAAACAAACAATATCTATTTAGAATGTCACACAGTGGTATAAGTACAATGGAGAAAAATTAGACAAGAATAGGAGAGAGGAGAGGCGCCTGGGTGGCTCAGTCGTTAAGCGTCTGCCTTCAGCTCAGGTCATGATCCCGGGGTCCTGGGATCGAGCCCCGCGTCGGGCTCCCCGCTCGGCAAAGAGCCTGCTTCTCCCTCTCCCTCTGCCGCTCTGCCTACTTGTGCTCTCTCTCTCTGTTAAATAAATAAAAATCTTAAAAAAAAAAAAAAAAAGAATAGGAGAGAGGGAACCGAGGGGGGACTAGAGGAGTCGTCGTGTATCAGGTAGTCAAAACGGTAACCACTGAAATCATCACGATCATCATCACTCCATAAAGACCAGATAACGCACCTGGACAGCTAGTCGGCCCCATTTGCTAACCTTAACATAGTACTAAGAACAGAGCTCAAGTTTCAGAAAAGTTGGCTACTATGCTGTTTTGTTTCCTGAAGCACTGAGAGTAAATGTTAAGTCTAACTGCTCCTGAGTTTTACTGACGCTTTCGGCAGACAGAATTTTGAAAGGCCACACAGGCAAAGGTCTAATCTTTGGGAGATACATTAACCTGGAAGGAGACAATGAAATGAATCCTGAGGCTGAGGGCTTCTCTTAATAACAATGAAAGAAAAAGAAGACAGACTGAAGACCTGAGGTAAAACCAAACAGGGATATCTCACACATCACAAAATGTGGAGGGGAAATTCGGGAATTAGAGAAAAATAGGCCTGATCACTAATCTATATGAATAGGGGGAAAGCCTTCAAAAATGAATAATCTTTATATCACTTATAAATGTGTTCTTCCAAAATTATAAGATACTCATATTTTCTGAATAATAATTGGCTCAGTACAACATGGGTTATTTATCTGCAGCTTAATGCTCCGGAAATCATTCGGCTATGAAACTATGAAATATTACTTCATAACTTCAAAACTGCTAGTCCATACCCTAGAAAACAGACATGCTTAAACAAGTTGTTTTGTTACCCACAGATGGAAAATAGATTTTTTTTTCACTTTTTACTTGCTTGTTTAAAAAGGTCATTAACAAAACCAGATATTATTACTATAGACTCCACGTCATTTCCACACTTAAATGAATAATCATTGAATGGGGACTTTCGGACCATTTTCACTAACATGGACCAATGTCTTAAGCTAAAGAAGCTGCTTGGAGAGTGATGCACAGCGTTTTCAAATTTAAGGCAAATTACCAAGTAGAACTGTCCTACTTTAGAGTGAGTTTGGATTTGAGAATGAATGTTACAGGTGAATAAGACCTAAATACTCAAGATATTTTCACAATATCCCTGTGCACCTAAATTTTGACTTGAGGGGAATAAACGGGGCAGATAATACCAGGAACAAAGTTCATACAAAAACTGTAAATCCTCACCCCTGTGCAGTGCTCTGCATCAACAAAAACCTTTCAGCTAGGCTGAATAATCTCATAAACCCTGTGAGAAAAGTTATATTTCTTTTTTTTTTTAAAGATTTTATTTATTTATTTGACAGAGAGAGACACAGCCAGAGAGGGAACACAAACAGGGGGAGCGGGAGAGAGAGAAGCAGGCTTCCCACGGAGCAGGGAGCCCGATGTGGGACTTGATCCCAGGACCCTGGGACCATGACCTGAGCCGAAGGCAGATGCTTAACGACTGAGCCACCCAGGCGCCCCAAGAAAAGTTATATTTCTACTATTCACACTCAAATCCAGACAGATTAGATTGATATAGCAACTTTCTTAATCTCTTTTAAAAAAAAAATTAGTCTGAATTTTGAGTCTAACTCTACTTTCTTTGAAATAGTAGATTTAACCATTTTCCTTAATCAAGCTGAAAGGAGGTTCTGGCTTATACAACAAAGAAATACTAAAAGGAGAAGAAAAAATACTAGGAAAGAAGAAAACAATTAAGACTTTTTATGGGATATCCAGCATTCACTGAAGCTATTAACAATCTTACTGTGAGATTTTAATATTCTTAATGAAGAATAGGCTATTATTTGTTTGTTTTTAATTGCCTGTCTTTGGAATAGTTAGCTGTTTGCTAAATCTATGTCCAAAACTGTCTTTTAATCATTATCATTTGCTCTATAAAAATCATCTTTTTTACTTTTTATAAGTTTATAAAGCAAATAGGACAGGTATTTGTCTGTCTAAAATGATGATGTATTACCTCAATTAAAAATATGAAATGTTTGGATATGTATCCAAAGAAATTAAAAACATGTATTTTATTTTAGAGTTTGTGCTACATTTAAATATATTGAAAATATCACCTCTCTGAAGACATGGCACTTGGTAGATGTTTAACGTTTGTTAAACAAGTCAATAGAATAAATGAATTATTCAGAAAAAGTAGTTTATTTTTTTTAAATCTATGATGTTACCTAAAAAGTTTATTTTTAAAAAGTCTACGATGTTAACCTTAATCTACCTAAAAAAATGGTCTAATTCAGTGATTTGTAAACTTTTTTGATTGTGTAAAGTATCAGTGAAAACTTTTCAACACATTCTCCCCTATATATATTTATTAATTGTATATATGTGACACTTGAGTAATACATTAGGTGCACTGTTAACTCATACACAAAAAGAAACTAATATTATTGTTTTTAAATTTTTTTAAAAGATTTTATTTATTAAAGAGAGAGAGTGAGACAGAGCATGACAGGGAGGAGGGTCAGAGGGAGAAGCAGACTCCCATTGAGCAGGGAGCTGGATGTGGGGCTTGATCCTGGGACTCCTGGATCAAGACCTGAGCCCAAGATAGATGCTTAACCAACTGAGCCACCCAGGCGCCACGAAACTAATTTTAAAATAAACATAAAATAATCAAGGGTCTGGTTAAAGTTAAAAGTCACTTTGATATGTGATTTTAATACTTACCCTGGCTGTAACAGCTCACTAAAATATATAGATAAAAGTGAGAGGATCAATGACTCTATTACATTATAAAATTCTTCTTTCAACTCCCTCCATCATCTACCATCTTTGCTGAAATCTGACTTGTATATTTCCATTTTCCCTGAAGTTAGTCAGGTTACTTTTGCTGAGTAACCACAAGAGGATTCATTTATATTTATAACCAATGGGCTTAAGATACACTGAAACTGAAAACATTTTAAAAGTTTGATAAAAACTACGTCCAAGATTTATGTGTATGCAAAGAAATTTTATGACTGAAATTGTGGCAATAAAATCACAATGATGGAATTTTTTTCTTGGTATTTCTTTAAAGACCATTACTTCAAGTTAACTTTTAAAATATCACCTGCACCCTGAAGGGAATGACTTTTTGGTCTGTTTTTTCCCCAAACTTCTGATAAGCATATGCTCAGGAGTTAACCAAGCATATAGGCTTTGTAACACATCCTAGGACATATGAATCTTTAAGTTTTCCAGATAATACCAAACTGTTTTCAAAAGTAGTTGTACATATTTACCTTTACTATGCTGTTATTTCTTTGTTATTGTGGTCTTTTTTTTTTTTTTTTTTTTTAGAAAGAGAGCATGTGGGAGTCGGGGTGGGGAGGGCCAAGAGGGGTAGAAGGGGCAAAGGGAGAGAGAAAGAGAATCCTAAACAGACTCCACACTGAGTGTAGAGCCTGACTGAGGGCTCAGTCTCATGACCCTGAGATCATGACCTGAGCCGAAATCAAGAGTCAGATGCTTAACTGACTGAGCCACCCAGGTGCCCCATGGTCATTTCTACTACAGCAAAAAAGTGAAATTATTTCGCCCAATGACATGTGCTTTTTGGTTTTTTGCTTTTAAGAAACCACAAAAAAGTACATGACTTTAAAATAATAATTTTAGAAGTTTCTATTCATGTCCTGGATGCTTAGTTTTTAAACATCTTGCTAATCACTCCTTAGCTAATATATCAGTGCACAATAAACAAAAGATGGATCATTAAGAACTGATTTTGTCATGATAAAATGTCATATATAAATATGCTAAAATTTTGTTTAGAATATTAGCAACTATGTTCATGAGGGTTTATCCCAGGAGTGCAAGACCGGCCTAACATTCAAAAATCAATAAATGGAATTTACTATATTGACAAACTAAAAAAAGAAAAAAACATATGAAATCATAGACCACTTAAGATATAAATATCCACTCTAAACAGGGAAGGCCCCCATGAATTTCCTTCCACATTCTAACTTATGGAAAAGACCTATCATGGTTAAAACCCAATTATTATAGTGTCTATACTAAGAAGTATTTTATTCCATTCACGATTATGACCTTAAAAAACAAACTGGATTTATTTTTGTTTCTAGAAGAACTCTAGTAACTCAAGATAACAGTAGAGTATCTTCCTACCTAAGAGTTGTTTCATCAGGAACCCATGCTGATGGAATAAATATACTACCTCTGTATCCAAATGTAAGGTTCAGGGAAAATATGAGCATTAGCTCTACTATGTTATCTCTTTTGAGATTCAATATCTTATCTCTGAAAGAAATATTCAACAAAGAAAAGGTACTCATTTGAAACTTTAGTAATAGTTGAGGTATAATAATTGTTTAGACTCAACAAATTTGCAGCTGTCTTGTTATTTTATCAAGTGTATTTACATAGTGCCAGACGAATATGCAAAACAGAATTTAAAACTGAGACCTCTAAATTGTATCCATTATTTCTTAACTCTAAAAACTTCAGAAACTTATAGATGACAGATTTGTGAGAAAGTTCTTTACCAACTAAAGTAAGGACAACCCAATCTCTGTTATGAACTGTCATTAGTAATTTAGCAGAGCTAGAAGGCAGTTCAGCCGAGTAGACAGAAAATTAAAACATGGGCAGCTCCTGATTGGAAATTTATTCATAGCAGGTAATGAAATAGCGTAGTCAGGATCTCTGGTATTACTCAGAGTTAGAGATTTAATTCTGATAACTTTGATGATGGCACTTGAATCAGAGATTATAAACGGTGACAGGTTGTGACATATAGATAGGATGAAATGAGCATCAGCAACATATCTTACAGAAGCTGATTCTATATAAGATTAATTTTCTCAAACAGTAAATATAATAATTTCAAAAATTATTACAAGTTTTCAAAGAAGAGGCTTAGGCCTTACATAAACCATGTTCCATTTTTATATATACTTTTCCATGGAGGATAATATTAATCAACAAATCAAAGATAAGGGGTGGAAAATAACTTATATTTTAAAATACGTATCTTCTGATTTCATCTGGATAAGGAACAAATCCAAAATTACAGGCAGAGTAGCTACTCTATGGGGAGAATATTAGTGAAGGCTAGGTTTTCATGTGTTATTTGCATGTTTAATGAGTTTATATTCATTAAATGCATTCATGTACAAAGAATGTTATTTATATTTATTAAGGATAATAATTTTTTATTTTGAATAACGTGCTTTTTTATACTTTCTAATTATCAACACTGACATTACTTTTATAATGAAAAGTATATTTTCAAAAAACTTGCTTATTTCAGACAAAACTCTCTACCACAGAAATAAGGCTTAAAAAGAAGTATTTCCCCATACACAGGTATTTCAATATTTTTTTGAATTTGTGAAATGGCATATTCACTGTGTGTGGTCAAAACTTTTTAGATGTGGGGATTTATTTATTCATTTTTAAAGATTTTATTTATTTATTTGAGAGAGAGAGAGAGCACAAGTAGGCAGAGCAGCAAGCAGAGAGAGAGGAAGCAGGCTCTCCGCCGAGCAGGGAACCTGCCGCGGGGCTCGATTCCAGGACCTGGGATCATGACCTGAGCCGAAGGCAGACGCTTAACCGACTGAGCCACCCAGGCGCCCCAAGATGTGGGGATTTAAAAACACAGCACAACAGTTCTTTAATGCTCCTGCCATTGAATGAAGGGGTCCATGTCCCCGCTCCTTGAAATTGTAACTGTTTGAGCTATAGTTTACAGAAGAAACGATGTTGGCTCAGTTTCTCGACCCAGACGTTAAGAAGTGGAAGCCTGCATGTCCTGTTACCTAGTACATTCACTGTTGTAAGAAAGCCCAAGTAGGCTGTGAAGTGGGCTCCCAGAAGCGGAGCTGAGGCCCTCCGCCCACAGCCAGCACCGACTGTCAGTCATGGGAGCGAACCGTCTTTAAAGTGGACACTGAAAGCCCCACCCCTTAACTGAGCCACTCTGACTGACACAACGAGAAGACAGAAGAGCTGTCTGCCTGAGCTATGCCCAAATTGCAGATCTAGAAACAAAACAAACAACTGCTGTTATCTGAAGTCACTGAATTTTGAGCTGGTTTGTTAAGCAGCAATAAATAACCAAAACAACAGAATCCGACTTTAAACATGAATGCTGATTATAAAAACGGCTTTAGCATTCTACCAGAGCAATGTTATTTTACATATGCTACAACTAATCAGAATAGAAGGAAGAAAATGTAAAAGAAAAGCCTTATAAGTTTCATCAACCTAATATAAATTTTGTCAAAAGAGCTTTTAATAAATTGCACGAAGTATTGAGAAAATAATTCTGGTCCAACAATCTTTAGTATTTCATATATTGAGAAACCTAAGTATTAAAAAATCATTTGTTTAAATTTAGCGATTTAAATTGTTTAATTTGGCTTTGTAAGGTTTTATCTATATTGTATAAGGATGTCATAACCAATAAGTATAAGCTGATACAGAAAAAACGAATTCTATTAAATTGGAAAATATAGATATCAAATAGAATAGAACATTAATAAAATGGATTTTAAATGGAACTATATTTACAAAGGACTAGGCCTATATGACATAATGCAGCCAAAAAATTATTCATAATAAAAATAATAAGCCAAAATCATGATATATATTTTTTACCAAAAGCAAGATTAATGGTTAATTCCATAACAAAAGAAAACGAGTATTAAATAAAATGTTAAATATGTCTTAACTTCTGCAAAAGAAATGTTTTTTAAAACAATTATGTATAATCCTTTTTCTTTAGAAGATTGGATGACTTTTAATGGACTATGAGAGCTCGAGGTAGAGAAAAACACACTATAATAAATATTTTAATAAAATAATCTTTTTAACATAAAGATCCATACACTTAAAGTATTTCTTTTTAAAGACACAGCTCTACAGAATAACTGTCCTAACACAAAAATTGAACCATTTAATGTATGCTTTTCATAAGGCACAGTTCTGCAGTATAGAGTCAACTCTTATTCCTCTAAATATGAACCAGAGATTTCAGTTAATTGTATCACTTGCCTACAATCTACGTTTATAAGATTTTCTCAAGAGTGGAGTTATACCACAGAATTAGCACAGGTTCAGTCCTTTTTACTTGTTATAAATCCGTAGTAGGAAAAGCAATGTTCAAAAAGGTGACACAAATACAAAATACCTTTGCAAAGGGAATTGTATTAGCCCCCAAACTCTGCCTCCTCTTATAATGAAAAACCTGAGAGCCAGAATGATTAATCGATTTGTTCCAGAATGAAACTCGGCCTGGAACCCTGCCACCCACTCCACCTCTTGTGTCTTTTCTCATGTGTTATGTGGCTTCGTCTGGCCTGAGTGATTCCTATACGTTATGAAATATAAAACAATGTATAATATTCAGGAAAGAGCAAAGCAGAACAATTTCCTCCATATGAAAGTCATCTAATTTATGTTGAAAAATTAGAAATCTTCGTTTTGTCAAGGTACTTGCTAAAGCGTTTTTCTATACTGCTCGTTTTCCAGATATGTGTATGTTTATGTATAATGCAACATCCAAAAGAAAATTCATTAAATTTCTTTTAAAAATATTATAAAAAATTAGTTATACATTGATACTCTGCTACTTTTAATATTTCTGACAGCGTATTTTCATATTTTCACTTATAATCAATAATGGATACAAACTTAGTATTTTTCACTTTTTGAAATATTTTTGCCGTATTATGCTATTTAATCACCTAAAACCCCTTTCTACTTAAATGGTAAAAGAAGTCAGAGGTGGGTTTAATCTTAATTGTTTCAACATTAAGCCTTAGTTTACTTTTATGTAACGTGGTCCTAATAATAGGACTTACCATGTGTAAGTAGAGTTGCTATGCAGAATAAATAAAATATGTAGCTAATGTATCTAAAACACTTAGCATCATCCCTGACATATTACATACTAATAAATGTTAGTTGTTATTAAAGTTATATTAATTTAGCTGTGATCAAGAACATGGCAATATTATTAAGATAGCAAAATATGAAGTACAATTTTGAAAAACTGCCTACTTAAAACCATGTACATATTTCTATTAAAAGGAGATTTGCTACAGTTAATACAACCTAATAAAGTATTCTTTTAGATATCAAAAAATATTCACATTAATCCTTTTAAATGGCCATATAACCAATATATTTTAAATGACATAAGATTGGTAAAACTGCAATTTAACACAACTTACCACAAATACATGTGCTATTCAAAACAAGGTAAATTCTGTAAGTGTGTTAAATATTCCTTGTAAAATTTTAAATAATTGAACTAATTAATTATATACCAGTGAAAGACTACACACACACACAATGAACTTAGTAATATTCCTTGAAATGTTTTTTAAACAAAGACATTTCCATATGGTATGTACCTACCTGGAGTAGGCAAACAATCGACTGTCCCAAAGATCATGATTCCCTCTAGGTCCAGAATGAAAATAACAGGAATCAGTCCCATCAAACATGTTCAATCCATCTTCTGAATTTTTTGAAGCATGGCTGTGTACCACATCTAAGAGGACGGTGATACCCATTGAGTGAGCCGTGTCAACCAGTTCTTTTAGCTCTTCAGGCGTTCCATAACGGCTAAAGGTAAAGAATAAAGCAAAAACAAAATCGTATCATATTTAAAGCAAACATCTAATCATTTATTGTGTATCAATTGCTTTACCAGTACAGTACTGGATACTTTAAATATGCAAATTCAATATGATATGATACTTAGATACAAGTCAATGTGGCATCATATTTTCTATAAAAGCATTCAATAAAAAAAATAGTAATTTAAATCCAGCTATTGCATGTAGATTTACATCCCCGTGAAAATTCACATTTTGAGTAGGTAGGCAGTAAATTTTGTTTCTCTATACTCAGAGCTTCTGATTTCCTTCTCCAAGCCTACCTAGCCTGGACAGCATTGTCATCCCTGTTCATATACTTGGCCATCCCTGTGAATGTGTGTGCTCAGGGTTGGGGGGGCTCTTAGAGTATTTCTTTGAATATCCTTGGTGCCTTGAGTGAGACCATCCCTCTTGCACTTACTTATTCCCAAACTGGAATGCCCCCAGGTGCCAGAAGGCCGAGAGAATGTGCCATGTCTGTCACCACCCAAGCAGAAAACATGGGTAGCTCATAGGCACAGGTGTTTGCGTTAACAGCAGTTTTCTTGTCTGCATGAAATAGAAAACAAATCACTCCTAAGAGGGAAGGCTTTTCTTAACCTATGTAAAATCTCAATATTGGCCTTCCATAGCATCAACTTTGCTTTTAAATAAATAATCACCCAATTGCCCTTGTGATTATTATTGTCTCACTTCCTCACTTGAGCGCAGGGGCTGTGACTATCTGGTTTCCCACGATACAGTACAGTCCTTAGTATATAGCAGGTCTCCTGCTAGCTAACTCCATTGGGCAGCAAGACCTGTCTTTGAAAAATGCAATGTGATCATTTCATTTTTACTAAAATCATACTTGCACTCCCGTTGTCCTTAGGATGAAGACTGTGGACCTTATCATGACCTACTGCACTGTTTAATTTGGCTCCTTCCAATAACTTTAGATTTATGACCCTTTACTCCTTTCTCTCCTTATCGCAGCCACCTAGCCTTTTTTTTTCTACTCAGTGAACAGCGTGTTCAGAGAATAAATAGCCTTAAAATTTCATTCATTTGTTTTTTCAACAAATACTTATTAAGCTATCTACCACGTGTCATGAAATTTTCTATACTCTGGGATTCAGCAGTGAACAAAATAAATATCACTGCCCTCATGGAATTTACATTCTATTTGGAGGACTACAAATAAATAAGCAAAACATGGGGGATGTCAGATAGCAATAACTTCTCTAAAGAAAAACGAAGCAAAGCCGCTGGTAGAAAGGGCGGGTTTGCTATTCTAAACAGGGTTATCAAGTGAAAGTTTCATGACGAAGGCAATGTTTGAAGGAATACCTGGAAGAAGAAGGGAGTAAGGCATGTGAACATTTAAAAGATAGAATATTTAGAAAGAAAGGGCACTGGGGAAATAAGCTAGGAACACTTGGACGAAAAGCAAATAGGCTAGTGTGGCCCAGAGTGGAATGATCAATAAAGGCATGAGTCCAGAGAATCAGTCAAGACCCAGATCACATGAGGTCTTAATGGATCAATATAAGGCCTCTGACTTTTACCTGAAAGAGATAAGGAATCACTAGAAAGTTCTGAGCAAGAGAGTAACATGACCTTTTATTTTAAAGTGGTTACTCTTGTCACTATGCAGAGAGTAGCCATGTGTATGGAGGGAGAGAAGGCTAGTGAAGGGGTAGGAGAACAAGAGAAAACAGAATGCCCAATTAAAAGGCTACTGAAATAATCCAGGTTATAGATAATGGCAACATGGAGCAGGGTGGTGGCAGTTGAGGAAGCCAGATTTGGGATACATTTTGAAGATACAAGGTGGTTAGGTTTCATGATAGTTAGAGTATAGGAATGTCCTGACAGAAAGGGAAAAGTCCAGGACAATGTGAAGTGTATTTAAGCCATAAGAGTGGATGACACTTGATGGGACCCCCAATATATGTCATACATACACAGAAGAGAATGGAACCAAGGGCTAAGCCCTGGAGGTCCAATATTCAGTGGTTAGAAAAAGCAAAGGAAATTTTAAAAAATAAATAAAAAGCAGCAAGAGAGATAGGAAAAACCCAAACAGGAGGATAATAGTTTCCTGAAAACCAAGGAAAGAAAAATGTCCTAAAAAGGTACAAGTAACTAATTGTGCCAAATGCTGCAGACAGTTCAAGCACGTTAATAGCTGATCAGTGGACTTAACAGTGTGGAGGTCATCAGTACACTTTACAAGAGCAATTTCAATGAATAGGTGAAGAGCTTACCTGGAATGAGTTCAAGCAAGAAGAGGAATGAAGGATTTAGAGATTATAAATATAGGTAATTTACTCAGGGGGAATGACTATAAAGAGAAACAGGTAAAAGGATCAGTATCTTTTCTCTATGCTTGGAAAGCTATCTCCCTATTCCCACTTCACCCCTCCTCTCAGTTCACTCTTTTTTTTTTTTAATTTTATTTTTAAAGATTTTATTTATTTATTTGAGAGAGAGCGAGAGCATGAGCGAGGTGGAGGGGCAGAGGGAGAAGCAGACTCCCCGCTGAGCAGGGAGCCCAATGCGGGGCTAGAGCCCAATGCGGGGCTGGAGCCCAATGCGGGGCTCGATCCCAGGACCCCGGGATCATGACCTGAACCGAAGGTAGACGCTTAATGACTGAGACACCCAGGCACCCCCTCCCAGTTCACTCTTAATTATGTTCTAGATCTCAGTTCCAACATCAGTTCAGATCTAATCTAAACTGATCAGATTCCTCATTCTAGGCTTTTATAGCACCCTGTCATTTTCTTCTTAGCTTTTATCATGAAATCAACAAGTAGATTACTGGATTAACAAGTAGATTACTGGATTAACATTATATGCCACAACAGTGTGAGCTCCATGAGGTGGAGACAACGTTGGACTTATTCAACTTGCAGTCATTTAGGTCAGCACTTCTTCAATTACATGGACTCCTTGGTGTCTTTCTGCCCAGAGAGTCACATTCCTTGGATTTTAGCCTGGAAAGGACAATCCTTCTGTAGTAGTATGTTCTACTAAGAGCCTTCTCAGTCACATTCCTACATAGCCAAACTCTTTCCAGAAAAGGATGTGAGCTCTGGCAATAATGACTTCCATGAGACGTGATTTTCTGACTAAGACTTGGGCCTCCAAATGCATGACAATTTCAGCAGGTTGACTGGATATTCTTTACCAGAAATCATTTCATGAAAAGCAATGTCCAACCTCTAAGGCTTGATGGGAAGAGAGTCTATGATCTTAGTTAAAAAAAAAAAAAAAAAAAAAAAAAGCTCACTTAGCTTCTGTTAACTCTGTTAACTCTAAATTAGGTTACAAACCAATATCATATAAAAGGTAAAAATTTATTTTATTTTTTTTCTCAAATAAAAATAGTTAGAATTGGGACTTTCATTTTACCTTGAAGCTGCAAAGAAGCTTGTGATCTGGTAACCAAAACTGGCATAGTAAGCATGCTCCATTATTGCCATCATCTGAATGCAGTTGTATCCTATACAAGCAAAGGTCAAACAGAGATTAAAAGCAACATTAAAAAAAAAAAGAAATGAAAAAATATATAAACACAGCATCCTTGTTCTGAAGACATTAAATTTTACATACGATCATTTACATATAAATGATTTGATCACTTTGAAAAGTTCTACTACTTTAATATCTTTTGCTTGTCTGACCTTCTAACACAAAGTCGGACAGTTAGTTCTTGAGAGTTGTAGTCTAGCTATTTGAAACGTCTTCATTTTAACAAGTAATAAATGATATGCAAATATACTCTTAATTTGACTTTAGAATATTAAAGATGGCAATCTACATATGCTAAACTTCAGTTGCACTTGTAATATTCATACTGAAGACTATGAAAGCTAAATAAAAGTAACCAGTTGCATGCCATATACTTTTTTTTATTTTACCTTTTTCTTTATGTTTTAGCTATTTCTACCATATAACATAGGATATACCAGTAAATCCATTTTTCCGCAAGGTAGCTTTTACGAAGCCAGAATTAAGTCTTCTACTTTCTGCAATTTCTATGCCTATATACAGGTACTGCAAAGTTGCCTGTATACACACATGGGCACACAGAACCCAGAAGCATTTACTAATATGTTTTTAATATAAGCAAATAATCAAAGAAGAAGAAACTTTTGATCTTTAAAAAAATAACTAAGGAAACATTTTTTTCCTTCAAATTTGGTAGAATTTTCAAATATGATTTGACTGCTTTGAAAGTTCCATTTCTGTAACATACATAGAAAATACTCTGTTCTCAAAGTCCAGTTCATGTCAGTATGGCTTCTCCTGTACATATTTCTTTTTTTTTTTTAAAGATTTTATTTTTATTATTTATTTGACAGAGAGACATGGCGAGAGAGGGAACACAAGCAGGGGGAGTGGGAGAGGGAGAAGCAGGCTCCCCGCCGAGCAGGGAGCCCGATGCGGGGCTCGATCCCAGGACCCTAGGACCATGACCTGAGCCGAAGGCAGTCGCCCAACCGACTGAGCCACCCAGGCGCCCATCCTGTACATATTTCAGTACTGAACTAATAGTGGAACCATTGCAAAGTCACATTCAGATTTAGAGATTCATATTTAAAGAAAAACATAAACTATGCTTCATAATCTGCTGTTGGCTTTTTCATTATAAAAACAATCTAACTCTATCACATTTCTATCATGACAGAAATATGTATATAAACTCCTGCTCAGGTAACATAAATCAATTATATATTTTATAACCAAATACAGAGTTTGTAGTTTATTTCTCTATT
Organism: Mirounga leonina; assembly: GCF_011800145.1. NCBI lineage: Eukaryota > Metazoa > Chordata > Mammalia > Carnivora > Phocidae > Mirounga > Mirounga leonina. The sequence goes on from NW_023270431.1 coordinate 7,851,905, forward strand.
ATGAAATAAATATTATTCTTATGATCAAGCGCCAATTTATAGTTTTTATTATTAATTTTATAGCATTACTCATTCTTAGATTCATTTATGTTCAGAGTTCTGTGTTATTCAACTGAAACACAACAATGAACAAGAGAATCCTTGTTCTGTCAAACCTTCTGCAAGACCTGGGTCATAAACAATGTATTACAGCATGAAATGGCAGAACATCCCAAATACGACAATTTAAATATAATACCTATTAAATATAATTAATATTAAATTCTTCATATATTTACTTAATTCTGGTTTCTGGAATCTGACCTCACCATTACAGACAATTAAGATCCATGTATAACAGAACTTTAACAGTGAGTTGAAAACCTTTCTTCTAGCCAAAGTTTGGACTGCCTACCAGAAGCAGAATAATTAAATGTACTTTATCTTCCTGCCTAGCTGTTGGAGCAGGTGCTAACAGGCTGTAAAATGATAAAAAAGCATTACCAATAAAAAGAAAAATAACAAATTTAAAGCATACTGAATCAATAATTCAGCAGTACACTATTAACTTTCCTGGTTGTTCCCATGAAGACAAGGATCTGTGTCATTACAATCCAACATACAAAATCTAGAACAATGTCTTAGAACAAAGATGCACCATAAATATCTGTCAAATAAGTCAGCCAGACCGGAGATGTGTATATATATATATATATATACACATATATATGTACACACACACATTTGTATCAGGGTCAGAATCAAAGTATTGACTCTGATACAAAATGAGTTCTAGTAACCTTAAAAAAATGTAAGATTTTTTTCCCTAACAGACTAAAATGAACAGGCTATAATCAATGACCACTTAAATTGATAAAAGTTCCTTCCTGTAGAAAAGTAATTATGCTTACATATTTATCTACAATTTGGAAGCCATCAGTTCACATTACTTAAAATTGAAATTGGAATAATATCTTGAATTCTTATGCTCTATCTTATTCCATTTCTCTTTTCTATGCTATCACTATTACAGGGCAATTTGAGAAGCCTAAAATAAAATGCATTTCTATTACATATTTAATCTCTTAACACAAAAAAAGAGACACTTGTAATTAGCTTTTCTAATAAGAGAACAGACTCATTAAAATTTTATCTGAATAAAAATCACAGTTATTACTTACCAAGGTCTTTGATTCTTGGTAGTACATTGCATGTAAAATGTTTATAAGAAGCTATTTTTCCTTCATAGGAAGAAATTCCCACATGAGATTCATAAATTCTTAGACCTCTTGGCTTCTTTGGTTTGGAATGCTTAAACTACAGAATATAAAATTATATAAAGAATTAGATCAGAAATACAGGTATGATACTAACTGATTAAGCATGTTAAATGAAATGGTGAATCAACTCAAATAGTTTGGAACTGCTTTCGCATATAAAAGGCATTCCATGGCTATATCCATGAAATTTTCTCTTGAAAAGAAATTCCTTTTTGGGATCATGTTAATGGATCTGTTTTAAAAGAGTAATCATGAAATGGCTTATGCCTTATCATTGAGCCTTAGAGAAAACACAACAGCTTAAAATGTATACATAATTATTAAATGCAAAGCACTTATCAACAAGCTCCAATAACTTAGAATACAAAAAAGTGAGTTCAAAGATACATATAAACCTTGACAATGATATGGCCTTAAAAATAACCCTAAATAATACATTCATGAGGTATCTTCCCTATGCCTTGTTCCTAAGGACACTGGGACCCTGCTTCAAACCAATGACAATGAGAAATACTGTATCACTGAAGAATCTGTGATGAATCAGAAACTGTGTTTAAAAAAAAAAAGCAGTATCCCTTTCAGGTCAGTATGTAGAGATTTCTTTCTCCCTCCTATCCTCAGAAACACATGATAAAACAAGAACTCACTTCTGTATTTTATTGGCTACAGATGATGGACTCTGATACATGTATAGTATATCAGATACACTATGATGTAAAATACAAAACTGGCAGTGAAGAGAGAAGTTGAACATTACTATAAAAGTTATAAAAGTAAAAATTAATTTTCCTAGAAATACTGGAACAAGCATTTATTAAAGATTTGTTGTTCTCACTTTATATGGGTGTTCTGGATCCCAGTGTATCCAATCGTAATTCACATTATCACCTTCACGAGTCACATACTTCGCCCATGGTGAAATACGATACAAGATCTCTCCACTTTTACTCCTAATAACTACCTAAAAAGAGAATGAGATGTTATTGCTTTAAAATACTTCGACAACTCTAAGATAACACATAAGAGTTTATGAGAACTGCTACAAGTAAGAAAAGGAGGAATGATCTTAAGAATTTAAACCACCATACAGATGTGTACCCTTAAAGATGTTTAAATGGACTTTACTTTCTTATCCGTTATAGTATATGATCCTTAAAGTCACTTCCAGCTGAAATATTTTATGATTCTCTGGCAACTTCCATCATTGCCAATCAACTATTAGAGTGGTTAATTAAAGTAAACATAAAGGAGATAGTAAAAAGACAAGAATATTATTTGGAAACTACTGTGAATAAGTCAACAGGAGTACATAATCCTACTACGTATTTAAAAAAAGTAATGAGCTATATTGCCATCTCTTTCCTTTTGTTTTCATAGCAATTATAACATTTCAAGAAGCTAAAGGAGGAAAATGAGTTTTGATTTACATTTGTATTGTGCACACACAAATATACATACGTACACACAAACAGATACCACCCTGTAAATATTTTCCATCTTTTTTCAACTTCTATGCCCTATTCCAAGTGTGCTTTACCATATAAAACCAAGCATTTCCCCTTTAGCCATTCATTCCTATATTTGCCAATAGTATCACTATTGTTATCAATAAAAAAACAATAAAATGCAAATCCACCCTTTTAGACTTAATGCTGAATAAAATATTTTTAATTTATCAACATGGTTAGATAACAAAGTGAGCCACATGAGCAGAGTTTCTAAGAGATTGAAATGGTGGCTTTTTTTCTTAAGTTTTTTTTTTTTTAATTAAACCTTCTAAAAGTAGATATAGGATGATCAAAATTGTTCAGATTAGGAGCTATATTATGCCCTTGGCATTGAGAGAGAATATATTCTTCAGTCTCCTCTAACAGAGAAAAGCTCTAGTGTGCATAATTCTTGGTAATTAAATATTTGTGAAACGCTTTACAGTTTAGAAAGGACTTTCATCATTATATCTCACTTGATTCTAGAGAATCTTTATGACCCAAATATCAAGTGGGACTGAGCTGTCAAAAGTCACTGAATAGCAGAGCCAAAAGCTAAACACAGAGCCTCTGATACTCACTTTCTTGCTCTTAACAGGCAACCACACCACTTCCTACAGATACCAAAAAGTAATAAATCATGATTTATGATAGAAGAGCAGGTGAGTGGTGAAGTTCATGTCTAACTTACATGAGCAACATTCTTTCTTCTCCATTAGGCCTCCCACTTACTGAAGCCACTGACAGCTAAGTATTGCTATCATTCAAATAATTATCACAAAAAGATGAATGAATAGGATTCACCCATTTCAGTAGTATTCATTCCAAAAGATATGTCCCCTGAGCTACATGAATTTCTGGTATAATATACAATAGTAATATGCTTAAGAAAAGGTCCTCTGTCTCACTCATCAATTGAGGATAGGCCATGGGGAAATAAAATATAGAAATCAGTTTTCAGTAAATAACACTCTGCTTAATCCATCTGTCTTTTCTCTCTTTCGCTAAATGGCTCTACAGTCCCTCCAAAGGATGTTCATATACCCATAATTATTTGTGAAGGTGCCTGTTGGCAGAGAGAATATTTGAAACTTTAAGTAGAGGATATCAAGAATCTCCCCATGCTGGAAGAATGAAGGGGGGGAAATCGGAGGGGTAGACGAACCATGAGAGACGATGGACTCTGAAAAACAAACTGAGGGTTCTAGAGGGGAGGGGGGTGGGAGGATGGGTTAGCCTGGTGATGGGCATTGAGGAGGGCACATTCTGCATGGAGCACTGGGTGTTATACACAAACAATGAGTCATGGAACACTACAACTAAAACTAATGATGTAATGTATGGGGATTAACATAACAATAAAAAAAAAAGAATCTCCCCATGCTGAATGTAATTTTCATTCTTTAGAACATGAATCTGCTTGTTGTACACATGTCTACAGAGGCTACTGTGCCAAGGGTGTTGGAAGGAACAGTCCCTTCACTGGAGTCTCATATTCCTACCTATTTTGCTGGGTATGCCAAGAATACAAGGCCCTGACAGTTACTGACAGAAGCCATTTCTCAGAATTGTGTTTGTGTAGCATGCCATCCTGAGGAATAAGATAATGTCTCCTCTGAATACACAGAACAGGCTTGCTTACTGCTTGCTATGAAAGAATGGATTCCCCAAGATGAATATTCTGGAGCTATGAGGCAAACCAACAGTGTGAGTAGCATCCATCGGGACCGTTTGGTGTCACTCTACCGGATTTGGAAGACAAGGAGAACCAATGCAAATATGATGCTCATACTGCTTACTGTGCTGTGACTAATAAAATGATTTGTCCCTGACCCAGGAGTTGTGTGCATTCTGCCAGATTGCATGAAACAGTAACAAGTTAAGTTATAAGCGTGTAGGTAACGTAAAATCAAACTCTACACCTGACAAAGGATTATTTAATCATTCACTGAATAACTTCAATATTGTTTCCAAAGGTTCTGTTTCTTCCTTCCCTAACAGTCATTCCTGTTAGTATTGCTTGTTAGGATGGACACTTTTAAATATCAAATTCCCTCTTTCCTTCTCAGTAACAGAGTTATAGTTTAGGTTCTTCAGTGATATAGTAAAGCAAAACTTCCCACCAAATCTGGATCATTACATATCTGTGATCATTACATAATCTGTGATCTTATCTGTGACCATTACATAAAAGGTAAATAAATTTCTCTGTTCTTTAGGTCCCTAAATATTGGAGCCTTCTTTATTACACTAGTTCATTTTTTCCTAAGCACTTGTCTATGGAAGCCACCTCACCTCGTTTTTGATTTGCTGTCCTTAAATTGTTGTGGTAACCAGCTAAGAGTATTATAATAAATCTAAATAAATCTAACTTGAGAAATGTTCCAATGAATGGGGAATATAATCTTTCTTGACTAAACTCTGCTCACATTTTTTGGGGAGAGGGCAATTCCTAGAATTTGGATCTCATGAGTTCAGATTCAGATGAAAGGGTTTTTTAGATCATGAGATAAGACTTTACATCATTTTGGGGGCGCCTGGGTGGCTCAGATGGTTAAGCGTCTGCCTTCGGCTCAGGTCACAATACCAGGGTCCTGGGATCGAGTCCCACATCGGGCTCCCTTCTAGGCAGGGAGCCTGCTTCTCCCTCTGCTTCTGCCTCTCTCCCTCTCTCTGACTTTCATGAATTAATAAATAAAACATTTTAAAAAAAAAGACTACATCATTTAATTTGCAGCCTCAAAATAGCCCATGCTATAAAGCAAATTGAAAAGAAAGAGATAGCTTGGTAGATCTTTCAACAATAATAAGTCTAACAGCTGATGAAGTAGAAGAATTTACTTGATACTACCAAATTGAAAGTCTTATACACTGTTAGTATAAGTATAAAATAGTATAAAAGCTCTGAATAACAATTTGGCAATATGCATAAAAAAAGTAATTCTCAGTGACTTAGCAATTCTGATTATAGAACTTGGCCATGGAAATAATCAGAGATGTGTCCAAAGAACTATATCTCTGTCTATTGACCTTAATGTTACTTTTACTGGCAAAAAGTGAATGACTAAATGATATGTATGATATGTAGTTGTAAATAATAATGTATAATTGTAAAAACTATAGTACTGAATTATACCAAAGGTTGTAAGAATATTCTTTCATGTTATGAAAACGAATATATTGCATCCCCTAATGTAAATGCACACAAACCCATGGACTAAAATATTTAAACAAATAGAAAAAAAAATTTAGATGATTGGCTATGGTTAGATTATTAGTAGCCTTTATTTCCTGGTTGTATTTGTGTATATATCACTTAATTTCATTTGTATAACTTGTTTTTAAAAGATTTATTTATTTGAGAGAGAGCAAAAGTGTGTACGTGTGTGAGCTGGGGTGGGGGGGTGGTGGGCAGGCAAAGGATGAGAGAGACAAGCAGACTTCGCACTGAGCCGGAAGACCACTGCAGGGCTTGATCCCAGGACTGAGATCATGGCCTGAGAGTCAGATACTAAACCAATGGAGCCACCCAGGCACCCCTTCATTTGTATAACTTTTTGATCAGAAACAAGTAAGTATTTTAGTAAGGACTATAAATACATTAATTATATAACTGCATACACATTTGGGGAGCTATGCTGTTCAAGTTGCATATATTATGTACCTTAAATATATTGACATAGTGCTAAATATAAAACCTCAAAAACTATATCAAATTATTTTAAAGGAATATACTAATGAATACACTATCAGGATGAACTTTTTATAGGGCAAATGGATACTCTGTAAAATTATAATATCTTGTAACATGGTAAAAATATTATCAGGCTCCTTTTTTTAATAAATCAAATTATCTCTTTGACTTATGGGAAGTTACTATCAAAAAACATTAATAAACAAGTGTATAAAAGAAACCTCTACCTGTACAAAAATCAAATTGACTTAGTGAACGATATGAAGTCAAATTTTATTTAGAAAATGTCACTTAGAACTCAAACAATATAAGAAACAGTTTGGTAAAGCAGTGAAGACCTTAAAAAAATTGTGTGTGTGTGTGTGTATTCATTCATTCTAGGAATATCTTTTGAAATGCTTCTTGCCAAAGAATATTGTTCCTATGGACTGGAAAATTATGACATAACATGCTCCTCAGGTGGTCAACAATCTCATATAAAAACAGTGGATGTGTTCAGTTGGTTAGAAGTATTAGCATACTCTGGAAATGGTACTGAATGGAACTCTGGGTTTCACAAGTGAATGTGTAGAAGACCAAGAGAAAAGGCACAGATACTGAATATTATAATTCAATTTGCCTAAATTATACTACCAAAATTGCAACTATGTGATGCAGGGAAAACCTTTCCTTATAAAAACTAAAAGCTTAGCAGAAGGGTTAATTAAAAATATAGTAATATACTATTTAGTGGCATACAGGTTAAAGTAAATAACCAACCAAAGTCATTTCTAATTTATAAAGTAATGTTATCTCCACTTTTAAATTACCTCTAATTTATATAACATCTAATGTAATTGATACTATATATATAGAAAATATGTAAATATAATATATTGATATAGTACATATTATATACTAATATCTACCAACACATACAAATATATATAAAACAATGGGTACAGGCATACCAGTGTACAATTCTGAATATGAATATTCTGTCTTTGTGCATTTAAAATGTGGATGAAATACGTATGTATATATAAATATATATATTTACAGAGAAAGAGAAGTATACTTAAATAGAAAATATATTGTGATTTATTCTTAAGTAATTTTAGAAGTGTGAGGGATGGGCTAGATGGGTAATGGATATTAAAAAGGGCACTTGCTGTGATGAGTGCTGGGTGTTGTATGTAAGTGATGAATCACTGAATTATACTTCAGAAATCAATATCGCACTGTATATTAACTAAAATTTAAATTAAAAAAAAGAGGTGCATGGGGCAAAAATAAAGAAGATAAATTTTTAGAAAAAGTAATCAATGTTCATAATTAAGTAGGAAAATAAGTGATAATCCTGACAATGTGATGTTTCTATCAGTGAGCAGAATCCTGAAGAAATAAATGTTTTTAATATTTACAAATAACATAGTATAAACATTATTTTATTTTGTTAAAGATTTATTTACCTATGAGAGAGAGAGAGAGAGAGGAGAGAGGGAGTGTGAGCAGCGGGAGGGGCAGAGGGAGAGGGAGAGAGAATCCCAAGCAGACTACACTGAGCACGAGGCAGATGCAGGGCTCCATCTCATGACCCTGAGATCATGACCTGAACTGAAATCAAGAGTCAGTCACCCAACCGAGACACCAAGGCCCCCCAACATTATTTTAAATGCATAGATATAATTATTAGAACTTAAAATAGCTTAATAGAATCTTAAAGACGCTCTTAAATCTCACTGTAATTCAACTGAAGTTTTACACCTAATCTTTGTTTTTAAAAAAATGACGTATCAGTAAACGTTTCCCACAGTTTTGTTTGTTCTTCCGACTTGGATCGGTTTTAAGATTCCCTAACATTATGTAAGAATGAATCACTTCTCCATTTTGGGAGGCTCAAAAGTGGCCCCTCAAAAGATATTCACATCCTACACTCTAGAATCTGTAAATGATACTTCGTGTAGCAAAAAATGGGTCTTTGCAGATATGATAAAAGAATCTTAAAATGGAGAGACTATCCAGATAATCCAAGAGAGCAATCACATTTATCCTCATAAGAAGGAAAGGAGGCTATTGACACATTGAAAGAAGAGGAAAGAGCAGTGTGACCAAGGAGGCAGAGTGATGCAGACACAAGCCAAAGAATGGCAGCTGCCGCCAGAAGCTGGAAGGGGCCAAGGGCAGAGTCTCCCACGCCAGAGGGAGTGAGCTCATTTCAACACCTTGATTTCAGCCCCGGTGATACTGGGTTTGAACTTCTGGCTTCCAGAACTGCGGGAGAACAAATTTCTATCATTTAAAGCCACCATATTTGTGCAGCAGCTACAGGAAACTAAACTCGGAAGGGAAAATTACAGGCAATCACTTTTTAAGAATAAAATGGAATATACTTAAATTTAGTTAAATGTTGTCAGTGCTGGAAAGATTAGTTAGAAGATAAGGTTATTTTAATGAATCATCTAAATAACATATTTTATCTCTTATTAACTTTCTGCTCCCTAAAAGAAGACATATACCAATGCATTTCAGTAATCTTCACTGAACAAATCTCATTGACAATTTCCAGGAAAAGCAAACTCCTTCAGAATAAATGTTGCTAATCTTCAAAATTGATAGGAGGGCTTATAAAAAAAGTGAATTTGTAGTATGTAGTTTTTATTGCTCGTCTAACCCCATATAATTATATTCAGAGATTGAATAAGAGGAACTACTCTATATGATGCAAATAAAAGCTCTGAATTCACCATAAACAAAAGCTAAGGGGCTATTTTTTCTGATATATTTGCTTCATTAAACAGAGATGAGACTATTTCAATAGATAATCAGCAAAAATAATAATAACAATGTTTATTGAAGAAATTTCATTCTGAATTTTCTAAATAGGGATATCAGAAACACTATCTGATATTAAAAGATATTTCATTGTGAATTTTGAGTTTATATTTCAATTAACTGCGGGAAAAAAACCAAGACACCAATAAAAGTATCAAAGTAGTTTTCAAATAATATAAGCCCATAATATGTAAATGAGCACTTTGTAGATACGCTTTCATAAAACTACATATATTTGATTGGTAAAATTATATAAAGTAGGTTTATATATGAACTATAATTAGCATTACCATTGTTTATATATTGAGCCTGCTATGGGTACCAAATAAACATAACTCAGTTGAATTTTTTAAAAAAATTCTGTTAATTTTATCTGGGTAATAAAGTTCATACATTTTAGAGATCTCCATTTTTGATCTCACATAATTTAGACCGTAATTTTATTTACTCAAACAACCTTATACAAATCATGTGCATATAAAATCATCATAAAAAATTATCACATCTTGAAAGACACATACAGATTGAATGTGAGGAGATGGAATAGCACTGATCATGCAAATGGAAGTGAAAAGAAAGCCAGGGTAGGAATACTTACATCAGACAAAACAGACTTTAAAACAAAGACTGTACTAAGAGACAAAGAAGGACACTATATAATCATTAGAGGACAATCCAAAGGAGGACATAACAATTATAAATATTTATGCACCCAACATGGGAGCATCCAAATACATAAAACAGTTATTAAACAATATAAGGGATTTGATAGTAATACAATAATAGTAGGGAACTTCCACACCCCACTTAGATCAAAGGACAGATAGTCTAGGTAGAAAATCAATAAGGAAACAGTGGCTTTGACTGACACACTGGATCAGATGGATTTAATAGATATATTCTGAACATTCCATCCTAAAACAACAGAATACACATTCTATTCAAGTGCACACAGAACATTCTCTAGAACAGAACACATATTAGACCACAAATAAGTCTCAACAAATTTAAAAAGACTGAAGTAATACCATGCATCTTATCTGACTACAACACTATGAAACTAGAAGTCAACCACAAGAAAAATCTGGAAAGAGCACAAATACATGGTGGTTAAATAACATGTTACTAAACAATGAATGGATCAACCAGGAAATCAAGGAAGAAATCAAAACATACATGAAGATATAAGAAAATGAGAAACAGTGGCCCAAAATCTTTGGGATACAGCAAAAATGGTTCTAAGAGAGAAGTTTATAGCAATACAGACATACCTCAAGAAGCAAGAAAAAGCTCGGGGCACCCGGGTGGCTCAGTCATTAAGCGTCTGCCTTCGGCTCAGGTCATGATCCCAGGGTCCTAGGATCGGGCCCACATTGGGAATCCCTGCTCAGCGGGAAGCCTGCTTCTCCCTCTCCCACTCCCCCTGCTTGTGTTCCCTCTCTCACTGTCTCTCTGTCAAATAAATAAATAAAATCTTAAAAAAACAAAAAAAGCAAAAAAAATCTCAAATAACCTAGTCTTACACCTAAATGAGCTAGGAAAAGAAGAACAAACAAAAACTGAAACCAGCAGAAGGTGGAAAATAATAAAGATTACAGCAGAAATTAATAATATGAAAATTAAAAAAAACAATAGAACAGATCAATGAAACCAGGAGTTGGTTCTTTGAAAAGATCAACAAAATTAATAAACCTCTAGCCAGACTAATTAAAAAAAAAAAAAAAAAAAGAAGAGAGAGACAGAGAGAGAAAGGGGGCTCAAATAAACAAAATCAGACACAAAAGGGGGGCAGTAACAATCAACACCACAGAAATACAAAGGATTTTAGGAGAATATTATGAAAAATTATGTGCCAACAAACTGGACAACATAGAAGAGATGGATAAACTTTTAGAAAAATGTAACCTACCAAAACTGGAGCAGGAAAAAATAGAAAATTTGAACAGACTCATTACCAGTGATTAAACTGAATCACTAATCAAAAAACTCCAAACAAACTAAAGTCCAGAACTAGAGGATTTCACAGATGATTTCTACCAAACATTTAAAGAGAAGTTAATACCTATTCTTTGCAAACATTTCCAAAACATAGAAAAGGAGGGAAAAAATCCAAAATCATTCTATAAGGTCAGCATTATCCTGATACCAAAACCAGATAAAGACACCATGAGGGGCGTCTAGGTGGCTCAGTTGGTTGGGCATCCAATTCTTGCTTTTGGCTCAGGTTGTGATCTCAGAGTTGTGAGATCAAGCCCCACATCAGACTCTGTGCTTAGTACAGAGTCTACTTGAGAATCTCTGCCTCTCCCTCTGCCCCTCCCCCACTTGCCCTCTCTTTCACTCTCAAATAAATAAATAAAATCTTAAGAAAAAAGACACCATGAAGAAAACAGAACTATAGACCAGTATCTCTGAAGAACATTGATGCAAAGATCAAAAATACATTTAAAAAGTCATTCCTAATATGACCAAGTGGGATTTATTCCTGGGATACAAAGGTGGTCAATATTCACAAATCAATCAACACGATACATCCCATCAATAAGAGAAAGGATAAGAACCATATGATCATTTCAGTAGACACAGAAAAAGCATTTGACAAAATACAACATCCATTCATGACAAAAACCCTCAACAAAGTAGGTTTAAAGGGAACATACCCCAACATAATAAAGGCCATATATGAAAAACCTATGGTTAACATCATACTCTGTGGGGGAAAACTGAGAGCTTTTCCCTTAAGTTCAGGAACAAGACAAGGATGTCCTTTCTCACAACTATTATTCAACACAGTATTGGAAGTCCTAGCCATTGCAATCAGACAAAAGAAAGAAATAAAAGGCATCCAAATTGGTGAAGAAGTGTAACTTTCATTATCTGCAGATGACATTATATTATATATAGAAAACCCTAAAGACTCCACCAAAAAACCGACTAGAACTGATAAATGAATTCAGCAAGGCCACAGGATACAAAATCAATCTATAGAAATCTGTTGCATTTCTGTACACTAATAATGAGAAATTAATAATCACTTTCACAATTGCACCAAAAATAATAAGATACCTAGGAATAAACCTAACCAAAGAAGTGAAAGATGTGTACAATGAAGACTATGAAACATTGATGAAAGAAACTGAAGAGGACACAAACAAATGGAAAGCTATTCCATGCTCATGGACTGGAAGAGCGCCTGGGTGGCTCAGTTGGTTAAGCGACTGCCTTCGGCTCAGGTCATGATCCCGGAGTCCTGGGATCGAGTCCCACATCGGGCTCCCAGCTCAGTGGGGAGCCTGCTTCTCCCTTTGACCCTATCCCCTCTCATGCTGTTTCTCTCTCTCTCTCTCAAATAAATGAATAAAAAAAAATCTTAAAAAAAAAATTAAATGTCTATACTACCCAAACCAATCTATACAGTTGAGGCAATCCCATCAAAATACCAAGAGCATTTTTCAAAGAACTAGAATGAAAAATCCTAAAATTTGTATGGAACCACAAAAGATCCAGAATAGCCAAAGAAAGTAATCTTGAAAAAGAAAAACAGAGCTGGAGGTATCACAATTCCAAACTTCCAAGTTATACTACAAAGCGGTAGTAATCAAAATACTATGGTACTGACACAAAAATACACACACAGATCAATGGAACAGAATAGAAAGCCCAGAAATGAACCCATAGTTATATGGCCAATTAATCTTCCACAAAGCAGAAAAGAATATGCAATGGGAAAAAGTCTCTTCAACAAATGGTATTGAGAAAACTGGCAGCTACATGCAAAAGAATAAAACTCGACCACTTTCTTACACCAAACACACAAATAAATTCAAAATGGATTAAAGACCTAAATGTGAGACCTGAAACCATAAAACTCCTAAAAGAGAGCACTGGCAGTAACTTCTCTGACATTGGCTCTAGCAACATTTTTCTAGACATGTCTCCTGAGGCAAGGGACACAAAAGCAAAAATAAACCACTGGGACTATACCAAAATAAAAAGCTTCTGCACAGCAAAGGAAACAATCAACCAAACTAAGACAACTTACTGAATGGGAGAAGATATTTGCAAATGACATATCCGATAAAGGGTTAGTACCCAAAATATGTAAATTACTTATAACACTCAACACCCAAAAAATGAATAATCCCATTAAAAAATGGGCAGAAGACATGAATAGACATTTCTGCAAAGAAGACATGCAGATGACCAACAGACACATGAAAAGATGTTCATCATCACTCATCATTAGGAAAATGCCAATGAAAACTACAATGTGATATTACCTCACACCTGTCAGAATGGCTAAAATGAAAAACAGGAAACAACAATAGGTGTTGGCAAGGATGTGGAGAAAAACGAACACTCCTGCAGTGTTGGTGGGAATGCAACTGATGCAGCCACTCTGAAAAACAGTATGGAGGTTCCCCAAAAAGTTGAAAATAGTGGGTATTTGCCCAACAAATACAAAAACACTAATTCAAAGTGATAAATGCACCACCACGTTTATTGCAGCATTATTTACAATAGCCAAGATATGGAAGCAGCCAATGTACATCAACTGATGAATGGATAAAGAAGTAATGTGTATGTAGGGGCACCTGGATGGCTCAGTTGGTTAAGCATCTGCCTTTGGCCCCACATCTGGCTCCCTGCTCAGTGGGGAATCTGCTTCTCCCTCTTCCCCTCTCCCTGCTCATGCTTTCTCTCTCTCTCTCTCAAATAAACAAATAAAATCTTAAAAAAATAAAAAAAGAAGTAATGTGTGTGTATGTATATACACATACACATACATATATATACACATACGTATATATACACGTATATACATACACATACGTATATATACATGTACACACACACACACACGCTGGAATATTATTCAGCCATAAAAAGAATGAATCTTTCCATTTGCAACAACATGGATAGAGCTAGAGAGTATGATGCTAAGCAAAATAAGTCAGTCAGAGAAAGACAAATATCGTATGATTTCACTCATAAGTGGAATTTAAGAAACAAAACAAATGAACCAGGGAACAAAAAGATAAATAAAAAAACAGACTCAACTATAGAGAACAAACTGATGGCTACTAGAGGGGAGGTGGGTTGAGGGATGGGTTAAATAGGTGAAGGTGATTAAGAATACACTCATCTTCACAATCACTGAGTAATGTGTAGAATTGTTGAATCACTATGTTGTACAACTGAAACTAATATAACACAGTATTGGTCAACTACACCGAACTAAAATTTAAAAAAATAACTGAAAAAAATGATCACATCTTTGTGATATACTTTATATCCACAATATTCAGAGGCTGAATTAGATTAAGCCCATTAACCCTTATGTTATACAGTACTAGACCTATACAAAAGAAAAGGTGATATCCTTCCTGGATAGGATACCAGGAAGGATATCACCTTCCTGATATTCTTAGCTTAACTAAGAAAAGGATAGAAATCAGTTGAACTTTGAAAGCAATAACCTATTGATAAGTTTTCATTGACTCCCATTATTTTAGCTTTAGGATTTTTTTGTTTGAAAATATGGCATCACAATTCAGGTGGGTTTGTTGTTGTTGTGTTGTTTTGTTTTGTTTTGTTTTGTCTTTCATAAGAAACAAGAGATCTTTCCAATGTTGAATCCAGTAAGAATGGCCTGAGTGGAAACGGTTAAAGCATTTCTCTCGAAAAAAATGAAACCACTATAAAAAAAGTCTTTAAAAGAAAAGACTAAGCATACTAGCTATGAAAAATAAATCTGTAATGTGACACAAAGGAGTATCAAATCAAATTATACCAAACTTTGACATCAAGGACACCAATGTACAGAACGAAAAGAGATTATATTTGAGGCATAACACTCATAGCTACTTTGCTCCTGATTTAACACCAACTGTAGAATTACAGAGATATAAACATTCATTTCTGTAATACTTACACATGGGAGAGAAAAGACTTCAGAATATTGTAAAAAAGAAATAAATGAAGATCAGTAGTTGCTTCTTATAAAAGCAGGTCCTTATTTAGAATGATTTTTAAAGAGACAGACGTTCCTGTACTTATAAAAAGGAGTATTACTCCCAAAGGTTCCACTCCAGTTCCCCAGCCTTCTAGTCCCGTTAAGAAGTATTACAACTATAATATTTTTTTCTGTCTCTGTCTTTTGACTGAGGCAAATCTTTAAAGAAATAAACAACTAAGTAGAACTGATAAAGTGTTTGCTTCATTTCAAGTACATTACCTGAACAAAAACCTTATAAAGTGAGGTCACTATAAAAAGACAAAATCCAAAGGGATTATGCGAGATTTAGGAAGCAGGCATTGAAAACGATACCCCTGAGCAAGTGAGAATAACTACTCCTAAGTGAAAAGAATAGGAACAACGCTGAAACGTTGTAATCGGGTAAAGATTGATTAAGTGTCTTAGACTAGAAAACAAATGAATTACACATGATATAAAAATATAGGATTTAAACTTCCAAGATACTGAAAGATCAATACAGTAATAAAAGAAAAAAGCTATGAAAAGGGGAAAAAATCAGTGAGTTTTCATTACTGAAAAAGTGCTTCAAAGAGACTCATCCATGTGCAGTGAAGGCTAGAATTCTATTAAGTAAACAGAGTTATAATCTGGCATAATGCCAATAGAAAAATATCTGAGAAGTATTTTCAGAAGTGCTAGGATGAGGGGGTACTATCATAAGATGAGATAAAGTTCTCTTTAAAAATATTTTATTAAGTATAATTACAAAAGTCTATATGGTGATAAATCAAATCATTTGAAGAAAACAATAGGATTCTTAAGCAATCACGTGAAGTGCTTTTGCAATGAGGTAAGATATAAAGTGTGGGGGGAAGAAAAGAAATAATTCAGCCCCTAGGAGGTATGCAGAGAAATTACAGAGACCAGATTCAAAATACATAACTGCAAAAATTATAAGATTTGAGAAAACATACAATTATATATTTAATATATATTGAGACTAATATCTCCAAGTATGTAATTGATGACTACTAAGTAAACAATGATGAAAAGAATTCTTCCTGAATATTTAATATCCTTTATATATTAAGGTCTCATAATAAAGATTGCAACAGTAACACTCTTTTCTCTCTTTTCATCCACAAAAGACATGCATTTTCCTAGGTATACATGGTATTAGGGGAAGATCTACAAAGAGGTATATATAAATATTGATAAGGAAGTAAGTACACCCATCAAGAAATGAGAAAGTGATTAAACAGACGGTTTAATAGGGAATAGGTGACTATATGTGAAATGTTAACTCCAGATATGTATTTGGATAATTTGTTGTCAGCTGATTTCATAGCATTTTTTAAAGTTTATATTTTAATTCCAGTTAACACAGTGTAATATTAGTTTCAGGTACACAATATAGTGATTCAACAATTCCATACATCACCCAGTGCTCATCATGACAAGTGCACTCCTTAATCCCCATCACCTACTTAACCCATGTCCCACCCACCTCTCCTCTGGTAACCATCAGTTTGTTCACTACAATTAAGAGTCTGTTTCTTTCTCTCTTTCTTTTCCCTTTGCTCATTTGTTTTGTTTCTTAAATTCCACATATGAGTGAAATCATATGATAATTTGTCTTTCTCTGACTTATTTTGCTTAGCATCATACTCTCTAGCTCCATCCATGTTGTTGCAAATGGAAAGATTCATTCTTTCTTATGGCTGAGTAATATTGCATTGTGTGTATATATACACACAGTGTGTGTGTGTGTGTGTGTGTATAACTTCCTCTTTATCCTTATCTTGGTTGTTGTAAATAATGCTGCAATAAACATAGGGGTGCATTTATGACTTTGAATTAGTGTTTTGTATTTGTTGGCTAAATACCCAGTACTGTGATTGCTGGCTCATAGGTTAGCTCTATATTTAACTTTTTGGGGAACCTCCATGTTGTTTTCCAGAGTGGCTGTATCAGTTTGCATTCCCACCAATACTGCAGGAGGGTTCCTTTTTCTCCATATCCTTGCCAACACCTATTGTTGTTTTCTGTTTTTCATTTTAGCCATTCTGACAGGTGTGAGGTATTATCACATTGTAGTTTTCATTGGCATTTTCCTGATGATGAGTGATGATGAGCATCTTTTCATGTGTCTGTTGGTCATCTACATTCATTCTTTTGCATGTAGCTGTCCAGTTTTTTCAACACCATTTGCTGAAAAGATTATCTTTTTCCCATTGGATATTTTTTTGTGTGTGTGGAAGATTAATTGGCCATATAACTGTTGGTTCATTTCTGGGTTTTCTATTCTGTTCCATTGATCTATGTGTGTATTGTGCCAATACCAGTGTTTTGATTACTACTGCTTTGTAATATAACTTGAAGTCCAGAATTGTTGTGTCTCCAGCTTTGCTTTCCCTTTTCAAGACTGCTTTTGCTATTATGGATCTTTCGTGGTTCCATACAAATTTTAGGATTTTTCATTCTAGTTCTATGAAAAATGTTGTTGATATTTTGATAGGGACTGCCTTAAATTTGTAGATTCCTTTGGGTAATATGCACATTTTAACAAAATTTATTTTTTTTCAATCCATGAGCATGGACTATCTTTCCATCAATGTTTTATAGTTTTCAGGGTACAGGTCTTTCTCCTCCTTTGTTAAGTTTATTCCTAGGTATTTCTATTTTTGATGTAATTGTAAATGGGATTATTTTCTTAATTTCTCTTTCTGCTGCTTCTTTATTGGTATATAGAAATGAAACCAGTTTCTGTAGATTGATTTTTTTATCCTATGACCTTACTGCAGTTTTTTGGTGGAGTCTTTGGAGGGTTCTATGTATAGTATCATGTCATCTGCAAATAATGACATTTTTACTTCTTCCCTACTGATTTGGATGACTTTTATTTCTTTTTGTTTTCTGACTGCTGTGGGTTGCACTTCCAGTACTATGTTGAATAACAGTGGTGAGAGCAGACATCCTTGTCTTGTTCCTGACCTTAAAGGAAAAGCTCTCAGCTTTTCCCTATTAAGGTCGATGTTAGCTATGGGTTTTTTATATATGATCTTTACTACATTGAGGTATGTTCCCTAAACCTTCTTATTGAGGGTTTTTATCATGGATGAATATTGTACTTTGTCTAAAGCTTTTTCTGTGTCTATTGAAATAAATGATCATATGGTTTTTATCCTCTTATTAATGTGAGGTATCACATTGATTGATGTGCATTTATAAGCATTTTTGTGGGTCAAATAATATGGCAAAGTATTGAAGTGATCCTTTTGATAATGGGACTGGAGGTGGCAACAGTGATGATGGAAAGAAGTAGCGGTAAATAATAGAGTCTTCACAATAGAGAGAGTTACTTTAAACCTTACTAGCTGAGGTGTATTTAAGTCATTAAACATAGACACCCCCATCTTATGTAGAAAAGAATGGCACAGGACAGCAAACAAGCTTTAATCTCCAAGTCCTCTGGAGAAGGAGACAAGACATCTGGAGAAGCAGGGATACTTCTCTGACAATGTGGTCTATAAATCATAGGTTAGAGAATTGCCCACTTGACTTTTGAGTGAGGCTCAGAAAATATACATGTGGTAAGATGCAGTGACCTGTAGTTGACTTTTTAAAAACCTATCTGTCTGTCTGTCTATCTGTATCTGTTCCTGAGACTTTGTTTTTCCAATCAGAGCACACGGACTCACTTGGAGAAATTGACAGCTATTAGCATGGGTGAAGAGGAATAGACTGAAGAGTGAAAAACAAACAAAAACAAAGCAAAAAGAAACCCACTTTAAATTGAAGAGGATTAAACAGTAATGTTGACATTTAACATACATTTAATTGTGCTACTCAATAAAATAACATAGTTTAAATGTAAATATTTAAATCATAAAAAGATTATATAGTATGTATTTTACCATGAGAAAAAGATTATGTCCTATAGGTGTACCTTTATTCACTAATATTTGAGGGAATACTTTGCCAAAGTGCAAATACTTCCATTAAATATAACTCAAAATAATACTCATCTTAACAGTTAAAAAATGCAATTTTCTTCCTTTTTCTGGCACAACATTAAAAGATCAAATCCTAAATAAAAGCTCTATAAAAAAACCTGATGCCTACATAATTTAGAGGACAAAAGCATGAATTACTTTTATTTAAAAAAAAACAAACATACTCCTAAGGAAAAATGAAAGTATTCAACTCTCCAGACTTTATAATCCTATTTAAAATCTAGTATGCTCAGGGGCGCCTGGGTGGCTCAGTCGTTAAGCATCTGCCTTCAGCTCAGGTCATGATCTCAGGGTCCTGGGATCAAGCCCCGCGTTGGGCTCCCTGCTCGGCGGGAAGCCTGCTTGTCCCTCTCCAACCCCCCACTGCTTGTGTTCCCTCTCTTGCTGTTTTTCTCTCTGTCAAATAAATAAATAAAATCTTTAAAAAAAAAAAAGAACACAAACCTTATTTAAAAAAATAAAAAATAAAATCTAGTAGGCTCAGATTGAAGGACAAAAAAAGTTTATAAAATAAGTGTAAGATATTTCACAGTATGTGGATATAAGGAAAAGGATGTCTACTACTACATTTAAAGTATTTCTAGAATTAATGTTGACATCAAGAAAGCAATCAGGCAACAGATACTTATGGACAGTCTAATTTTCTAGATACCTGTGATTCACTTCTATAAGCACTAAAGCTGGAGGAAGAAAAGAATATTTTTTAAAGTTATCTTTCTAAAATGTATTATACATTCCCTTGTGGCTTTAACAGAGGGAATTAAACACTTGTTGAAATTGATTTGTATATGTTGAACTGTGACATGTTTGAAATATGAACATTTTCCCCCTGAATTCAGTAAAGAGAATATTAGACTTTTATACGTGTCTTTGGCAGCAGTTTTCAACCCTGGATGTGCAACGAGGACTACCTGAGGAACATTTTAAAATAAAGAGCCCTATTTATATCCAGTACCACCAACACTACCTATCACCCTTGATTCTGATTCTGTGGTCTGCAGTCTCATGCCTTAGCAGATAAAAGCCAGACCTGAGAAAGCATAAAATAAAGTCCATTTAAAAATGGAAGGAAGGAAGGAAGGAAGGAAAGAAGGAAGGAAGGAAGGAAGGAAGGAAACCAGAGTTATAGGGAATGGATTCTGAAAACCTTGATATTAATGAATACCTTTACAGATGATAAAAAAAGTATTTTGCAATAAGATTTGTCTCAATCTCTACTTCGAATTTTCCATTTATTTCTTATTCAGTAATAATTTACAATTATTTTTTCATTCTTCATAGTCTAATCTCCCTACCAATTTATTATTCTCAATCATTTTGTAAACTTAATCTCACTTCAGTCACTGAAGGTATCCATGCTGGCTCAAAATTTATTCATTTGTGGTCCTGAGTATGTCTATGAATGTCTTCACATCATCTACTTTTTTTAAGTTTTCTACTGTAGCTGGGAATGCCTTCAGAAAAGGGTATGGTGAACCTATTCAAGTTTCTGATCTTACCCTATAGTTGTTACCCATTATTTAAAATACTTCACAATTTCTCTACCAAGGTTCACACAAATCATTTTTGCAAAACAATATTTATCATTGCTATTTTAAATGTCATTACTGAAATTGGATGATTTTCTTTCCAACACTATGTTCTTAGGAGTTCCATTTATAATTTTTATTTAAAAGTTGTAGCAGATACTGACTTTTTAGTCAGTCAAACCACTTTCTGACATTCTTTCCTGTAACACGAGAATGTAAAGCTTAAAATCATGTTTTTCACACTTCCTTGCAGCTAGGTTTCTGCACCTAGAAGATGCACCTACATAAGCTCTGGGAGGAAGAAACTAGTGCACGAGGTAAATCATATGGAGATCAATCTTTTTTGCCTAAGAACACTGAATGATGCTTAAACTAATAAAATATCATTATCTCCATAGGCATGGATAGTGGAAAACTCAAAGATAACTGACCTGCCACAATTAATTAGCTCACACATTCATTATTTCCATTTGTACCTCCCTATACATAATTATGTATACATTCAGAAGTAGCTTGTTGATGAGACACAATCACAAAAAAAATTGTTTGGCATGGAGAAAGTTCTTTTCTCCCTGCATTTGGTTTCAAAATTGACATTTTAAAGTTTAAATTTTATATGCAGAGTTGATATGATTCTCACATGAAAAGAAACAGATGTTGGCAATATATAAGAATCCTTAGGGGGCAGAGAAAGGATTGAGTGGTAGGGATACTCTGCACCTAAATTGGGATTTGAAACAGTACTCTTATCATGGAAAATAAGAGGAAGATGCACTGACCTAAGATAGGACATGACTTTAAAAGAACACATCAAATTTGGAATATGATATAGAGCAGTTTGAGAAAAGAAATAGAATAAGTGGGCTCATATGATGGAAAGCTGGAAGCAGATCTTAGAAATTGGAGTCCTAAAGAATTGGAGGAGATGGCCCAAACTTCAAGATTAGATGGGCAAAACCAGAGAACTCCTAAGATGTGTCAAAAAAGTGTCAGTACTAAGACAAACCCGGTCCTAAGATTAAAGCTGCCTGGGCCCCTCCGGCCAACCGAGTAATCTTTTAAGTTTTAGCAAGCACCCTCAGCGGTGTGATTGATTAACTAAAACTTTTGTATATTTATAGATCGTGCATTCCTTCCTAGAAAGAACAGAGCACTTCCACACGGCAACAGGCTCTCTGGTACCATCCTGCGCACCATGGAACCAGATCCTCTCGCACGACCTCCGAGCACCACAACAACATCTGTAGCTGGCACCATTGAGGTTGCGTGTAATCAAGAATTGTCAGACCACTGTACTCCCTTAACTGCCCTAAATCCCTTTAAATATCTCTGGACCAAGCAGAAACCACAAAGTTGGCTTTTGGACAGGAGTCTGCCTTCTCCTCAGGTGGCTGGCCTCCTGAATAAAGCTCTTATTCCTTTCCAATCAAAATTCGTCTCTTGAATATTGGCCTTTGGGTTTTGGTAACAAGATGACCAAAAAGCTTTGAAAAGAAAAAGAAAACACCTACAGGATTAATTTCTTCAGATATTAAAATTTACTTCTGGGCGCCTGGGTGGCTCAGTCGGTTAAGCGACTGCCTTCGGCTCAGGTCATGATCCTGGAGTCCCAGGATCAAGTCCCGCAACGGGCTCCCTGCTCAGCGGGAGTCTGCTTCTCCCTCTGACTCTCCTCCCTCTCGTGCTGTCTGTCTCTCATTCTCTCTCGCAAATAAATAAATTAAAAAAATCTAAAAAAAAAAAATTACTTCTGATATAATTATTAATTTAAAAATGAGTCCATGTCTCAGGAGCAAATGGAAAGTTGAGAAACAACTGTTTATGACACAGTTTACAGTTGTTGCTCAAAGAAAAAACCATGTTTATGGGATAGCTTACAATTGCTTCTATCACCAACTAAATATTTATTAAAAGAACCCACAGTAAAATTACCTATTTGCCAGAAATAACGTTTTAAGATTTACAGGTGAATGAGCGGTTACTTTTATTTGTGACTTATAGATTCATTTGGGGAAAATATTCACATGAACAAAGATTTGCAAAAATCACCCAGTGTAATTACCAGGATAAGACATTATGTATTATTATTTCATTATAACTATTATCACAAACCTCTCAACATGACTATTTGTAAATATGACTTCTTAAGTCAATGACTAGAAGTAATTGGCCATCACAAACTAACAATATTTAGCATAATGATGGAGTAAATCCAGTTTAATTAAAATATGCAAATGTCAATGACATTGTTATTTACAAAGATAACAAACAAAAGGCATTACCTGTATATTCTTTGACTTACACAACTTAATTAAATTCTAATGTGTATATGAAATAACACCTATTCTGACAGTTTTATTCAGTGGCAGTTCACAACCATGTTTCATAAGTTATATATATATACACATACATATTCACATATATTATTGCATGAGATCCATAGGTTGAAGTAATGTTTTCAACCTCTTAGAAATGCTGATTCAACAATTAAGTTCTGAAAGTAATTTATGGAAATTAAAAATGAAACCTACCACATTGATATTAGACGTGCGACTTTTTAAACTAAAGGAAACTACTTTGACTCTTGCAAACATTTCTTTTTAATATTCATGTAAGCAGTCTTCTTGTGATATGGTAATGGTTAACTGAAAATCTCTAAATCTGAATCCCTTTATATTCTGTACGCAAGGTACAAAGGAGCACAAAACAAAATCTAAGACCATATCCAGCAAGACACTCAGTGCTGATGAACAATTTACAGGTGAAGTCAAGGCACTTGCTAGGCTGCTGATGCAGGCAGCAAGGAGGGCAGAAAAAGAAAATATTCTTTTAAACAACGGTGGTGAAGGTCAAGTCCTGATTTTAATACCTCATGAAAGCACAAAATTATTATTATAAAATTAGGTTAGCTATTATAACAAACAGATTCGTGTGACATACATTAAGTATATTAATAAGCTTTTATTTCTTTTTATAATAGTTTGTTAGGCCAAGGTAGAATGCTATTGGTTTCTAGCTTGTAGGCATCACTTCATTAATATGAGTATTAAGTTGATTCAAGTCAGTAAAATACTAATGTACCTTTTGAGATTTGCATGATATATTGAATGGCTGGGGGGAGGGTAGTTGGCGGATAAGAGAAGGAAACTGGAAACCAGTAAGTATAGAATAATCACATTTTTATGATAATAAAAAGCATATATATACACACACACACACACAGAAGCAGAGTGACAAGAAGAAAGTTTATAGATGCTTAGAAACAGATCAGGAAGAAGACCCACAGAAACTCAAAACAGTGGATGGTAGGAGGGGGGACTGTTAGTTATGAGAAGAGCTACTTTGTTGTTTTATTTCGTTATTTCTTAATTGTTTTAAATTCTGTTTTTTTAACAGAAATTATAAATCATGTTTAATAATTTTGCTTTGACAAAAAAGTAAAATTGACTCTCTGGAAGTAAAAATGAAAGCATTCAAATATGAAAATAAAGTTTCCTGGGTTCAAACACATCAAATGGCCTGTAGCTCTCAAGCCTAAACAAATAAATATGTGCATATGTGCAAACTAAAGTTTAACTTTTTTATTAATGCTATAAAATTCAAAAGGAAAACTATTCCAAAGAAAAATATTATTTTTACAGCTGTTTGCTCAGAAAGTTTTATAAACTGAAAATCTATAAAGAATAGTTTAATTGCAGGGTGCCTGGGTGGCTCAGTTGGTTAAGCAACTGCCTTCAGCTCAGGTCATGATCCTGGAGTCCCGGGATCGAGTCCTGCATCGGGCTCCCTGCTCGGCAGGGAGTCTGCTTCTCCCTCTGACCCTCCTCCCTCTCATGCTCTCTGTATCTCATTCTCTCTGTCTCAAATAAATAAATAAAATCTTAAAAAAAAAAAAAAAGAATAGTTTAATTGCAATCAAATGCCATGCCTTGACTTTCCAAAAGAGGGAGATATAACTCCACTGCCACAAATGTATCGATTTGATACATAAAGGATACATTCAAACACACACCTTATTGAGTTACCTAAATAAAATAATTTTAAGAAAAAACTTTAAATTATGTGTTTATTTTAGCATTATTATTTTAATTGCCTAAAGAGCACAGTGAAATCTATGAAAAATATCATGATCCTCAATAATAAAATGGCAGCTGCTCCAACTTTTTTGAAACTCTCAATTGTAGAATAAAAATATGACAGAAATCTTGCATCGTTTATAATTTGAAAAAACACAGATTCAGAGACCCCAGATGTCATGGTTAATAAAAATTATGGGTTCTTATTATTATTTGAAAATAAGATTTAGTATCGTTTAGAAGAACTAGAGAGAGAATGCTGTTTCCTGCAGTGATTATTGAAAACATGAATATCAAATGCTGTACCTGGGGGCTTCCTATTGAAAACAATGTTCACAGAATTTACTTTATAAATGAAATCAAATCTTTAAAAATGTACTGCATCTTTGGAAAAACAAAAATAATATAACCTAGTTTCTAAATTATGAAAAATATCAATCAATGAATTAAAAAGCTCAAAGTAAAAGAAATATTTGAATTATAACCAAGAAGACACACTAATGATGAAAGAAGGGATATTAGTATCAAAACCCAGATATTAATTCAACTTGATAACAGCAATGGTATCATTCTCTGGAAAACTATATTCTAAAAGGAATGTGAAATTGTTCCCAGTTAAATACATATACATATACATTTAAATATGAAATGCAAGTAAGCAAAAACAGTTGAAAACAGGGTACCTATTTATTCAGAATGCTATTTACCATATTTATTTATTTTACCCACTTTCTATGTAATTACAGTTAAAAACGGATGGTTTGTTTCTCTTAATCAGCATGTGGCCAAATCACTAAGTTTCCACACATTTAAAATAAGGTTTGAGCTAGTTGATTACTATAGTGCTCCCCCACTTCAACATATAAGTCAGTATATTGCAGAGGAGAGACTAGAAGATTAACATT
Source organism: Mirounga leonina (assembly GCF_011800145.1). NCBI lineage: Eukaryota > Metazoa > Chordata > Mammalia > Carnivora > Phocidae > Mirounga > Mirounga leonina. Next base: position 7,877,665 of record NW_023270431.1, read on the forward strand.
TCACTTTATTGTTTCAGCCACTTATGACACCAGACAAGAAACTTAATCTAGCTAACATCCCCTTTCTTCAGCTAAAACTGGGAATAATTATAGTATCTATACCTCATAGGACTGTTAAATAAGGGTTGTAAACCAAAACAAGCTATTAAACAAATAAAATGTTTAAAATAGTACCTATAACATAGTGAATACTCAAAATAATACTTTTTTAAATTCCAACTAAAATGCTCTAACAATTTAAACTCATAAAAGAAGAATAGTATCTGTGGAAGACCATTCACAGTCAGGAAACAAACTGCAAATAAAAACAACTGTACTGATAATATTTTCCTTATTTAAACCTTAAGCAACTGCAGATGATTTATTCTGCGATGAGCATGAGCTGGTATTTTGTAAGCTCAGATCTTACTAACGTGAAGAGATGCATGAATCTTGGGCAAGTTATAACTTCCTTGAAATTCAATTTTCTTAACTACATCAACAATATTTGATGAAGATGATCTCAAAGGTTCCTTCTTGTTTGCAAACTCTAGGACTGCTCATTACAAAGAAAATATTGTGTGTATGTGTACAAACTGATTTACATATGTGCAGATAAATAGATATATATATAGAAAGAACAAGATAAGATAATAAAAACAGCATATGTAAGTTCTGAGGTTATGTGAAATAGATGCTTAATCACTGTGTTATTTCATTAAGGAAGAGACTTCTAAGCCATTTTGAAGGAAGAAATGGATCTGTAAAGGCAAAAACAGAGAAAATGGGCCATTCTAGGAAGTGAATAAAATAAAATATATATTTAGAGTTGGAAACAAATTCACCCGAAATAACAAAACCTGATTCCAGAAGATTATACAAACCTTCAAGTAAGAAACTGGCAAGAAGAATACAAGAAAGTTTGAAACAACAGCAATTAATTCGTTAATGAAGAAAATGGAAATGCCATCCTGAGGAGTTTAAGTTTAGGACTGAGTTAACAGCTAAAAAAGTACCAACTCCTTAAGCCACCAACAGTACAATAAGATAATAATGACAGATCATTAGATAATTTTTACCCTTTAAAGGTATCTTCACAAAGTCATTAGGTGGGACATGTAAAATATAAATATATGAAGCAAATAAACTGAGGAACCAAGATATAAAATCAAATAGCTAATTACTAATGGTTAAATAATAACCCGAAGTGCCTGACCCCTGGCCCAATGTTATTTCTACAAGGGCGGTAGTTTTAAACTTGCCATCCACCAAAATCATCAGGAGCTGTTTAAAAATACACAACCCTCTTCCTCTGTGATGGTGATAAAAAAAAGCTATCTTTGAAAACTACTATCTGCTCTGGTGAGAAGGGGAAGCCACTAGAGTAATTCAGACATCAGGCAAGAAAGGTCCAAGCTACAAGTGAAGAGAACAATATTTGAGAAATCCTACAGAGGTAAAAATCAGCTAAATTTCTTGACTGATGGAATGTGACGGTAATAGAAGACAAGAGATAAAAGAACTATATATTTACAGTTCTGGGTGGCTAAGAGGATGGCAGACCCTTTGAGAATGATATGGCAGTTGAAAGGTTATGCTGCTTTACAACTGAAAAAAATTAGTTTTTTTCCTTATATTTAATGTCAACTGTATACTTGAATCTCATCAGATTTATCTTGAGTTTTGATTCATACATGTAACTGAAACATATGTATTTTTGCAATACTATCAGATTTTTTTGTTAATATTAAGCAACTTTAAAAACTGTATGTGGTATATGAGTGTTTATGCATGAATATACTTTACGTGTAGGTTTACCTTTTCTCATCCCCCACCTCACCTCAGAAGAACGCCAGCACTGTTAAAACCCAGAGCTAAAAAGTTAAACTATATTAATTTCATTATTTGCTTTTCTAGAAAAAAAAGTGTTATTTCTAGCTAATTAGGTCAGCAAAACAGAACTGTATAATAAGTCTAAATTATAAAAATCCTTATTTTCAAGTACTTGTTACTTTCCAAGTTTAGTCTAATTTAAATTAGTATTCTTCAAGTAAGTCTAGTAGAAGCCCTCTTCTCATAAACAAGTAAGGATCATTTATAAACAATATAAAGCACTTAGTTTAAGTAAAGCAAATATTTGCTTGATAGTATACAATTACATGTGTGAACTACTCTTCAATAAAATTGAATTACATTAAAGCTAAGGATCCTTTCGCAGAGGCATCTTTCTTTTAGAATACATTCTCATTACCCATTAGCCTAAGAAATTTGTTATATTTATATATTACTTACAAATTATGATAAATTAAGACAAATTTTATGGTTTTTTAGGCAAACTTCACCATAGTATGTTTAGACAATTGTATAAAACACAAAATAACTGCATGTTATGTCAATATATAGTTGATAACCTTCAGGAGTTACAAGCAGAAACAGCCACAATTGTTCTTGTGACTTGTTAGAGGTCACTGAAAAGACTATGGGAATTGTCTTCACCCAAATATAAAAGGATCTCTTGGTGATTGGATGGACAAAAACGTGTGTGCAATATGAGAACAGTATCCAAATTCATTCCAGTGCTCACAGTTTAATACATTTCCTATGATATGCTTTTTCACATTGATTAGCTCTTATTGATCATTCACATCCAGTCCTTGTATTTGATTAGTTTCAAAACAACTAACTTTTCTCATTTCCAATAGTTCCTTTCTTCATTAAGGATTCTCTACCCATCTTCACTGTGGTAGCTTCATTTTGCTCTGTCTCCTTGATCTCTTCCATAACATTTCATTAAGATTTCTTTTTAAGTTGTACAGAGATTTTATGCATAGTTCCAAGATTCTTAAAATGTAAACTTTGAATTAAGAAAATGAATGCTCAAAAGCACATAAAATTCTTTACATGAATAAGCACTGGGCAAAGCACACAGTTTTTTAAACACTCTTGTGAATTTTCAGACATTGGTGGAGTGATCCCATGAACACACCAGCTGAGCCTCAGGAAACATTTTGTAAGGAGGAAGACAATGCTGATTTACAGACTCCTCAGATACTGCCTTATTTTATAATTTATAAACTACTTGGCCTGTACTCACAAAATCTGCAAAGATGTGATTACTGAAAGCATAATAAGCATGGCTCTGAGCACTTGTGTGCAGAAAATACAGTTGAGATTACAGAGAATTAATTCAGTACCAAACATTGTTGCAAATACTTTTACCCTCTCATCAATTCCATGGGGTACTATCATGAATCCCAGTCTAGGAGACAGAACTGAGATACGAGAATGACTAGCCAAAGGTCACACCAATAGCAGGTACTGGAAACAGCAAGTGAACACAGTCTGGCTGGAATCCGTATTTATATACATTATGCTTTTACCACTACTCAAGAGAACATGGAGAAACTTATCCTCTGAAATATAGGTCGTACTGGCATGGACATAAAGTCAAAGCCATCTAATGGGCAGAGTGCCCAGGAGTAATGTCACACGGTATCGGCATTCAGATGTATTTAGATATTCAGGTGAGACACGGTACACTGTTTTGAAGAACGTCATTGGCAGAATACTCAAAGAGACGATTTGTTCTGTGGGTATATTATGAGAGGACAAAAATTTAAATAACGAAATACGTATCTTGAGAGAATAAAAACAATCACCATAGTTCTTATTTATTATGAATATAAAAAAATGGAAAATTGAAATCTACTTGAGTACTATTTATTTGAAAAGTTTTTGAAATACTAGTTACTTTTTTTTAAATGCAAACTGGGGAATACCCAAGAGGCTCAGATATGTATCTTGCTTAAAGCCATAAACAGCATATAAAAAGCTTATATACTCCAAAGTCTTTATCCAATTCTCTATATAAAATAACTTGTCATGACACCTAGTTAACAAGAGTGAATGGACTCTTCATAAACACTGAGTTATTCCAACTTCTTTCCTGATGCTTTGCCTTTAAGAAAAGTGCTATAGCAGGACTCCTGGGCTGTCTTAACATAAGGTAATTATATGAGTTCATGTATCCTAATCTTGTATAAGGGGAGAAGGGCGAAGAAGGTCTCCATGACTTTAAGGAATTCTGCAACTGTGATTGTGTAAGTTTCACCGATTAGGGGATATGATGTGGGGCAGTAAAAGAGCATACGTTGGGCAGTAAGGAAAAAAGAAGGCATTTAACAGAGTTTCCCTTGAGTTTCTCTGCTCAACAAAATAAAATATAAAATCTTGTTCAAGCACCCCTTTATTGCACCCTGCCCATATTCTTTAAAATTAGAATGAAAACAGTGCTATACAACTAATCCAAAAAAAAAAAAAAAAACCCATCATATTTTTTCAAGGGGACTTGAGACCTACAAACAAACACAAAACCCAAAGAAAGAAAAGAAAAAGAAAGAAGATCTGAGGACACAATTCTGTTTTTTAAAGCTTCATGAACTAGAGGCATAAGTTCTGCAGTAACAGAGTCCTTTGAGCTGTCATCAGTGTGGTCCCCACACCAGCAGCCTTGGCATCATCTAGGAACTTGTAAATGCAAATTCTCAAGTTCATCCCAGACCTACTGAATCAGACACCCTGGGCAGTGTCTTTCATCAAGCCTACCAGGCGCTTCTGACCCACGCTGAAGTCTGAGGACCAGTGCTTTCGGGTACTGTTACACAGGCTGCTGTGAACATGCAGGTGGATGACGTGCATGTGGGGAGTGAAGAGTTTATGAGCAGAGACAGTATTTGCAGTTTGATCACCACAGTGGGTGGCTGAAGCCATAGGACTTCGAGGAGTGAGCAGAGGGGGGGGCAAGACCACTGGAGCAGAGGAGGATGAAGGAATTGAGAGGCCAGCATGCTGGCAGGTCTCCTATGAGGATACTGAAATCAACAAAATTATTTTTCTTTAAAACAGCCTCTTAAGGGTACAACTGAAACTTTTGAGGTGCTTCTGTCCTCCCCATAATTTAAGATTTTTCTCTAAAATATTTTGTTTTAGTAAAGATAAATTTGAGAATATAATTCTTATTTTAGTAAGATTCTGTTTATCAATTTACCAGCTTTAAAAAGCAGTCTTCTAGTATTATGTTAAATACTTTTAAAAAGTCCTTTCATTAATTATTATAAAATTACAGATAAATGCTGGCTCTTACTTTTTCCTTCTTGTCTGATGCTCCTACAGATTTATTTTAAAAAGTGAAGAATTAAATGTGTATTTAAAAATGCTCAGGGCATGTGCTATGGCGAGCGCTGTGAATTGTGTAAGACTGTTGAATCACAGACCTGTACCTCTGAAACAAATAATACATTTTATGTTAAAAAAAAAAAAAAAGATAGTAGGAAGAGAAAAATGAAGGGGGGGAAATCGGAGGGGGACACGAACCATGAGAGACTATGGACTCTGAGAAACAAACTGAGGGTTCTAGAGGGGAGAGGGGTGTGGGGATGGGTTAGCCTGGTGATGGGTATTAAAGAGGGCACGTACTGAATGGAGCACTGGGTGTTATACGCAAACAATGAATCATGGAACACTACATCAAAAACTAATGATATAATGTATGGTGACTAACATAACATAATAAAATAAAATTAAAAAAAAGAAATTATGTCAAAGTATAGTTGTTAGGTGATTAACAAGCTTTATTCAGCAGCTAAAAAAAAAACAAAACATGCTCACCAACAATACAAAAAATAAATGATTAGAGCCAATACCTATTTAGCTTTGTTAAGAAGGGGAGGAAACTCATTCTTCTTAAACCTTAATTTAAATCTTAGGTATCTTAAATGTACCCATCCAGCTGTCCTAAGAATTCTGTTATATAGGCGATCAGTTTACATGCTCAATTTTGCTATTCAGGAAAACCCGTTAGAGCCTGGTTGCTGTCCAGGTGCAAATTCTGCTCAGTATGCTTTTACATCCCACACTGCTATATTTACATGCAGTATTTTCATTAAAATCCTACTCTTACTTTATGCAGAAGTTGTTGTCAAATTAAAAATAGCATTAAAAGTAAGACTAGCATTTCCTGATAATTTGGACATCCTTCAAAAAGTGGCAAAATTTTAAGCCTCATGTAATATTATCTAACAAATTCCAGATTGCTTTAGGATTTTACTTTCACTTTATTTGTGTAATGTTGGCGTTTACAATTTGATCTGAAAGATATCATTATAATTGTACATTAATAATACTAGTTATATCTTTGAGTGTATATTGCCAGTTGTCTCCTCTAAACTTATTATGAACACCACTCTTTTTCTAAGTTATAATGACTGAACTCATAAAAGTTTTAAAGCTGTTTAAGTTTTAAAGGATATATTATTTACAGTTGATCGCATTAGTATATAAAAAGAAAAGTTTCTAGCTCAAGATTAATTCTTCCATTTCCTTAAATAAGTTCCTTTTAAATGGCTATGACAGTAAATGCTAATTGCATTTCAAAAGCAATCGTCCATTTTTTCTTGAAGACAGAACTTGCTGAATTTTAGCTGGACAAATGGCCCCCAAGTTAAACCCACATTTCCCAACGTTCCTTGTAGCGAGGATGATCGATGAAACTAAGATCTGGTCAAAAGGATGTGTATAGAAATGATGTGTTCACATCCTTAAAAGGGAATGCCTTTGTTTTCCTTTTTCTGTAGGAAACAGAGATGGTAGATATTGTTTATCATGTGGGTAACATACTTGGTGACAGAAGGCCAAGAGGAGGTAACAAGGAAACTGGTCTGAACATATACATGGAACAGACACAGACTATCCATAGAACATCTAGTGACCTGAACTTTTACTTCAGAGAGAAATGAACCATCTATCTTGATCAAGACACTGTTATTTTGGTGCTTGACAAAGCAAAATAACCAATATCTTACTTAATATGGTGACTGAGAAAGATGCCTATGTCCCACTAAAACAACCTTAATAAAGTCAACCAAGTGTAGTCCTAGGCCGGCAAAACACATTACAAAAAAAAAAAAAAAAAGAAGAAGAAGAAAAAGAAAAAGAAAAAGACAAAAAAAAAAAAAAAAAAGGAACAGCATGGTGGAGCCCCACTCACCACACTCACCATACTTGGCTCACCTCACACCTTATTTGCTTACTTGAACCACATTCATTATGGACTTCTCCAACCATCCTCTGTCTAGCCAGCCACACAAGCCTTTTAAACAACTGGGTTTCTTTCATCCTCTATCCTTAGCTTTTCATCCTCTATCCTGTGGATATTTTAGTCTCTTTCTTTTTTGACTCTATAATGACACCAAAGTCCTTCCAAGGTACTGTGTATGGTCTCAACCAACTACTAGGTCCTTCCTTTCTGAGCCTTGCCCCTTCATCAGTGCCCAAGCTGACACATCTAGCCAGAGAGGTAGGACATGGATACATGATATGGTCATGCTAGGCATAGGGACTAGTCTAGATTTAAAAAGTACAAAGTAAAGTCCACCTTACTTTAGAAATTTCTGGCTTACAGAGCTATAAAACTAACTACACACATATCTACCAACACACACACACACAAACACATATACAAGTATGCGTACATATTACATAGTGACTAGCAATATCATAAGATCAAACTGTTTCAATCTGTGTGCATAGCTTCCTTCGAGGATCTTCATTGTAAGCTGCCCTCACATAGTAGTTATGATTCCATCAACTACCTAACTCGAAATATATATATTTAGATATATATAAATATATGTATATTACTTACACCATATGTTCTATTGAATGTTCCTAACAACTAAAAATATATCAGATTGTTTTTTTGTGTGTCTTCTCCAAAATTTATTACTGTCATTGCATTGCCACTTGCTCCTAGGAAAACATGTATTCTAAAAACATATCAGAATTTGCAAAGGTTTATCATTTAAGCCAAGGGCTATGCTTGGTAGTGTTTTTAAGCAGAGTTATCAAGAAGTCACAGGAATTGTAATTAAACTAATAAATTATAGAAACATAGCATAATGGTTAAGAACACAATCTCTAGAGCCAGACTTACTGGGTTTCAATCCCAGCTCTACCAACTATCAGCTATCAGCTAGCTAGGTGACTTTGAGAAAGTTATATAATCTCTTTGTGCCTCACTCTTCTCTTCTGAAAAATGGGGATAATGATAATAGGACATTCCTGATAGGGCTGCATTGAGAACTAAATGAATTAATATTTTAATGTGTTTAAATTGTACCTGGCACATGGTTAAGTTCTATAAAATAAACAAAGGACTCTTTTTACAAAGAAACAAGCTGATTATATTTATAGCCTAGCTTAGGCTATAAATTCTGTATACTTAATCACTGCATATATTAAATTATGAAATAATTATTTTATATACTGAATTTTTAAAAGAAGGAAGAGTAAAAACATAGGAGAAATGAAAAAAAAATCAACAGGTTTATGAGATTTTTTTTTTCTTGTGCTTGTCTCTGAAGGTGACCTTTTGGGGAAAACTATGTTATTTGTTCTCTGAGCTGTGTATGATTAGTTTCTTCATCATACACAGACAAATTAGAAAGGCTGCTGTGGTGCCCAGAAATCATCCGTTAAACAAAGTCAAAATTAATGATAAAATTGAGTTCCCTTTGTGTTTGATTTTCATTTATCTGCACTCAATTATAAACGAGCTACCAAAGAACGCTACCCATTAGCTGTTAATTCATAATGACTTCAGAAAGCAATCCCTATACTGCCAGTGATATCTCACTAACAACCTCCTACTCTGCAGGGCTTTAGCTTGAAGACAAAAAGAGAAAACAAAACTACATACTCCAAGGTGCTCCTCATCCCATCATGGAAAACTCCAATGCTTAATATAAACAAGCTGTAATAAGACTGCATCTATATATCTAAAAAGGACTTGAGCCATTTTTTTCTTTCATCTTAATTTATTATAGCTTAAGCAAAATAGACCTAGATGTAGTAACGGTGCATCCCAAATTTCGATTTCACTGTGTCAAAAGTAAATATTCCTCAAGGTTAGAGAAAGTTTTCAATGAGGAAAATGTCTAAAACAGATGATATCTGTCTCACCCGTAGAGAAATAACATAGGATTATTAATTTGGGATAGGATAAGAGTGACATCATCCCATAATTGGACTTGTCTTTCTTCATAGTACTCATCTAAATATTTGACCTCTGGCACATCTCATAGTAAATCCATTTTGTAGCCTCCTAACTAACTGGTTCTGAACTATAAGGAAAAAGATTTAAGCCCCGTTTATTTACTCATAGGTGATCTAAAGAAATATTAAAACAAATTTGGGTCTTTTTGGAAGTAATTTCAAGCCCTTATTCACAGATTTGCATATATTTAATTTATATTCTTAACTTTCAAAAAACTTACAATTTAAAAAATATGGAATGTCATATTTAAAAATAAAATGAGGAAGAAAAATCAACAGTTACAATGAAAATAGTCAGAAGGCAAGAAGGGCTGGAGGAGGGCAAGGAGGCGAGATAATGGTATAGGGCTCTGGAGTTGGATGGTTATTGCAATTATACATTTCACTTAATTTTAAGTTTTCTGACAGACAAGAGAAAAGGGAATAATAGTGAGATAAAAATAAACATTTCGGATCTTCCGGAGAAAGGCAAACTTTTTTCTAGTATTGAACTCTCTAAACAGTAACTCGCAATTATTAACACAGAAAATGCTAAAGATTCATTAAAACTAGCTGTGATTTCCAGATTCTAATATTTGTTCATTTTTTTAAACCCTGATATCAATAGGATTTCCAAAAATAACAATTCTATAGGTCAAAGATGCCTAAATTCAAAGAATATAATTTAAAGTTACTGACATGCAACTTTATAAATTTCTTTCACTTTCTGTATAATGTGCATATGCAAAAATATTTCCAACAGTGGCAAATGGGCTTACCTGATGGTCTCTATCCATTTCATCCATGACATCAATAACATTTATTGAGTAGCTTCTATTAGACATTTCTAGGTCCCAGGGACACAAGGATGACCAAGACATTGACCCTGTCCTCAAAAAGTTTACAGTCTAAAACTACATATCATCACAGTGAATGAGGGAACAGGCTCCAGAAAGGTTTGTGGCAGAAGGGGTAGTTGGTAAGTGGAAAGTAGAGTTTGGCATTATGGAAAACTTCACCAAAAATAAATAGCACCTAAACTCTACATCAAAGACTAGAAGTTTGTCAGACAGCAGCAGGGGAAGCCATTCCATGTAGAAGGGATGCTGCCTTTGCATTTGCTGAGACATGGTAAGAATGGCATTTGAGCAAACTGCAAGTACTTCAGTGTGGACTGTACCTCATTGTTACGGACTGAATATTTGTTTGTTTGTTCGCCCCAAATTCATATGTTGAAATTCTACCTCCCCCCCAATGTGATGGTATTAGAAGGCAGAGAGTATAGGAGGTAATGAGGATTAGATGAGGTCAAGAGGGTAGAGCTCTCATGAATGGGATTAGTGTCCTTATAAGAGTCTAAGAGCTTTCTTCCTCTCTCTGCTCTTCACCATATGAGAAGTTGCCAATGAGAAGTTGACAGTCTGTAACCCAAAAGAGAGCCCTCACCAGAAATCTACTATGCTGGCATCCTAGTCTCTGACTTCTAGCCTCTAGAACTTTAATAAATTTCTGTTCTCTGTAAGGCACCCCATCTACAATACTTTGTTATACAGCTCAAATGGACTGAGGCAAGGATAAAGACAAAGTTGGAGAGGAATCCAGAGGCCAGGGCATGGAGGGCTTTGTATGTCAAACTAAGAGTATGGAATTTAAACTAGAGGCCAGTGTTGTTCAATTCTTTCAAAATAGAAAAATTATTTAAACATAATCATACATGGGAGCCCAGTATAAAACAGGGAAAGGATCTCCGTATTTCAAGTGAGTGCTGGGAAATCTGAAAACTCACCAGGTCAGCCTCTTGATACACAGTGTGAAAACCCTAGCTATAACCAAATCAGGGGTTGGGAGAGTTCATCACAAAGGGTTTAAAGCAGAAGCATAACATGAGCAGATTTCAAATCTTAGAATGATGACTGTGGGGCTATAATATGAAAATGGACTGGGGCATTTCCAGAGTAGAATTTAATGATTGATCACTTATATATAACACTCAGTGCTCAACACAAGTGCCTTTCTTAATTCCCATCATCCATTTAGCCCATCCCGCCACCCACCTCCCCTCCAGAAACCCTCAGTTTGTTCTCTAGAGTTATAAGAGTCTGTTATGGTTTGCTTCCCTCTCTTTTTTTCCTCCCCTTCCCCTATGTTCATCTAAACAACTTTGAATCTAGATATCCATAATACATAAACTTTAATCCTAGACAAAATGTAAAATATCTAAGATCTCAAGCCATTGCCGGAAGAATTTCTATAGTAATGTGTCTAGGAAAGGAAAGTGTTAACAAGTTACAAAAACAATGATTTATGACAAGTTTGAGTTGGCAGGTGGTACACAGCAAAAGGATATATTTTTTCCAATATCATAACTAGAAATGATCCCTCAGAAACTGCAGAAGATTGAAACCCTATCATAGGCCATGACACAGTAAAACTCATTTATGAATTTATATGAAATACTGATATAAATATATAAATATATGGTTCAAATGATTTGTAAATGAGATTTACATTGCTTCATTCACAGGTCTTAAGTTTAAAAGTACCATCATCCAGTTATTTGTACTATTTTCTATTATTTTATTAAGATATTAAGAGTAGGAGAGGATAAAAACCAACGAATGGGAAGTGAGAATATGGAAAGAGCACATGTACATGATAGTAGGTTCTTCTTTCCAGGACTCTCTACCATACAAGAGAAGAAGAACATTCAGGATCCATTAACAGTAGCTAACTTTTGTTAACTGAAAATGAGACTACTTTCATATGCTTTAGAAGAGAGAGTTTGAATATTTGTGAGGAAAACAATGAGATCATTAAGGATCAAAGTCTTGGGGAAAAAAAAGAAGAAAACACAGGTTAAAGAATAAGTTGGTCATTATAAAAATTATAGATGTTTTAAGAAATGAAGGATTTTTTAAAAAGCAGAATTAAAGAAAAAAAGCAAAAAAAAGTTTAGCAATTATGTTGTTCTGCACATTTTCAGAGTAAAATTTCCTCAAAGAGATTCACTATTTTTTTTTTAGTCTTCCTATACATGATATCCTCATAAGTCAAATTGGCCACTGTCTCCTACATAGAATTGTTAATTCCTGTTCAATCTTGCTTGACTTTATATTCCTTCATTCCCTAATTGACCCCTGACAACCTATTCATTAATCTACATCTATTAACTCCCACAAGACCAAGCTTAAAATGCATCTCTTCCCATAATCATTCCCTGACTATTAAACCTGTGACCTTTATTCTTCTCCATCTGTCCACTTCCCCAAGAATCTGTCTCTAATCCCTTGTTCTTTCTCCTCATCATCTTCTCTCTTGGGTTCCTTCTTGGCCCCATCAATATGTAGCCAAAAGTAAAGAGAACTAAATCACTAACAAATAAAAAAAAGGGAAACAACCACATATTCCATTTACTTATTCCTCTTTTTCCTGGCACAACCTTCTCAAAAATATAAGCTTCTTCCTCTACTTCCTTCTCAGCCAGAGAATGCTCAAGCAACTCATTTGTTTATGGGGAGTTTTCTCCAAATGGACAATAAATTCAAAGCGCAGGCATTTTATCATTTATTTCTTCACCTACATCTGGGAAGACAGTATAATACGTCAAGTTCAGAAAATACAAAATTAAATATATGTTAACTCAGCTATTAAGAGAGAAAAAGAGCAAAATTTGATAAAGAAATTAATGTGGAGCAAACTCAGAGTAGAAAAAACCATTCCCACTTTCTACCTCACCCACCCTCTCTAGGCAGACAGAGTTACTCTTTAGACTGGCAAATAGACTCCTTTGGAAATGTACATATTTATTTTGTGTTTTCTATCAACATTTTAGAGAACTTCAGAAAAAAAAAAGAAAAGAAAAATGAATCAATTAGCAAGCCTTTATTCTCATCTACAGAGGAAGACCATTTCCTGGTATGCTATTTAGGTTTATTAACATTCATATTGTATTTTGCAAACACAAAGAATTACAATCTGTGTGGTAAGGGAAGGAGCATCTAATTCTAACTATGTATTCTCTCACAAATTAGATGTTTCTTAGGGTCTTAGGGTCTTAAAGGTTGATTAAGTTGAACCAGGTAACAAATGAAGTGAGTAGAGGATTTTCTGTGGGTCATAAAGAAGAAAATCTTTATCACATATAATAGTATGTAAAAACATCACAAGCAAGAAATAATCAGTTTGGCCAAAATCTTATAATCATGGCATACAATGAGAATATAATGACCTAACTAAGGCCCCAGAAAATTTAAAATATTCTTCTATCCAGTAGATGTACTTTTTTCTTCTTCCATTTAAAGAAGGGTGTTTAGAAGTTTGAATTAAAAATGACAAGCTTAACAAATGTCTGTTGAAATAACAGCAAGGCAATACAAACAGTATTAACAGAAAAGGAGTCAGTAAGAGACCAGAAATTTCAACAAATATTTGGAAGACAGAAAGTAGCTGAAGTGAGAAGGAACTAAGGCAAAAATTAAAACTGGATATTGCAGAGGAAGAACCTAAAGAGAGCTGGTCAATTTGCTTCACAGCACCGCGAGGAGACTAGGCACCTGCAGGCTCCTAACACTATGGAAGAAGGTGAGTTAAACAAGGGGACTGTGTTAAACAAGGGGTATTCAACCAGGGGACTGTGGGGTCTGGAGCACATCTTCTCCCTAGCCTATACAGATAAATGTATATCCCTCCAGAACACCACCTCTTACCCCTCAAACAGGAGATGAGAGGTTGATGCTCCAAAAGACAATGAACTAGGAAGGCTCCAGAGACAATGGAGATGACAGGTGACTCACATGATTGACAGTAGGGGGATTAAGTGTCTTAGTGTCACCTTTCATGTTGGAACCATCCTCCACTTCCCTTGTCCTTATCCATGAATGCCAGTAGCCAGGTATAAAGTCCTTTGGTCCACACCCCTTCCACCCACCCCCTGTAGGGGACAGGAAGATTCATCTGGAAAGATCTCAAAGAAAAACCTTCACTTATTGCTACCAATTTAAAAGCTGGCTCACTTTCTGACTACCCAACAGTGAAGCTCACCAGGAATAAGGCCCTGTGTATGTGCAGAGGATTTTCAAATGCTTTTTCCTACCTCATTCTAAAATATGACCATATAGCCATGGATCACAAGGCATTTGAAAACAGCATGCAGAATGAAAGACAGAGACTAAAAGAAACACAAAATAAAATCTGAAAAAAAGAAAATGAGAGTAGGGGGTCAGGAGTAAGAAGCAAATTTGGGGACAGAAAATAAAAGAAAACTTCTACAATAATTTTCAAAAAGATAAAAGTATCTTTGGCCATTTAACAATGACAGAATGTATGCAAAAGGAGAAAACAAAAGCATGTTATTAGAAATGTTAAAAAAAAAAGGGGGGGGGCTGCTGGGTGGTTCCATGGTTAAGCGTCTGCCTTTGGCTCAGGTCATAATCCCAGGGTCCTTGGATCGAGCCCCACGTCAGGCTCTCTGCTCAGCAGGGAGCCTGCTTCTCCCTCTCCCTCTGCCTGCCGTCACCCCACTGTGGTCTCTCTCTCTCTGTCAAATAAATAAAATCTTAAATGTTAAAAAAAAATGTGATTATTAAAATGAAAGTAGCTGGAAAATAAAGTTATTTCTTAAAGCAGAACAGAAAGTCAAAATGATGGGCCACCTGAGAGAAAAAGATAAGAAAACTTAAGAGATTCAATATCTAGATATTATAAATTCCTGAAACAGTGAACAAAGAATATGGGGACAAGAAAATTGGCAAAGAGATAACACAAGAAAATATTCCAGAAATGAAGGATAAAGTGCTTATGAGATTTACCTTCTTCTTCTTCTCCCCCCATCCCCCAAGAGTTTTAGGAGCTGTATGCCAGCAACTGGGACAAAGACCAAATACAAATGTTTCACTGTATCAGAGAAATAATTCACATAACATGACATTCACCCTTTCAAAGTATTCCGTGGTTTTTAGTATGGTTCGCAAGGTT
This sequence comes from Mirounga leonina, assembly GCF_011800145.1. Classification (NCBI taxonomy): domain Eukaryota; kingdom Metazoa; phylum Chordata; class Mammalia; order Carnivora; family Phocidae; genus Mirounga; species Mirounga leonina. The sequence continues at coordinate 7,892,707 of NW_023270431.1, forward strand.
GCATGGTATGCAAACATCACCATGATCTAATTCCAGAACATTTCCATCACATTAAAAGGAAACCCTATACTCATTAGCAGTCATTCCCCATCCCCTCCCAGCTCTTGGCAACCACTAATCTACTTTCTGTCTCTATGGATTTGCCTATTCTGGATGTTCATAAAAATAAAACCATACAAAATTTGGCTTTTATGACTGGCTTCTTTCACTGAGCACAGTGTTTTCAAGGTTCATCCATAATGTATCATGTATCAGTACTTCACATGTTTATATGGCTAAATAATATTCCATTGTAAGGGTTTCCCACATTTTGTCTGTAGATAAGTTGATGGACATTTGGGCTGTTTCCACTTTTTGGCTATTAGGAATCATGCTGCTATGAACATTCAAGTACAAATGAGATTTACCTTCTTAAGCAAATATTCAGATACGAATTTTTCAACATGCCACATCCCTGCCCCCAAACTACTCAATGGCATCCTTCTGCCTCGCAATCTCATTCCAGATCTCAATTAGTATGTTTCACTTTACTTAACAAATCTGATATTTTACCCCCTAAAACCCAAACTCTTTCTACAGATTACCTATCTCCTTTCTTTTCTCAGGGAAGTTCACTTCCATACTCTTCTTTCTCAGCTCCCTGAAAATTGGGGATAATGCTTTCCACACAAAAAAAGCAAAGACAAATATGGTATAAAATGAGTTGCTAAATCTGTGACTCCAGTTTTATTTCCTAACACTTTTTTCCCTTTTCTCTGTGAATCCTGAGCCTACAGGACATTGTAACGTAATGGTTAAGAGCGTGGACTTTAACTGTCAAACAAGCCTGCATTCAAGTCCACAGATGAGTGTACTCATGTAGGAAATAAAAAATATAATAATACCTTCTCTCATAGTATTACCGCCAGGATAAAATTCAATATGAATGTAAAGCAATCCGTTTTTTTTTTTTTTCATTGCGTCTTATCTAAGAAAATTGCAAATGTAGGTATTGGGTTGTGTCCCTTTTCCACCTATCGATTGTATAACATCTCAATATCATTAGAAAAGCAATGTGGTCTGGTCTGAACTGTGCTCCCCTCCAAACTCATATGTTGGAGCCCTAGCTCCCACTATGACAGTATTGAAAGATGGAGCATTTGGGAGATAATTAGGTTTAAATGAGGTCATGGCATGGGGTCCTGATGATGGGATTAGAGCCATGTGAGCACACGGCAAGAAGGGAGTCATATGCAAGCCAGGAAAAGAGCTTTCACCAGAACCCAACTATGCTGACTGATCTTGAACTTCCTGCCTCCAGAACCGTGAGAAAATAAATTTCTGTTGTTTAAGCCACCCACTGTATAGAATTTTGTTATAACATCCCGTGATGACTGACACATGAATCCCCTGAAACTATTAAAGGCCTAGTATCAAGAAACCTCTGTGCTAGTCCATTTTGTTACTGAGTGGCAAAGAAAAGTTAAAATACACAAACATCCTAAGCACTAAAAAGACAATTCTCATTGTTGTTGGCAGTCATTTGGGTATTAATCAGAATGAGAAAAGAAAAGAAAATGGGAATCAGAAGAAAAAAAGAATTCTTCACAGTTTGCCTCCAACGGTTTACTTACCCTGATCTCTTACTTTTCCTGACCTGAGGTCTTTACTGACCTCCTGAGCTACATTGTATGAAGTTAGGACAGATTTACTTCTTACCCATCTCTCTGCCCCAGGATGCTGACCCATGTGGACCATATTCCCCAGAACACTGGCTTCTCTTTGGGTTTGGCCCATGTGCAGCCCCAATAAGAGGTCAGAGAGAAGGAGACGAGTGAGAGATGAGAGCATTTGTTTCCTTATTCCCCTGGCTCCTTCCCTGCAAGGTTGCAGTAAATTAACTCTGTCTCTAACCAAAGCTCAGTGATTCCTTCAAGATGGCCAACACTTTCTCCCTCTGAGTTCTAGTAATTAATCCCTTGTTCCCAGTGGCCTAGGCAAGGTAACAATGTGGGTGCTACTAGGCCCCCTCACCCCACCCTGTGGATCCCCTGCATGCTCAACTTTGAAAACAGCCTTTTGGAAAAACAAACGAATAAACAAACAGAAAACACTGTTCAAACTGCCCTATTTCTGTGTGTCTGTGCATGTGTGTCTGTGCGTGTGTGTGTGTGTGTGTGTGTGTGTGTGAGTGCACATTTTGCTTCCTGTTGGGACATCAATCAATACACACATTTTTATTCATGTAGTACTCTCAGGTTAAAATATTCCTCTTCCCGGGCGCCTGGGTGGCTCAGTCGTTAAGCGTCTGCCTTCGGCTCAGGTCATGATCCCGGGGTCCTGGGATCAAGCCCCACATCGGGCTCCCTGCTCAGCAGGAAGCCTGCTTCTCCCTCTCCCACTCCCCCTGCTTGTGTTCCTGCTCTCGCTGTGTCTCTCTCTGTCAAAAAAATAAATAAAATCTTTAAAAATATATATATATATCCCTCTTCCCTCTCTCTGGTCAACTTCTAAACATGTTACCAAATGTGCTTGAATGTTGTTGCCCCTCTGTTATTTCCCCTGTTGCCACGACAGAATAAATAAACTGTCCACCAATATTTTGTTCTAATAGCACCTTATTTTAAAAGCACATACAGCCCACATATATATTACAATTCAGTACAAGCATCACAGATCAAGGATAGCACCTGACATACAGCACTCAATAATTATGTTACATTTCTATGAAACAACTTGAGAAGTTTTTTTTTTTAAACTTAACAATGCTATTAAAGATGTACATTTTAAAATAGTGACAACAACAACAAAAAATACCTTTCGATACATTAATTTGGCTAAGCATTCAGGAAGTAAAAGTATTAAAGACATGAATAACATACGTCTCATTTTCCTTCAGGAATGTAGTCTTTCTTTATATCTTTATAGTCTTGAATGTTTAATTCACCTTACTATATTTTTTAAAATATTTCCCATTTGGTAAACTCACATAGAAAGGAGACATTTACATGACCACATAAGCAGTTAGGTATTTTCTTCCAAAGTATTCAATTGAAAATGCTTTACAGAGAAAACAAAGCTATTATCTCAATGGTAGGTAACATTTCTTTTTTTGTTAGTGGTTACCAGATAATTCATAAGAGAAACAACCTCAAGTGAGTTATAAAGGTCAATCCCTTGTGAACTGAAATAAATTTTCAAGTTCAATTTAAAACAAGATTTTTAATTACCAAGATAGACTATCTGGGGATAACTTCAAATTGAAAGGCCAAAAATCTCAAGTTAGTTGATTTTTTTTATAGAGAATTTAACCCCTCCCTCAAAGAAAATCTGATATATCATTTCCCATAAATGAAAAACTAATTATATCACCATATTAACAGCATCTAAATGTTTCCTCAACATTTGAAACATCTAAATACTATGAGTAATATTTTGGGCCTAAATTTCTTTTTTTTTTTTTCTTAAAGATTTTATTTATTTGACAGAGAGAGACACAGCGAGAGAGGGAACACAAGCAGGGGGAGGGGAGAGGGAGAAGCAGGCTTCCCGCCGAGCAGGGAGCCCGATGCGGGACTCGATCCCAGGACCCCGGGATCATGACCTGAGCCGAAGGCAGACGCTTAACGACTGAGCCACCCAGGCGCCCCTTGGGCCTAAATTTCTAGTTAATTATCCTCATGGAAATTTTTAGAGAATAATAATGAAGAATGATTACACAACAGTTTACTTGATACTTGCTGAACATTTATTTTATGTTAGACATAGATTTTCAAAGCCAAGTGAAAGGTAAAAGCTACTTTTTTTTTAAATCATAGGATCATTTCATCTCATCTAAGTCAAATAAATTTTTAAAAGAAAGCATAGTATAGTACATAACCTAGTGTATAAAGCATCTTAATCTGTTTGGGCTGCTACAGCAAAATCCTACGGACTGGGTGGCTTATACCCAACAGAAATCTAATTCTTGCAGTTCTGGAATTTGGAAGTTTGAGATCAGGGTACCAACCTGGTCGGATGAGGGCCCTCTTCAGGGCTGCAGACTTCTTGTATCTTCACATGATGTAAGGACTAGGGATCTCTCTGAAGTCCCTTTTATAAAGGCACTAATCCTATTCAGAGGGCTACACCTTCCTGACTTAAGCACCTCCAAACCCCCTCCTACTAACACCATCACATCAAGCATTAGGATTTTAACACACGTTTTTTGGGACGATACAAATATTCAGACCATAGCAGAAAGTATAAAGGATTTGGAGTTGGATGGGAGATGCAAATGTTTACCATTATTCACTGTATATATCAATAATCATTCATTCCTGGTAATCAATTACTTTTCCCCATGTATGAAAACAACCTGTCAAGGTTAATTCAGTCACCATTTAACACAAGAAGTTGGTAAGGTGTCAGAGTTCATAAATTTTTCTAACTTAAGATGGCAAAGAAATTTTAAAAGGCAAAAAAAATTTTAAAAATTAGTAAGTTCACTTCTTAAAAACAAAAGACAAAACAGAACAAATGGCTATAAGACCTAAAGTGACACTGAAAGCAGTACAAGAACAGTTGCCCTGCCTCACAGTTTCCCAAAACCAGGCCGCATAAACTAGAGAAGAACCAAGCTCTTTGACTTATTCTTTCAAAGACTGGGCCTAAAAATGGCCTTAATATTTAATAAATATTTCCTGAGTGCCTACTCTGTGCCAATTGAGAACAGACAATATTAGGAAACAAAACAGCACAAGCCCCTGCTCTCGTGGAGTTTATACTGACTTAGAAAGGGATTATTTATATTAAATGTAAATCCCTCCTATTGTACACTATAGCTACTTTTTCTCCTTTTCACTATAGATTAAGAGGAACGTTGGCTGCCATCCCATGTCAAAATGTCTCTTTATTCCAGACAATATGCTCTTCTGGTGACTATATTATGTGTGGCAATATTTCAGTCATTCTCTGATATACGTAAAATTTCATTATTTGTTTAAAAAAAAAAAGCTGCAAAACAACCATACAAATACAACACATTTTGATTTTACTTTAAGTAACTGAGTTAATAATGTTAAGTAACAAATACCAATAAAAATAATAATTCAGTCACAGGATTTATCATGATAAATGCTTTGAATGCAATCATACGTCCAAAGAAGGGAAAGAAACAAGGGGACATGGAAATATTATATAATTTTATGAGCACTGGATAAAATCAAGTAAACGTTAAAGGATTTAGATAACCTTTTATATAATCAAGTGCCTGAAATCTGTAATCCAGGCTTTCGAAACCCATCTTTCAAGCCTCCCTTGAGGAGACAAGAGAGGCTAGCTATATGGGCTCTGTAAACCCTGAATACAGAAACATAATGGTTAGCCAAAGCAGAGGGCATGTGAAGGACACTCAGCCTGCCTCTGACAGGCAGGCCCCCAGGTAACCCAAGTAGGCTTAATTTAACATTAAGACAAGTCTTAATGTTAAAGACCAGAAAGAAGAATAACCAGGAAAATCATGTCCCCAAAATGCATGGTTCTCCAACAGACAGTATTGCCTCCCCCATTCATGTAGCTCATCACAAAATCAATTTTTTTAAAGATTTTATTTATTTGAGGGAAAGAGAGAGAGCACAAGCAGGGGTAGCAGGGAGTGGCAGAGGGAAAGGGAGAGCCCCAGCCAGACATGGGGCTCAATCCCAGAACCTTGAGATCATGACCTGAGCTGAAGGCAGATGCTTAACCGACTGAGCCACCCAGGTGCCCGCACAAAATCAATTTTATCAAGATTCTCTTTATAGGTAAAAATTCTCTCCACATTTGCTGATTTGAAGACAGGTTTCATTTTTCTATTAAACTTTCTGTTTTTTCAAGCTAGACTTCTGCAATTATTCAATTCCTCCTTACATAAAGTTTCCAAAGTTGATAATAATACAATTAATAAGTTCAGTACCTTACCAAACAGTCCCAATTTAACACAATTTATTGATGATGTCTCTTCAATTTTCCTCTATTTAAACATTTAGACTATTTCTCCCATAATTATCATGCATCAGTTTACATTCTAATATTTTAAATCAAACTTTGTATACAAAACAAAAAGAAAATAAGTTCATATAAAAACAGGAGGGTAGAAAGTACCTTTAATTTGGATCCATGAGGTACAAGTAGAGATTTATTCCTCTTTGGTGGGATATAAAGCTCCCACTTTCCATAATCCAGTTTTTTATATGGGTACGAAAATGGATTCCAATCATCTAAAAAAAAATAAAGAAGATCAGTTAACAATTTGCATGGTATGATTAACATTTAATGAATTTCAAGCAAAGTATAATATGCTGCCCACTTGTACAGAATCAAATTGCTTAAAAAATGTTAAGTTTTCTAGGGTGTTAAGCAAAATGCTCTACCAGCCATTTAGAAAAAAGCAGGTTATTTTAAATTTATTTTTAAGAAATGTATTTGAAAATTTACCTTTTGCATCTTAAAATTAAAAATTACAATATTTTCAATTGTCCTTCCAAATTCTAACATGTCCATCAATAAAAAGAATATAAAAGAAAATGATGGGTCCTTTTGTAGGAAACACCACCAAAAATGGGAGTTAATATTAAAAAAAACAGAAGTGCATTCTTGGTGGGGCGCCTGGGTGGCTCAGTCAGTTAAGCGGCTGCCTTCGGCTCAGGTCATGATCCCAGAGTCCTGGGATCGAGCCCCGCATCGGGCTCCCTGCTCAGCGGGAAGCCTGCTTCTCCCTCTCCCTCTGCCTGTCTCTCTGCCTACCTGTGCTCTCTCTCTGTCAAATAAATAAATAAAATCTTAAAAAAAAAAAAAAAGAAATGCATTCTTGGTAGACAAGATACATCTCATGGCAGAAAAAAATTATGAAAAATAATTAAAATCATATTACATTTATCCAAATCTACAAGTGTATGACAAAACTGAGTTAAAAAGCTAAAGAGGGGCGCCTGGGTGGCTCAGTCGGTTAAGCGACTGCCTTCGGCTCAGGTCATGATCCTGGAGTCCCGGGATCGAGCCCCGCATCGGGCTCCCTGCTCGGCGGGGAGGCTGCTTCTCCCTCTGACCCTCCCCCCTCTCATGTGCTCTCTCTCTCATTCTCTCTCTCTCAAATAAATAAAATCTTAAAAAAAAAAAAAAAAGCTAAAGAAATGCCACAAGCAAGAAAGGTGGAAGGTTATAAACTATAGGGAGCAAAGGAAAGGTAGATCACAGATCTCGGAAGCAAGCCAAAATGAAGAACAACAGACCTATGCACACAAAATCAGTAAGTAAAGGACACACTGTTTAATAAGTGGTTCTGTGACAATTGGCTATCCTTATGGAAAAAAGAAAGAAAGAAATAGATCTCTACCTAATACTATGCCCAAGAATCATCTGAGCACAGATTGATGCTTAAATATGACAGGCAAAACTGTAAAATGTTTACAAGAAAATACAGGAAAATATGTTTATGATCTCAGGTATAAAAAGTATATTTTTAAACAAGGTACAAAAATAAAAATTAGAAACAAGCCTGATAAATTTGACCAGTAAAATTATAAATTTATCTTCACATATAGATGGATGGAGAGACAAACAGAATGAAAAGACAAACTACCAATTGGGAGAATACATTTATAAAGAATATACCAAGAAAGAACATCTAAAATATATGAAAAATGTCTATAATTCAATGAGAAAAAGAAAACAAACCAATAGAAAAATGACAAAGACATTCAGCAGAGGACACATGATGGCCAAGGAGCATGTTATAATGCTCAAGCTCACTTGTAATTAGGGAAACACAAATTAAAAGAACAGTGAGACTCCATTTACCACCTGCTGGATTAGCAAAATTTAAGAGCCTGAATATATCAGGTAGTCAGCAAGGATATAAAATAACACTGCAATTGAGAGTATAAATTGGTAAAACAATTTGCATTATATAGCAAAGTTGAAGATACATGCACTCGAAAGCCCAACAATCTTCCCCTTAGGTAACAGCCTGGAGAAATTCTGACAAATGTGCACAAGATAGCATTCACAAATGCTCAATGAAGAACTGTTTGTAATACCAAAAAATGGAAGCCATCAAAATGTAAGTCAGACACAAAATGAGTAAATAGTTCTGGTATAATTAAACAATGGAATGCTATACAATAATATAAACTAAAAAGCAAATACATATGTGCAAATAGCTAAAGCATGGAAGTTAATTTTAAAAGGGTATGGAAGAATACCATTTATACGAAGTTTAAAAATATGCAAAAGAGTATAACATGACACTTATGGATACATATGCATATAGTAAAAATATCAAAAGAAAAATGAGAATGTTAAACATCAAATTCTATGGGTGATTTCCACTGGATAAAGGAAAAGGAACACAGGAAGCTTCAGTAGTATCTGTAATATTTTATATCTTAAGGTAGGCGGTGTATATAGAGATGCTTATTACATTATTTCCTATTGTTTTTGCCTAAAATATTTCATAGTTCTAAAAATAATTAAGCAGCACTGTGATGCTATGCACCGTAGTGCTATGACATTAGATTCTCAGCCGACGAGGTAATAAAAGCATCAGGAGGCTTGTTTTATGCCATGATTTCCTTCTTTACATACCAACTCTTTTCACCCCATCAGTTCTAAGGATCTTTACCCCCAGACACTCTGAATGCTGGGGACAGAGTGAGTGTAAGAACCAGTATTTAAATAAAGATCCTTCTAAACATTTCCCTACTCATCATGTCCTCATCATGAAGACAATCTGAAAATGTCTAAAGGTGGTTTATATTAAAAAAAACAACTCAACAGGCTCTGTGTTCTTATATGCTCCTGCTCCTAAAATTTCAAATATATCTTACCTACATACAGTGTGACAGTCCCTTACCCAAGCAAAGAATTGAGGGCATAATTAGAAAGAAAAAAAAAAAAAAAGCTTGAAATACGAATATCTAGGTACTGTAACACTTCATACATTTATTGAATTTCTTTTTAAGCTAATCACTTAAGACAATTAATAAACTTAAGACAAGTAGCAGATCTTTTCCTGGTTAGTTAGATCTGAAAATAAAGGGTACAGTTCATTAGTTCATTCATTCATTCATTAAATATGAACTGAATGCTTAATATAGGCTCTGCTCAATGCCAAACTCAAAATTAATGTTCAGAATAACAGTCATATTTCCTGAAGAGAAGGTTAAATTGAGTAACAGTACACCAAAATGAATAAATTTATAATACAGATTCACTAAAAACTCAACTATAAATAAGATTTTGTTACTTTGAAAGTGAATCTTCAACTATATGGGTAATTTACAGATGCAGATTTATGTAAAAGCTGTTTTCAGTAATGTAAAAATGAATGTGCTTTTGAATATCACTGATTGAATATCAGTTTAACTAGTTCTTCAACTTGCAGTCACTTGATTTTTAAGGTCTATTTAAACAAGTATTAATATTTGTATAAAAAATACTTTTACTGAATCACATTTTCCTTTTATAAAATCTTGGAGTTCTAAATCTCCTAAAGCACCTGTTGATTATTTGTAATTCTACACTGTGAATTTTTTTTTTCTATCATCTTCAACACTTTCTTTTTATTAGCACCTCTCCTACTCATGGAAACTCGGGTGTTTACTTTTACTGCAGTTACATTTGTCTTGCTAAACATCACCCTTGAAAGCAAAATTTAGAACATCTTCACATATGCACCCCCAAGAAAATCCATTCCACCAACTATCATAAGTGATGTAGAATATGTCTAAAGATTTCACATGACAAAGGGAGAGGAAGGTTTACAAGGCATACACGCATGAAACAACTGAAGATTTTTGCATTCGGCAACTGTCGCCCCATGCAAATTCCTCTTCAGTCACACCACTACCAATCTGTCAGCTCCTTGACTCTTCTTCCAATTACTGTTAGCCCTGAATTTTCCTCACTCAACTTCCCTTATTAAATAGTGTTGCTTTTTTCTATTGGAAACACGAACACCAATAAAAATTCCCACTTCCACAGTATAGCATGCAGATGTAAGATTGTTTCTCCCTAAAATGTGTTTTCCAAAATGGCTAATAAAATGAGATTTTCTCCAGGGGATAAATATATCTAAGGCCCAGAAACAGAATAATTAAAAAAAAATGGATTTGGACCTGTTCTTCTTTACATTAAACTTTACATTAAACAGTTAAGAAAGAAGGAACCAGAATTAAGGTACATCTAGGTATAATTGCAGGAACCACTTGTAGAAGTACATAATTAAAAATAAATAAACAAATATTAAACATCAAATGACCAGTATAAAAATTTTATTTTTTTTATTTTTTTTAAAGATTTTATTTATTTATTTGAGAGAGTGAGAAAGCACAAGCAAAAGGGGAGGAGCAGAGGGAGAGGGAGAAGCAAACACCCCACCGAGCACTAAGCCTGACCTGGAGCCCAATCCCAGAATCTGGGATCACACCCTGAGCCGAAGGCAGAGATGCTTATCTGACTGAGCCACCCAGGCACCCCATAAATAAAATTAAGTATTTATAAAATTTGCTTCACAAAAATATGGAAGACAAAATAAGAAGTTGAAAGACAAAATTTAGGGAAATTTTTGTGTTGTGAAATAAGTCATGAGACTTTATTCCTAAACATAACTGAAAATAACAGCAATAATGATAAATGATTCTAAGCCATACTAGAGTAGATCTAAAGAGATACTTTTGGAACTAGATTATTCAAACATTTTTCATTTTAATCTTGTATGACTTTTATTCTGAGTACACAAGATAGCATTAACTTTATTTAAGTACTTAATGGAAATAGTTAATATCCCTATGTAGGCCTCAGGATAGGACCAAAAATAGCCCATTACCACATGGGACAATTGTTTGCTTCTTTATCAAGCACAGAACTAACACTGAGAGTTCTGTAGTTCAGTGGTTCTCAAACTTTAGCTTATACCAGAATCACCTGGGCTTATTGAAACAGATTGCTGCACCCCACCCACAGAGCTTTTGGTTCAATAGATCTCAAGTGTGGCCTAATAATTTGTATTTCTAACAAGTTCTCAGGAGATGTTGATGCCACTGGCCTAGAGACCACACTAGAAACAACTGCCTGGGTCAATAGGTATGTTCAGGTGTTCTCTACTCCTACCTTTTGAGGGATTTTCTAAATTAAATTAGATTTATGGACTACCAAATAATGCTCTAAATCAATAGATCAAGGAAATTCTGAAATAAGAAATATCTTTGATAATCCTTCAAGGTCAATATTACTCACATGAAATTCAGGATTCAGGATTTGGGAATGAATAGGGTTGTAAAGCCCAGAAGGATGATGAGTGAGATAAAGATTATAGAACAGATCTAATGTATAAAGGAATTGGAATGTATTAATGTAAGGGAACAAAAATTGACAAATTTGAACATGAAAAGATAACATATATTAAGATCATTATTCAATGCAGTTATTAATGTCTATAGATAACATTTTCTAGAATATTCTCATAAAGAGATCGCTTGGTTAAAATGTTTGGGCCACTGATCACTGATCATGAATAAAAATTTGAAGTCTTTTATCTAGAAAAGTAATATTAAAGTTTTAAAATGTTAACATATTACCTCATTTTCCTTTCTATGCCTCATTTCTTACCATAATGTAGACATCTCCAGGTTCAAGGGTTAGGAACACCCAAAACAATGTGTTTAATTATTCTAATTTTGGTCAAATTTTAAGGTCATGTTTGCTGCCTGCACAAATTATTTTATTATAACATTTTCTAAGACATTTGATATTTATTAAGTTATGATGACCTCACACATTTTTAAAGCAAACATGTTAATAGGTATTTTATTAAGAGGCTAAACTATATCATCATATTTGATAATGCAAAAGATTGTATTTGGCCATAGACTCAAGACCAGCAGACAAAATTCAAATCGAGATATGGAAAAGAAACAATGTGTGATGCACAGTTTAATATGAACTGCAAACACACATTCGGCATAGGCCATCAAACATTAACTTAAGGTCACTGCATCAGGAGAACAGACTCTATATTTATCTCAAACCCAACAACCTTTCTTTTTCTAATGTAAGAATCCTCAAATAAATTTCTTAAATGTCAACTTCTTCAACTATTTCCAAACTCTTTAACTCACAGTAAAGTATTTCTCTTCATCAGCACTTAGCCACCTCATTTCCATTGAGTTCCTAAGTTTCATACAAAATTTCCTTATGTATGGTTGAAATCGTTCCAACTTACTATGTAGAGCCCTCCACCTTTGATGGGGATGCTAGTGTGCTGAAGACATGGTCCACACCTGGGCCAACCCCGCCACACAGACTACACTCAGCGGTGACACAGATTCCTGGTGAATGCAGCAGATAAGGCTAATAATATAAGGCCAGTACTGGCCTGTATGGCACATTTTAGTTACTTTCCCTCTGAGTGGATGTCCCTTATTACAGTTGTTAAATATTTGGAATATCACCTCTTCAAAGCAACTAAACACCCTTCTTCATCATACTGTGTTATTTGTTTCAAGCTTCACATCATGCTGCATTTACCTAGATTTATGCAAAGTTAGCTTGACAAATGGAAGTTCTGGGGACTTCTCTCATACCAAGAAAGCATCTGTTCTATTCCCAAGAAATCACAATGTTCAGAACTGAAATTCCAATGGCGTTGCCCCTACCTAGGATTATGGAAGGAGCACACAGCCTTTGTAGGTGGAAGACAGTAGTCCTTTCTGACATATATCCCTGTGATTTTTTTTATCTCTTTCTTTTTTTCTCCTCCAGATAATTCTTTCCTTCAACTGGATGCCTGAGACCCACCATTCTTCAACTTCTGCTGGCAGCTGGTACCCTGGGGATAATCTTATTGAGACCTCCAGCATTATTTCTTGGGGGATAGTCTCTTAACACACATTAGTTAAGTCTACCTGTGCTTTTCAAAAACAAAATCTAGAGTAAATAAGAATGCCTCTAACTTCAAAGGGGAACCCTCCTACACTGTTGGTGGGAATGCAAGCTGGTACAGCCACTCTGGAAAACTGTATGGAGGTTCCTCAAAAAGTTGAAACTAGAGCTACCATATGATCCAGCAATTGCACTACTGGGTATTTACCCCAAAGATACAAAAGTAGGGATCCGAAGGGGTACGTGCACCCCGATGTTTATAGCAGCAATGTCCACAATAGCCAAACTGTGGAAAGAGCCAAGATGTCCATCGATAGATGAATGGATAAAGAAGATGTGGTATATATATACAATGGAATATTATGCAGCCATCAAAAGGAATGAGATCTTGCCATTTGCAACGACGTGGATGGAACTGGAGGGTATTATGTTGAGTGAAATAAGTCAAACAGAGAAAGACATGTATCATATGACCTCACTGATATGAGGAATTCTTAATCGCAGGAAACAAACTGAGTGTTGTTGGAGTGGGGGGTGGGGTGGGAGGGATGGGGTGACTGGGTGATAGACACTGGGGAGGGTATGTGCTCTGGTAAGCGCTGTGAATTGTGCAAGACTGTTGAATCTCAGATCTGTACCTCTGAAACAAATAATGCAATATATGTTAAGAAAAAAAAAAGAAGAAGAAGAAGGTAGCGGGAGGGGAAGAATGAAGCGGGGAAAATCGGAGGGGTAGACGAACCATGAGAGACGATGGACTCTGAAAAACAAACTGAGGGTTCTAGAGGGGAGGGGGGTGGGAGGATGGGTTAGCCTGGTGGTGGGTATTGAGGAGGGCACATTCTGCATGGAGCACTGGGTGTTATGCACAAACAATGAATCATGGAACACTTCATCTAAAACTAATGATGTAATGTATGGGGATTAACATAAGAATAAAAAAAAAAGAATGCCTCTAACTTCAGAACCAACTGAATACTAATATTTCGTTATTATAAAGAACAATGTTCAGTCCCGTGAAATGTAGCTTTCTGGAAATTAGAGGACAAATCAAATAATCTAGAGCTTCACTTATTGAACTGTTTATAAAGGCATGCATGGAAGAAAAGGGCTCCATAATCAAAACATGTGTGGCAAATGTGACTTAAATAAGGATTAACCATGTTTCTTTATTACAGGAATAGTATTTATTTTCTGATATTTTTTATGGAAGGAGATGATAAATGAATATATGTAGTTTCTTGTGATTTTATTTTTTTTTAAAGATTTTATTTATTTATTCATAAGAGACAGAGACAGAGGGAGAGGCAGAGGGAGAAGGAGGCTCCCCATTGATCAGGGAGCCCGATGTGGGACTCGATCCCAGGATCCTGGGATCATGACCTGAGCCAAAGGGAGACGCTTAACCATCTGAGCCACCCAGGCGCCCTCTTGTGATTTTAAGTAGCATGAAAATATAACCCCCCAAAATGAATAGAAATGATTATGTATACAGGGAGGAATAACATGGATTAGTAGTTTAGGATTGCACCTTGTTATATTTTGACTACAGAACAAGGTAAACAATTCATACAATTAGAAAGCTTATTGTCAGAAAGGGGAAAAATAAGAAAAAAAATCCCTTAAAATAGAAACTGAAATAAATGAACCTATGTGATGGTATTTGGAGGTGGGGCCTTTGGAAGGTAACTAGGTCATGAGGGTAGAGTCCTCATGAACAGGGTTAGTGCCCTTACAAAAGAGACCCCAGCTAGATCTCTGGTGCCTTCCACCAAGTGAGGACACAGAAAAAAGCCTGTTGTCTATGAACCAGGAAGTGGATCCTCACCAGCCACGAAATCTGCTGGTGCCTTGATCTTGGACTCCTAGCATCCAGAACTATGGGAAATAAATTCTGTTGTTTATAAGACACCCAGTCCATAGTATTGTTATAGCATGCCAACAGACTAAGACAAAGTTTATCTTTACTTTTCCACATACCAAGAAATTTCTGCAATAAAAATTTAAAAACTAACATGAAGTCTCTGTGTAAAATATTTGCCCAAATCTCTTTCCTTGTTATCAATTATAAAAAGTTATCAAATAAAGAGTATAAGATTTTAATTTATTTATGGTTCTAAATACAGACTAACAAACTACTTTCTAGATAGGAGGTTCCAGTTCATACTTCCACCAGCAGCATATGAGCATGCTTAACTACCCATATCCTCATCAACACTGGGAATTATAATTTTAATAAGGCATGCCAGCCTCGCTTAACCAGGGATCACCAAGAAAATGAGGCCATAAGGCCCAAAAGACCCACTATATACAATAAATTAATTTCTCTTTAATACATCTAGAATGGTATTAATTATGGCCATACCTGGGAGAATTTAGAAAACAGACATTTAAATCATTTTCCGTGTTCTGTGGATCAGATGAGGAACCGACATGAGAAAAGTTGCCTCTCATTATTGTCCTAACTATAACAGATAGCTTTTGTTTTTTAAGATTTTATTTATTTATTTTGGAGAGAGAGTGAGCGAGCGAGCACAAGCAGGGAGGAGGGGCAGAGGGAGAAGCAGACTCCCTGCTGGGCAGGGAGCCCAAGGCGGGACTCAATCCCAGGACCCTGGGATCACGACCGGAGCCGAAGGCAGACGCTTAACTGACTGAACCACCCAGGCACCCAAAAGATAGCTTTTGATACACAGTGTTTGCATTTCTTTTCAAAACAGGCTATAATTATAACTTTTGATTATTCTCTTTTCTTCTATTGTTATTTGGGAAGAATTGGGTGGTGGGTCATATTTTTTTCAAACTTTTTCATTTATTTCTAGTTTTATTGAAATAAAATTTAAAATGTGGTGTACTTTATGGACTAATTTGGTGGTAATCAATCCAGTTATTTATTTACCAATCTGTTATTTTTAATAGTATAAACCATTCAGTTATCTCAAAATAGATTTTATGGAAAAATCCAGCATGAAAACTACATAAAACATGTGAAATCAAGGTTGCTCTGCTTGACGTGTTCCTTTCTAGCTGGGCCCCCTCTTCATCATTTATTGCTCCATTCAGAGCCCACTACTCAAAACTCAGTTCTAAAAAGTGTTTGGATATATGATCTACCTTTGTACATATTCCATATCCTTGAAAATTACATAATTTGTTTTAAATTCTCCATTTATTTTTAGTTTACTTGGTTCAGCACAAGTTAAGAGTATACTAAATTCTATCATGGCAATTGGGTCTGAAAACCTATCCAATTTCTAGCAATTCTTGCCACCTATACTTAACCAAAAGTAAATGTTACTTGGGACCTAAAGATAATGGCATTTATCTTTGCTGTGACTTCTATTATTGATTTCTATGCCATTTTACCTGGGTTTGTTTTTGGTCTGGATTTGACCATCCTTTTATTTTATAATCTTTAAGTGACAGTAAAGCAGGGGGAAATTAATAAAGCTAGGAAGTGGTACAATATTTGCTTAGAAAGAACATAGAAAACATGAAATAGGAAAGGGAAAGAATGGGAGAAAAGTACTAATGCAATACAATCAGTCATCAGAGGCAGCAATGTCATCCCATGGGCCAAGAATGGCCCTCAATTATGTCTTAACTGACTAGTAAATGTTGAACTGTATTCCTCCACGTCAGCAAATATCTGTGGGAGTAGGGAGGCTCTCTTAGAGCCCACACTCCAGGTCCCTCTTATATGCTATATCACTATGGATCGCAACTTAACCCATTTCTGACTTCCCTGGCTTCAGCATAGATTTGAGTTTAGAAACTCTTCTCTACACAACACAACCTTTCAACTTAAGATATTCTACCTGAATTGGCCCCTGGGGTGGATGCATGACAGAGGTCTACAGTAATCAGGAAAGCAATTATAAAAGTCTCCTTTCTAACCCTATAGCCACTTACAAAAGTATACCAATGAAAGAAAAATAATATTTTCTAATATGTCTAGCAATGTAACAACCCAAGTGTCTGTGATCAAGTGATTTTCGATAAAGGTGACCAAGAGCATTCAATGGGGAAAGAATAGTCTTTTCAATAGATAGTACTAGGACAACTGCATCTCTACATACAATAGAATATATTTGGACCCCTACTTCAAAATATGCACAAAACTAACTCAAAATAAATCAAAGACTAAAATGTAGGGGTGCCTGGGTGGCTCAGTCAGTTGAGCCTCAACTTTTGATTTCGGCTCAGGTCATTATCTCAGGGTCATGGGATCGAGCCCTGAGTTAGGCTCTGCACTCAGCGCAGAGTCAGCTTGTCCCCCTCCCCCACTCTTTCTCTCTTTCTCAAATAAATAAATAAAATCTTTTTTAAAAAGACTTAAATGTAAGAGCTAAAACTATAAAGTTCATAGAAAAAAACACAGGGGTAAATCTTCACAATCCAATTCTTAAATATGGCACCACGAGTACCAGGAACAAAAGAAAAAAACGATATATTGGACTTCTCCAAAATTAAGAATTTTCTGTGTCAAAGGACACCATTAAGAAAGTGAAAAGACAACTTACAGGATGGGAGAAAATATTTCCAAATCATATATCTGATAAGAGACTTAAGTCTAGAATATGCAAAGAACATTTACAACTTAATAATAAAAAGACAACCAAATTTTTATTATTTTTTTAGATTTTTATTTATCTATTTGACAGAGAGAGACAGTGAGAGCGGGAACACAAGCAGGGGAAGTGGGAGAGGGAGAAGCAGGCTCCTGGCTGAGCAGGGACCCCGATGCAGGGCTCAATCCCAGGACTCTGGGATCATGACCTGAGTCGAAGGCAGACGCTTAACGACTGAACCACCCAGGTGCCCCAACAACCAAATTTTTAAAAATGAGCAAAGGATCTGAACAGATCTTTCTACAAGGAAGATGTAAAAACAGCCAATAAGCACATGAAAAGATGTTCAACCTTATTAGTCAGTAGGAAAATGCAAATCAAAACCACAATGAGCTATCACTTCATTCACAATGGGATGACAATAGTCAAAAAGATAGATAATTTATTGGTGACACTGTGGGTAAATTGGAAACTTCACTCACTGCTGGTGGAAATGTAAAACTGCACAGACACCTTGGAAAACAGGTTGAAAGTTCCTCAAAAAGCTAAAGATACAGTCAAAGATATAGTTACTATTTGACTCAACAATTCCATTCCTAGTTATATACCCAAGAGAAATAAAAACATATATCCACATAAAAACTTGTATATGAATGTTCATTGCATCATTACTCATGATAGTCAAAGGTAAACACATACTTGTGCATTAACTAATAAATGGATAAAGAAAATTTTGCATATTCATGTGGTAGAATATTACTTGGCCATAAAGAAATGAAGTACTGATACCTGCTACAACATGGAACCTTGAAAACATTATGCCAAGTGTATGAAGCCAGTCACAAAAGATCACATATAATTACATTTATCTGAAATATCCAGGATAGGCAAATTATATAAAGTATTTGGTTGCCTAGGACTAGGGAAGGGATGGGAGGATTGTGAGGTGATAGTTGGTACAGGGTTTCTTTCGGGGTGATGAAAATGTTCTAAAATTGATTGTGGCTATGGTTGCACAACACTATTTTTAATACATTAAAAACCATGGAATTGTATGCTTTAAATAGTTAAGTTGTATAGTATGCGAATTCTATCTCAATAAAGCTGTTCGAAAAATAAAAAATATTTTAAAGGTCAGATAGCCTTTATCTGTTCATTTCTATTGAGCTTTTTGCCCTACACTAAAATCAGATTGTATCAGAGATAATTGTAAAGGGAAAGACCATGTAGGGAGACATATATAAAAATTTAATGCTGAGAAGATAGCTTGGTCAATAAGTAGAACAAAGAGTCAAGTTGGATAGCTGAAGACTTCTTTGAAGAGAAAATGATTAAATGTTTCAAGGTTCTGCAAAGGTAGAACACTTGACCACATTAGAAGATGGGGGGAAAACAGGCTTTTAAGCAAAGGGAAAAAAAAAAAAAGTGTATCTTCTTCTGGAGCCCAGACTAGCAATAGATTTATGGGTAATTACCAACATAAACATACAAACTGCTGCTGCTGTCAGAACTTACGTTGGACTCTGAAGAGTCCTATAAAGAAAAGAAATCTATAAAACTATCACAAAACCCACTCTCTTAAAAAAAAATGGTTTGAGCAGATGCTGTCTTGAATGACACAGGAATGGAGAGTTTTATTGTGATAGAAGAAGTAATAAAAGTCATTACATTAACAAAAAATAGGATGACTTGGTGACACCGAAGGCAGCAACAGTAGTTAAAGATTGTCCTCAGAGCTTGACATTCAATATCTAATTCAATTATCTCGGAAGTCCTATAAAGTAATACAGACTTCATCTGATGGATGAGGAAATAAGCTCAAAGAGGGAGAGCAATAAAGCCAAAGTCCCACAGCAATGAAGTGACAGAGCCAGGATTTGAACCCACGCTGGCTTGACTCCAGCTTCTGTTTGTGTGTACTCTTACGCACGACATACATAAACAGTCTGGACCCAGTCCAGCATCTCTCTACCTTAGAAATGCACATAACACACACTGGGCTCTTAACTAGATTTTATGTCTGCGCTACGAATTAAGGCTATTCTTCTGGAATCTTATGTTTTAGGAAGTAAATTCTGCATGTGGATATTTTCATTAATAAAAAGCTCGACAGTAAATGTTTGCAAGCCTTGAAACTGTTAGGCAGGTCTGTGGCAGTTACCCAACCAAGTCACCATTCCCAGCTAAGCAACTGAGAGCATGGGATTCGGGCTGCTCCCTAAACACTCAACCTTGACTGTCAACAATAATCCCATCATTATTCTTGGTGTATAGCCATACGGCTGACAACCACAAAAGTAAAAGAGAGTGACAGCAAGACAGAGAGAGAAAGAGAGAGGGAGGGAGGGAGGAGAAAGAGAGATTGAGAGAGAGAAAAAGAGAGAGGGGAAAAGAGAGAGAACAATAAAAAATGACCCCTTCTGAGTAGCTTCTAGTACGTCCACAGAGAGGTAAACACATATACTCCCTTCCTTGCAGCAGAAAACTTTGTTTTCAACTTCACAGGGAAAAATAGAGCCATCAGGCAAGAACTCCCTCAGCTTTCTGCTTTCAAACCTACAAACTGATACCAGCAGCCATCTTTACCTCCTTTCCTTTAGTCTGTAGAAGAGGCTTTTTGTTTTTGTTTTGTTTTGTTTTTTTCTCTCTCTCCTGTTCAAGGCTAACTTCTTGATTCCATTCTTTCCTTTTATCTGTTTTTATTTATTTTTTCATGTTCTGAGGTTTTCAAACATTCTCTTTCTATAGGCTTGTTATTCTCAGCATTCAAATATGATGGGAACTGATATACTTGCTAATTCTCAAATAATATCGATGACAATGAAGAAAAACCCCCCTTTCGGTCCAAGTCACTCTCTTTCTCCTGTCACTGACAGGCCTATTTTTTGACTACTATCTCCACTTACTCTACTTCTTCATCCCCTAAAATGTTCCTGAAATACTCTGGCAAAGTTCACCAGTGAAGACCTCCAACTTTCCAATCCCAACTGTTTTTTTCAGACTTCAACCTACATGAGCTTTCAGTGGCATTTGAACATTTTTTTTTAAGATTTTATTTATTTATTTGAGAGAGAGAGAATGAAAGACAGAGAGCATGAGAGGGAGGAGGGTCAGAGGGAGAAGCAGACTCCCTGCCGAGCAGGGAGCCCGATGTGGGACTCGATCCCGGGACTCCAGGATCAAGACCTGAGCCGAAGGCAGTTGCTTAACCAACTGAGCCACCCAGGCGCCCGCATTTGAACATTTGAAACTCCTGGTCACTCCTCCTTGGGTGTCAGTGATACCCACATCAGTTGGTTCTCTTACATCACAACAGTAAAGATAGGGAGGAAAAGGAATGCATTTGAAAGCTATTTCAGAGTTAAAATTGATAAGAAGCAGTGTTTGGTTATTAGAGGTGACAGTGATGATTTCTTGCATGGGTGGTTACTGAAACAGGACAGGGAAAATGGAAGTAAGAGAAAAGAGAATTCAAAAGGACTAGAAATGGTCAACACAATCTATGACTGCAGTTAAGGTCAAATACTACAGAAAAGATACCTAATCTGAGGGAATGGGAGGCTTAATGGAGGAACACATGTGCACGAGGGTACTATTACCTATTTTTTTTCTTACTACAAAAGAAATGTGTATTCTGTGTAGAATAAAAGGCAAAAAATACAATTTAAAAAACAGTCATTAAAAAAAAAACCTCATAAACCCAACTCCCTCTACATTAATACCTTAGTATAAAGTTTTCTTTTTCTTTACTATACAGGTATTTATATGCACATACATATGTTTCCACAATATGAATTATATATAAAAGTATGTGTATATACATACTTCCTTAAACTTACAATTCTATAAACTTATTCACATACTAATAGTGAGTGTTACCTCTGCCAGTACAGATTCATTTATGACCAGAGTTCCCTAACATGGCTGCTTTTAAAACCCATTCATTCATTCATCATTCATTCATTCATTCATTCTTCATTCACTTATGAGAAGGAGAGAAAAAGAGAGAGCGAGCCAGTGAGCGTGAAGGGGGGTAGGGGCAGAAGAAGAGGGAGAGAGAGAATCCCAAGCAGTTTCCATGTCCAGCCTGGAGCCAGATGTAGGGCGACCCCAATACCATGACCTGAGCAGAAATCAAGAGTCAGACACTTAACCAACATGGCTGCTTTTAAAAGTTAGAAATCAACAGACCCCATCTCAGATCCTTGAGTCAGACCCAGGAGTGGGACTGCACTTTTATAAAGCTCCCTAATTTTTTGTTGTGCACACACAGGTTTGGTAGCCAATGATCTACAATATCATTCTAAAAATCTGATCAAGAATTAAGGAAGGAATTGTCTTTAGTTTTCCAGTATATTGAAGGAAGGAAAGATGTGAAAAAGTTTGTATGCAGAGAGAAAGGAAGCAGCAGAGGGAGAAGCTGGTGGGAGAAATAGAGGTATATGGATCTATCATACTAAGGAAGAAAAGAGAGTGGGATTCAAAGTAGGGACTCATGACATCAATTTCTTCTAATACCTATTGAAAGCATGTGGGAAGGATGAATAGATCTCTTTAGGGAAATGGTTTAGAAGCTGAAATTTTCCTTTCTGTTGGCTTCTACTATCTCTGAAAAGTAAGAGCAGGTTTTATGCTAAGGGAGAATGAGGAATGCAGTGAAATGAGGGATTTGGAAGAGGTGGTAGAATTAAATAGCCCCTACGGAGGATGTAAGGAAGAGCGGGCTGGGGAGTGTGCAAATGGTTTCTGTGGACTGTTAATGGCCATGAACCCACGGAAGCAGCAGGACATATGGCTATGTGATTTTTCCTCACCGGGCCTAGAAGCTGTGAAGGAGCAGAGATATTGAACAATTAGATGCAGATTTACAGGGCAAGTATGGTAGAAGGCCAATGTTCAAGAAGAAACGTTCAGGAAGACAGTGTTTGGAGAGGTTGGAGCAGACATCAAAGAGACCTAGTCATGTCAGAAGGCATCATGGATCTAGAGGTCTCATTCAGTCTGGAATAACTTGCATCATGGAGTCTGAAACATAGAATTGCTGCTATAGCAATCTTTGCACTTTTTTTTTCTTTGCACCTTTTAGACAATGAGTTTTGATAATGCTTTGCAACAATTCCCCTATCCCTCATCAGCAGCTTCATCCCCCACCAAAAAAATCTTGATTGCTGCCCTATCATTTTCCGTAAGTATATCTAGACCTCTACAAACCAGAGGCCCCCCTAGCAGATCCACAAATACAGGAGTGAGAAATAAATGCTACTGTTGTTACATATGAAGTTTGGGATAATGTGTTACACGGCGTTACTATGGCCACAGATGACTTGTGCACCAAATAAGAGTGAGCACTACCCCTCTGAACATCCCACAAGTAGCCTAAATCTATATCTATTACAGCACTTATTATATGTGTCTGTGCTGATTTGTTTTTTACTATAAGCTATTTAAAGGTAAGGATCAAGTTTTATCTATCTTTGTATGGCAACACCTAGTACAGTACCTCCCACATAATAAGTACTCAACAATGTTTTAATGAAAGAATAAATTTCAACTTTTTATACCAAATTGAATTCATAAGATAACTGGGCAACTGGAAATTCAGTAAAGAACAGACATAAAAAAATCATTTCTTTTTAGTTTTGCAAGTAAACATAAATAGTATTCCTTTAATAAGACTTCGTTATACCCTAGGATTATAAAAAATTATCTCTATATTTAGTAAGTAGTATAAATGATTAAGAAGCACAAAAATCTAGGTAATTCCTTTTCATTAATCTTTTCAATTAACATGTATCACTAACTAAATTATGTAGACTTAAAAGCAAAATTATATTAAAAGAAACATGAATGTATTTACTTGTATTTTAAAAGAGATCTTGATTTTCTCCTTTATGTTCTAAATTCTAAAGCTATTATGTGTAATTTATATAATATACAAACGTTTCAGAAGATCACCTTCTTATGAGTGGTAGTATTTAATAACGTATTAATTATATGTAATATATACATAAAGTGAAAAAAGTTACAAAACTCTAAGTTTTGAAAGTGTGTGTATATATATAATTATATATAATTAATCTAATATATATAATTAATTATCACCACCCAAGGGGCGCCGGGCTGGCTCAGTCAGTACAGCATGCGACTCTCGATCTCAGGGCCATGAGTTCAAGCCCCACGGTGAGCATAGAGCTTACTTAAAAAAAAGTATCACCACTCAAAGCTGATTTTTCTAAAATGTTCAATAAGCTGTTAATGTAAAGATTCACAAAATGCCTAATTATCCCTATCTACATACAAGTAGCATCTAAAATAGACCTCTATGTGTGATTTCTACATTTATAACGCACATAACACATAATTCATTAGGCTATACTCATTCTTTTCTGAAATCCCAAATCCAAGAAAACTGAATCACTTTTAAATGAACCAATGTGTTTATTAGATCTGTGGGGTGTAAGAAAACTTCAATTGCTGCTCTGTGTCATGTTGATATAGGCATAAACTCTCAGGTTAAACTTCTCTCTTTGTAGTCCAAGTTTCAATTTGGGTTTTAAAAAGCTTGAGGCCATCAATTTTCACATTTTTCCCCACTCCCATTTCAGAAATCAGAGAGCCAATTTCAGGAAAATACTGGCAAGTTATATGGAGGTTTAACATGTTCAAGAATAAATCTGACTTCCATTAAGGCAATTACATTAAAATAAAGCACATTGAAACCACTTACTATTACCAGGTTTTCTGGCTTCTAATTTAATAGCCATTTATCTAAAGTCAAACAAAGTGAATAAGCATGTTTTAACTACTGGACTGAACAGATTAAAAAACTCTAAAATTTGAAACAAAATCATTAAAATGTTTCTGTCACTTTTACCCACCTCCTAAATGGGCCTGCAAGGCTCTGCCTTCTTATCCCATTAACACTCTCCCCCACCACTAGAGGGCTAGTCCACGGTACCACTTCTTTTTTAACAGACTAAGCTCTAAGCTCCCTCCATTGTCTCTTGACCACTGGCCATTTGCCCATTGCAAAATCCTTTGAATCTGATACTCTGGAGACAGAGAACTATCTGCTTTCCCTGTGCCTGCCCTTGGTCTCTACTGAACACAATAAGGAGATTTCCTCAGTTATGGACACTGCTGACCTACCTGAAGAGTATGTGAACTCAAGTTCTCTGATACTCAGTGGACACTCAACACCAACCAAGGTCATATGTGCATCCTTTCAGTCCAAACTCTATGTGCATGCTTCCTCTCTAAATTCCCTCTCATTAAGGTTCCCCAAAGAAATGAATGAACTGGATCTCAGATGTAGGATTATAAATCAAGTAGACAATAAGAGCTAGATACAGAAATAGCAAGCAAAGAGTAATAAGGTAGATATCTCTCCAGCTCTGGTAGTAGAGCAGGCACGTAGCAGAAAATCGATGTGTGCATTAAATAGTTACCAAAACTACTCATTATTTTATAGTTACATTTAATATGTACTTTTAAGCTATAATAGTGATATTATTCATCTTAAAGTATGTACTAAACATTTGCTAATAATTCATTTTCTCTTTTATCATTACTACTTATCCTAACTGAATGATTATCTCTAAAATATTCCACAAGAGCAGCCCAATAATAATTTTAAATGATGATTAAATCTATGAGATTCATCTGTGAGGATCATCTATGATTCTCTTTATTTTCCTGTTTTCCAATACTAGACATTACAATGTTGTAAGTGTGATTAAGTCTGACTAAAATAGCTCAACTGACCACCTCCCCAAGACCCCTTCTTCCCCTAACATAGTACATTCTAAGTCATGTGGTTCTTCAATACCTACTTCACACACACCTCAATACATTCATACATACTTCATAAGACACATATTTATAAATACATTTACTGTTATTTATAGAAGCAAAAGTTGTGTGTGTGTTGTGTATGCTTGTGTATGTCTTAAAATAAATGACATAATATTGAATGTTATATGTTCTGTAACTTTCCCTTGCCTTTCCCTTTCCCACCATATTCAATTCATCATCAGGTCGTGTCATCCAACAAACAAAATTTCTTGAAGCTTCCTTCAAGATTAGTTTCAAAATCACCATGAAAGGTGAAATTCATGTTAATAGGAACAATCCCGTGAAACCATATGTGGTAGATATAGCCAAATAAGTTTAGATTTGAAAAATGGTAGCCAAGGTTCAAAACAAATGTAATCTTAATGATATGAAGCTTCATCCTTCAAATACATTGAAAAAAAATGAAAAGAAATTAAATATATGAATTCTCTTTCAACTCAGTCCACTTTGAATTTTCCTGTCTCACAACTCAAAGGTAAAGAATGTAAACCATCTAATTACTTATATATCTATTGTATTATATATGTATATAATGTCACACACACACTCAATACTGATGTCTTAAAGTTTAGATATAAAATTATCCCAAAAGTATAAATCAGCTTCTAGAGATAGAAACATGAGTTTCAGATGTACATCATAGGAATTATATGTAAATCAAAGGTACAAAATTGGGATGCTATTGGTAAACAGAGCCTCAAAAAATGAGTATGTACAGAATACTTATAGATAAACCTTTCAATGACTATTTACTAGATACGTGACTTTTGGCAGATTATATAACTTCTTGAATTTGAATTTCCACGTCTGTAAAATAAAGAAACAACTCTCTGTTAAGGAAACTCCCTACCACTACAAAGAAAAGCTGCAAATGGAACTCACTTTCCTGAAAGCTTATGGTCCTCACCCCTTGTCTAGCTCAGTGGTTACAACATACAGACACAATATCTTCAATGAAATCTGACTCTGGCACAGGTTAGCAGCTGTGAGTTCCAGAGTCTAAGTCTCAGTGTACTCGCCTGGACCGTGAGGACAGTAATAGTATCTACCTCAATGGGCGACTGGGAAGATTTAGTGCAAGTCTATATTAAGCACGTATTGCACAGTTAAATGTTCACTACATTTTTGATATTATGAAGATAATATAATAATACTGTATACATCCATCTTTTACTTGAAAAGCCCTCTCCTCTTTCTATGTTATGATAGGACACTCTTCTCATTTTCCTAATGCTATTTCTTCTTTCATGCCTTCACCACCTCTTCTTCATCATCCTTATACCTCTAAATTGAGCTTTTCCACAGCTCTATCTTCAACTCTCTATTGTTCCAATGACTTCTAAACAAAATACTGAAACATTTGGTAAAGGGATGAATCCAAAGTCCATAAGAAAGGAATTATCCTGGTATAGTCTACTTATTCCATAGAAAAAAAAATTGTTATGCTTTCAATTTGGAACAATACCACCACCAATGAGCCTGGCTGGAGAGTCCACAGCTTCAAAAAGTAACCCAGCAAGGGCATGTTTTGACCATCTAGACAATAATGTTCACATTCTCCTTTAAACTAGAAAATGCCAGACAAAGACAAAAATGAGTTAGTGAAGAAATATTTATTGTGAATGTGCAAGATGTCAGGCACTGTGCTAAGAGCTCTCACACATTTTCATCTGATCTTACTTGCTCTACAGCACTGTACAGAGCAAGCTCTTCTTACATGGCTGACGATGAAGGTGTGAAACAAAATAAAGTCTAAATGAGGATAAGCTATAAGCTTACAACAACAATGAATTCCCATTTTCTGTATGCCTCACATGGCCATGCTTTCTTACTGAGCCTCTGAGAGAGAATGAATCTCGATCTTCATTGAGAAAAGATTAACAACTATATAATGTTGCAATTACCTTCTGGGTAATGATGGTATATTTATAGGAGATTGCGGTTTGTGATTACCTCACCCCGTGGAGAGGAGGGAAAAGGAGAACAAATATGGACTATTTTCTATAGAAGCTTTTCCTTTAGAAAGGAAATGAAAGTTACCATGAATAGACTTACCTTTTGACAGAGTTTATTTTGATTTAATAAGTACAATTAATCTGAGATACTTTTGGGCTAGTCAGCATGACCTAGCTATTAAAAAAAGTTTCAATTCCCAAGAATAAAGTTATAAAGTATCTGAGTAGATCTAAGATAAAGGCCCTCTTCTGACTTTGTAACCCTCAGAAAAAAGTTGATTGATAGGAGCCCCAGGCTTGATGACAGACTGAAGCTGCAGCATCCCCCCCTCCCTACTCCTTTGGCTTTCCTCCAGCGGGGAATGGGCATGGCCCCAAACACAGCCCAAACCTGTGTCTGCTCAGACTGAGGGGATAAACAACATCCTGAACTAGGGCATGCATTTCCAGGCCTGGGAGGTGCGGTCAAGGCTAGTAGTTGACTACACAACCTTCTTCATTCAACTTACTTTTTTTTTAATGCCTTGGACTAAGAATGCACAATTAGATAAGATCACAGAATGAGCTTGGAGCATTCTAATTTCCTCTAATTAACCTAAAACTGATTCTGTAATATTAGAGTTCACAAATCTGGCACATACATATATGTGTATATGTACATATATATATATACATATATATGTATATATGTACACACACACATATATATGTTCATTTGCTTTTCTACTTTGGTAACTTCATTCTTCATATATTTCAACTTCTAGAAAAGTATTAGCCACTGAACAGTATTATCAATGAGAAACCAACCCCCAACCCATCAGGTGATAACAATAAAACACTAGGAAATATAATTTATACTGATTAAGGAGTTGTGTCGATGAGGCTTTAAGAGAGTTCAGGATGCAGATCCCCCTTTCAGTCTCCCTTTTTAGTTTGGTTTGATAAGTTTGGTTACTTTCTCCCTCAGCAGAAAAGTAAACCATACTTTGATCCAATATACAAAGTTATAATATCCTTTCAGAAACTTTCTTCATATGTTCACTGTAATAGTTCAATTAAAATGTACCTTTTTGGGGCTATACCTTATAAAGAATCCCTATTAAAGGCAAGTCCTGAATACAAGTTAAATACAAACTAACTATAAATTTAATTTAAGATTTTAAACCTATTTCTAACTTAAAGAAAGGTTAAAGCAATCTACTTTTAATTAAATATATCTATGGCAACTTAATTCCAAATCTTAAGGTTCTGCAACCCAATTTCTCATGATAAAAATATTACTAAAACTCATCTGCATTGAATGACAATCTTCCATTCCTCTCGGCTCTCTGAATCCATTATCTCTCTCATGGGAATGAATGCTTTGCTATGACTGATGATGAATAAGATATATAGGACAAATGATGCACTTTTTCATTTAAAAGACTAAAAAGGAAATTCACTTTAGTCTCCTTTCTGCCTAGTTTCATTAAAATCTAAATACAGCTATTCTAAGAGATTTTTTCTAGCTCACTTCAGTTTGACAAAAAATGTCTCATGTATCATTTAAATCAATTACAGATTCTCTGGAAATATACCCCAAAAGTTTCATTTTCATACTTTTGCTTTAAAAATAAACACACAAAATATCACCAAAATAAACAAGCAATAAAATAAATCCTGAAAAATGATCCAGTATCTTGAAAGAGTATATTGTTTGTTACTGAATTATATTCTAAGAGTTGTTTTTCAACTTTAGAAAGTACTTAGGGAAATATTTTACATAATTCTTTATTTCCTAAAATATCTTTATAAAGTGGTATCTTTGATCTTTTATTTATTTTGCCTAAAAAAGTCACATAGGGATGCCCACAATACTTAGAATAATATCAAAATCCCAGTTTAATTTTATGACTAGATGACCTTAGGCAATTAATTGCTAGTTAAAAGGAGACCACCCATTTTCCCTGCTAGGGGAGAAGGTTATTTTCCTTCTTCTGCATCAGTGAATTTCCATTACTTAGCACAGTGTCTGGCACATAGAAGGTGCCCAATAAGTATTGCTGCTCAAGGGAAAGGAAAGTAGGGAGGGATGAAGGTGAAATTGTTGAATTTAAATTCCAGATCCTAACTTCAAGGACTCTAGCAGATTTTTTTAAATAAATCTGCTTTAAAAAAAAAAATCACTATATACTCCCATGCAACTGTACATTTAGTGAACTGGAATATTATCTGAGAGACACTACAACTTTAACAGAGTAAGCACCTGACTTTAAGATTATATTCTATAATTTCAGGGGGAAAAAGAAAAAATAAAACTTGGAGTTTACTTGCTCCGATTTTAGATGTACTGGTAATTGTGTATAAATTGGTTCATGCTATTTTAGAAGGCTTTGCCAAATTGCTACAAAGCTAATTGCTTGCTTTAAGTAGATTAAGAAATAAAGTTCCATCTCCTTTACCCTAAGAACCCAGACCCTTTTGAAAACCTGAAACTCTTCTGCTTCTTAATATTAGCTACTAGCCTTGTTCAGGATTGTTAAGATTAAAGATATATCCAAAGAAAAGAAGGAAGGGAGGGTTGGGGGGTGGGGAGAATGAAAACAGGGAGGGAAGATGGGAGAGGAAGAAAGGGAGAAAAGGAGGAATAGGGAGGGTGTAAACAAAGCAGCAAGGAAGGGGGAAAGAAACCAATGCACCAAAAATGTTTTCTTCCTCTTTGAATGGAAGGTACATAGTACATTGATGTCATTATGTAAAGAAGTTGCGATCACTTAGAAGAAAATAAAGTCAGAAATGCCTCCAGTATTTGAGCGCCCTCTAAATCATGTTAAGAAAAATCTGGGTAGCTATCCTGGTTATTCTCCATTTCTCCATGCTAGGAACTACCTTAAGATCCTTCTGAATTTCTCAAGCCTGCTCGAGGCCCCGGAGGCTGGCATCAGTAAGTAGACGGCAATTCCAGGTCTCCCGTGCATTCCAGTGGCAAGTTGGGACTAGCCAACGGTGGATGTTGGCATAAGACAAATGGAGATATTTAACACCTACTCATCCCTGCTTCCTCTGGCAGTGGCTGCCTTTCTCTCTGGCCACAGATCCTGTAATCAGACTCCTCTTTTATGACTCTAGCTTTAACTATGTTCCAGTAACCATTCCTTCCTTTCTCGTACCTACGTCCTAAGAGGCAACAGCTTCCAATTCTAGTAGTTCCTTAACCCTCACCAGCCTTCTGTAAAAAGCCCTTCATTAAACTCTCTCCATTGAAACCCCTGAGCATGCCATCTATGTCCTACTGCCCCCCGACTAATACAGAGGCTAAAATCTTGGGACTCTCAACCAAAACTCTTCAACAGAATCAAGTGTGTGAATAATTTACCTAGAGATGACAGCCTTGTTCTTTGGAGCCAAGCACACTTACCAGTCAACTGAGATAGCAAGAATAAAGCAATTCTAATTTTAGAATAGCCTGGGTTAAAAACAAACAAGCAAACAAACTCCTATTATGTGCCCAGAGTTGTCAATCTGCACATGGTTCATTCACCTTCAGTCCTGATCAAGCTTTCTTGTCACCTATTTCTCCTATTTAGGATGAACATGTTGAACAAACATCTTTATATTTCTATCCATAAAGCAATGTCTAGATTAGGCATATATCTGCCCAGCATATCTGTTTCATCAAGTGGCATGTATATAAGATATATTATACTGATATATATTACATGGATAGATATAAATATTTATCACCATATAGATATAATTCACTTACATTTTTAATGAGTAATCTTTAATTAAATGGTTATGGTTACTCATATAATGATAGCCTTTTAAAAATATATTCCAGGGTCACCTGGGTGGCTTAGTCAGTTAAGCCTCTGCCTTCACCTCAGGTCATGATCCAAGAATTCTGGGATAGAGCCCCATGATAAGCTCCCCACTCAGCAGGAAGCCTGCTTCTCCCTCTCCCTCGGCCTGCTGCTCCCCCTGCTTGTGCTCTCTGTGTCAAATAAATAAAATAAAATCTTTAAAAAATATATCTTCCAAAATCTGGGGCTCCTGGGTGACTCAGTCAGTTAAGCAACGAACTCTTGGTTTCAGCTCAGGTCATGATCTTGCGGTCGTGGGATCAAGCCCCATGGCGGCCTCCATGCTCAGTGCGGAGTCTGCTTCAGATTTTTTCTCCCTTTCTCTCTGCTCCTCCCTGCTCACGCTTTCTCTCTCTCAAATAAATAAATAAAATATTTTAAAAAATATCTTCCAAAGTCTTTCAATATTATTTTTACAGAAACAATTAAAACACTAAATGTTTAATGATACCTCTATAGGTCATTCAAAAGTTAAAAACTAATGAATGTTCTTATGTTATATTAAATATTGTTCATTGCAGAGCCAAGTAGAAAACTAGGATTGCAGGCTTGTCCACAGTACAATAACATGACCATGTACCACTCTGCTAGTCTGTCTGGGCTGCCATAACAAAATGGGTGGCTTAAATAACAGACATTCATTTCTCATAGTTGTGAAGTCTGGGAAGCTCAGGATCAAAATGCCAGAAGATGTGGCTCACAGTGAAGGCTCTCTTCCTGGTTTGCAGATTGTTACCTTCTCACTGTATCCTCACATGGGACAGAGACAGAGTGAGTCCTCTAGTCTCTCTCCCTCTTATTTTAAGGACACTAATCCCATCATAGGGTCACCATGACCTCATCTAAGCGTAATTACTTCCCAACAACCTCACCTTCAAACACCATCACATTAGGGGTTAGAGCTTCAACATATAAATCTGGGGGGATACACAAAAATTCAATCCTTAACAGCCACCTAAAGAAGACTCTTCCCAGCATCATGTTTAAATTGAGTCTTACTTTTTTCTTCTACTGAAAACATCAATTCATATCCTAAACTCTTCTAAGTTTCCAAATGGTTTCTCCATTCTGCCATTTTCCTCCCAGGGAACCTCCTCCCAGGGAATATTGTGGGGTCTTCTCTACCTGGTCCCTTCCTAATTGTCTGTTCTCTTATGCCTGTTGCATAGCCTGACAAATCCTCTTTCCACTTTACTATTTTCCTAAACCTGAGTCACTGGTTCTTGCATCTCATGTCTTCCTCTGTCTTGATTTATTCCCTCATTCTGCTGGTATCCATATGTAACATCCTGAGGAAGAATGCTTTGAAGATAAACTTTCTGCATCCCTACATATCTGAAAAGGTCTCAATTCTGCCTACACACCAATGATAAATTGGCAAGGGAGTAACAACCAAATTTCCTCCACCCCAGGAATCTGAAATAATCTACCTTCCACTGTAAGTGACGTGCCCATCTGAATCTTTCCTAGGAGACATGTTTTTCCCTCCTTCTAGAAAATCTTCCTAAATAAAGAATATATATGTCATTTCTTTTAGGTTGCACATTGCGTACTACGTGCTAGGAAAAGAAAGTATGTCTATGCCTTCCCCACGAAGATGGTGGGTGGCGGGGGGGAGATGAAAAGGAAGAATATATGATACTACAATAGCCACTGGCATATAAATGATACAAATCCTCAAAAAGGAGGGGAATACATCATCAACATTAAGCTCTACCCTACGACTGTGATTCAGAAGATTTGTTATTTACCCTGGAACCTTCATTTTAACAACACAAGGTTACTCTGCTTCAAGTGATATATGGACCACACACTGGGAAAAGTTGTTCCAGACTTAACAAAGCATGAAGAAGATGAAACTGTTCTCTAATAGATAAAACATCAAAATCCTGTTTAAAGTAAAACATAACTAATTTGCTACAATAGAAAGAAAGAGTATAACAGTATCTCCCATTGCTGAGTTTTCTAGAACAAAATAACTGAAATTCTGGGGCGCCTGGGTGGCTCAGTCAGTTAAGCATCTAACTTTGGCTCAGGTCATGATCCCAGGGTCCTGGGATCATGCCCCATGTCAGGCTCCCTGCTCAGCAGGGAGTCTGCTTCTCCCTCTGCCCCTCCTGCTGCTCATGCTCTCTCTCTCTCTCAAATAAATAAATAAAATCTTAAAAAAAATAACTGAAATTCTATAATACATACCTCTATCACAAAAAAGACTTAAAAATTCACAAAGTTAGTAAATCTAACTTTTAAAAAAATTATTGAAAATACCTTAACAGAGGCAGGGCCATTGTGCTGAACCATTCCAGGACTGCTTTAAAACAGCTAAAATACAATGTGAAAGGTGTCCTGTATATCTGCATAACTCAGCATGTTTAATGGAAGGGAAATACTATTCCAGTAATGAGAGGTCAGAGTGGAAACCAAGCTACCTATTTTCAAAAAAGACCCATAATATAGGAAACTGGTTACACAGGTAGTAGAAGAACTAAGAATTCAAATAGAGATGAGCAATAACAGGGACCTGGTAACACCCCTAAGAGAGAGGCAGGATTACCAGGACTTGGAAGCCAGGGACATCCAACAGAAGCTAGCAATAAGGCAAGCCTACCTGGCAGGAGGTGAGCTTAGAGAGAAAAGCAGTAAAAACTACAAGACACAATTGCTGCAGGAGAAACAGTCTCACTTAGACAAAGGGGTAGGCAAGGGAGTAGGGGAAAATTCCCTGGCTTCTCCCTCCTCCCCCCTTAAGTAATTCATTAGGACCTCCCATTAAGCCAACTCAACAGTGGTGGAGGCCAAGGGAGCTATGGAAATGTGGTGCAGAGCAGAGCAGGGTGAGTGAAAGGATCTTAGGGCAATTAATGGTAAGAACATCAATAACCAAGGCAACCCAAGAGAACTGAAAACACATGTTCATATAAAATCTTGCACACAAATGTTCATAAAAGCATTATTCCCAATAGCCAAAAAGTAGAAACAACCCAAATGTCCTGCCACTGAAGAATGGATAAACAAAATGTGGTATATCTATACAGTAAAATATTATTCAGACACCAAAAAAGGAATAAAGGACTGTTACATGCCACACTCTTTTTTTTTTTTTTTTTTTAGATTTTTATTTATTTATTCATGAGAGACAGAGAGAGAGAGAGAGAGAAGCAGGCTCCCAAGGAGCAGGGAACCCGATGCAGGACTCGATCCCAGGATCCCGGGATCATGACCTGAGCCGAAGGCAGACGCTTAACCATCTGAGCCACCCAGGCGCCCTACATGCCACACTCTTAATGAACCTTGACAACATTATGATAAGTGAAAGAAACTGGAAAGATAGGCCACATATCGTATGATCCATTTATAGGAAATGTCCAAAACAGGCAAATCCACAGAGATAGAAAACAGATTAGTGGTGGCCAGAGAATGGAGGGAGAGAACATTCGGGACTAACTGCTACCAGTTAGATGTTTCTGTTTATCGTTTTTTTGTTTTGTTTTGTTTTGTTTTTATTTTATTTATTTGAGAGAGAGAGTGAGAGAGAGAGAGAGCACAAGAGGGGGGAGCCGGAGAGGGAGAAGCAGACTCCCCGCCAAGCAGGGAGCCCGATGCGGGACTCGATCCAGGGACTCCAGGATCATGACCTGAGCCGAAGGCAGTCACCCAACCAACTGAGCCACCCAGGCGCCCTAGATGTTTCTGTTTAGAATGATGGGAATGTTCTGGAATTAGACAGTGATAATAGTGGTACACCATAGTAAGTATACTAAAAAACCACTGAAGTGTCTATTTTGAAATGGTAAACTTTATGATATGTGAATTATAGCTCATCTTTTAAAATGTTAAAAAAAATGACAAAAAATAAATAATTGAGAATAATAAACTGAAACCTAATGAAAAGTATTGTAATATCCGAACAGCATAAATTTTTAACAGGATATTTATTAAAAAAGCAACACGAGGCTAGAAAACTATCATTTATGTCACACAGTTCAAAGCTTTAAGGTCTCTAACAGCAATTTCCTAGAATCCCAGGAGGTAAGGATGCTTCCCTATAAAAATAATCCCATTAGACCTTATAACAAAGCTCTCTGATCCAGCACAATTGGGGCAGGGTTAGTACATGTATTGAAAATACTGGTTAAAGCAGAGAATAATAAAATACATATATGCTATGTATATGCACACATATACACATCAAAAGAGTAAAAATTTTGTTTTTACTTAAAATACAAATATAAATATTCACCCATATTCTGATATAAGATTAAAGGCATTTCTCCTTAGGTCCTCTGATTAAGATTTTACAGTATCTTTCTTATATGAACCCACACCTACAATGCAACATTTATATTTCCAATTCTCTTTGGGTTATAATGGAACAGAAGCTAAAATGGTGCACACAAAGTAATCTGCATGTGAAACTGTTAGATTTATATCATTTTCTCACAGTTCACTTGTGCATACTTAATTCAAAACCATTTTTTTCCAACTTGTCCTTACTGAGATTTTCCCAATACTTAATAATTTTCTTTGCTGTCACACTTATAGTTCATCATTTTATATAATGTTATACTGCAGAATTATAATGAGAAGAATTGGCATTCACAGGATTTGAAGGGGATGGGAAACCAGCTCACTAATAAGCACTGAATGTAACTGGCAGGAGCTGAACTGCATACACGTGGTAGACTACAGTCAACTACCCATGCATGCTCAGTATCCCGTGGAAAGTTGTCAGTATCATTCAGAGTGAGCCTGTCAAACAGAAGTATATTCACTAAGTTTGGTAAGTAGACGTTAGCTAAGTAAACCTCCACTGTACCTCTACTCCGTTGAAAAGAAATAATCTATCAGTAAAAACAGATAAAGGGAAGGAGAGTAGCAACATCAGGTTGGAAAGCTAGAGAAAGTCCTGACAACTTCCTACAAAATGCCTTGGCTGTTTGGTTATTTTAAGTTTTTTTTTTTTTTTTTTAAAGATTTTACTTATTTATTTGAGAGAGAGAATGAGATAGAGAGCATGAGAGGGGGGAGGGTCAGAGAGAGAGGCAGACTCCCTACTGAGCAGGGAGCCCGACGTGGGACTCGATCCCGGGACTCCAGGATCATGACCTGAGCCGAAGGCAGTCGCTTAACCAATTGAGCCACCCAGGCGCCTGGTTATTTTAAGTTTACATACATCAAAGAAGCCATTTCTCAGCATCGGTATTGGTTTGGTTTATAGTCCTAATGCCTTCTACCTCTCTACCTTGCAGTCGCCACCTCTTTGCTAAAATAACAACATCAAGAGTCCTCAGACCATCCCAGAAATTTGTTTTTTAGAAACATCCCAATCTCCAAAGAGCCAAACTTATGAGAACCCACATAACAAAAATGCATTCACAGAGGACCCACAGAAAGTTGAAAGAGTCTAACTCACAAAAAACTCCTTGAAGTTCCACTTGAATCCAGAGGTCAGTAGAGATTCCAGAAAAAAAACCCTCAACAATCAAGGTAGAGAGCACTACTGCACTACCCTACCTACCTAACTCCCCTCTGATCACACACATAACACAGATTATCTAGAATATCAAAGAATCTGGAAAGTTTACACTTTATATTGTAAGTATGTGTTTTTTGCCATGCGGGTCATTCATACTATTATTCCCAAAGTTTCATGAGCCTCCATAAAAGAAGATTGTGCTCCCATGCCCTATGGACATAAGGCTTGGCCAAATTATTTGGTTAATGAAATGGAAGTGGAAATCACATGTGTCACTGCCAAACTGAAGCTTTTAAAACCATAACAGGTTTCCTCCACTATTCTTTCTCTCTGCGTGCCCCACACAGGGGCTGCTCCATCATCCTGGGAAGAATTTGACCCTCGGGACTGAGGCACAGCTCATAACTGTAGCCTTTGCAGTTGCAAACCATTATGTTAGAGTTTTTTGTAACATGCCACACCACAGTGAAAGCTGACTAACACAGCAGTGATAGATTTACGGGAAGGAAGAGAATACAAAGGAGGTTGACATCAGAACTATACCTTCCAACCATAAAAGACTTCTAAACCAATAGATAATCCCTAATTTTTATTTTTTATTTTTATTTTTTTATTTTAAGATTTTATTTATTTATTTGAGAGCGAGCATGAGAGGGGGGAGGGTCAGAGGGAGAAGCAGACTCTCTGCCGAGCAGAGAGCCCAATGCGGGACTCGATCCCGGGACTCCAGGATCATGACCTGAGCCGAAGGCAGTCGCTTAACCAACTGAGCCACCCAGGCGCCCGATAATCCCTAATTTTTAGATCGGTGCTTCTCCAAACTCTCTGTGCTGACGGATCAGTTACCTTTAAAAAAAAAAAAAATTCCAATCTATTATAGACCAAATCTTATGTCAAATGTAATAAAATGAATTATTAGAAAATCAAAAGGAAAAAAAGGCTTTCAAAATTTAAGCCCCAATTTTTATATTATCATTAGATTCACCTAATGAATCTAATTCTCTGAAAAAAAATTACTCTGTCAAACTATTAAAGTTTCTAAATGCTGAGGTGCCTGGGTGGCTCACTCAGTTAAGCAGATGCCTTCGGTTCAGGTGATGATCCTGGGGCCTGGGATCGAGCCCCGCATCTGGCTTCCTGCTTAGTGGGGAGTCTGCTCTCCCTCTCACTCTGTTCCTCCCTGCCATGCTCGCTCGTACTTTCTTTCCCCCTCTCTCAAATAAATAAATAAAATCCTTAAAAACAAGTAAAGTCTCTAAATGCTTACAATCCCAATTTCTGCCAGTACATCACTGCCAAATAATTACAGTGCATGGAACCACACTGGTCCACAGAGTACACTTTCAGCAGCACTCTTGCAGAGCATGTGGAATGAAGAAATACAAAGGCTTTTATGATGATGTAAACTTCTGGGCAATTGTATAACTGAAAACAAAATTACAGACTAATTTTGTCCAGGAAACAGGTAAAATTCTCCTTAATGTCATTCCTACTCTGCAAAAATATCTGTGGTTCCTTTTTTCTGTAGGCATAAAAATCAGAGTGTTATTTTTTCCTTTTTTTTTTTGTAGTCCCTCAGTGATAGACATTTAGGTTATTTGAAAAGTGCCTAGCTCTCAGACTTAGTAATTTTAAATGAAATGTTTTCAGTTATAGCGAATAGAACCCAATTATTTTATATTGACATACGTAGTTTACTGCCTTTCTCTCTACTTATTATCATCTAACTACTGGAAAGCACCCAGTTTTCTTCAATTATTTAGAAACCTGCAATAAACATGGTTTAGTTCCAAAACTCCAAGTATATTTTAAATCACACTTAATTTTCTAAAGAATGAATCTTTGCTCTATTGAAGATGATTCAAAGTTTTAGAAATTCATCTCGAACCTTTAAGTAGTTTCTGGCTTGCCCAGAAATACTTTTTGGGTGGTAAGATTCCAATTCTGATGAATGTCATTATATATCCACTGTCCTCCTGGGTTGCGATGGCAGCTGCTAGCTGCTTAAAAAGCTAGTTTTTAAAAAATGACTTAAAGGAAAAGAAATGACTGTTTCATTTTCTCTCAAATAAAGAAAAATATGTGTAATATATTTAAAGTGAAGTTGCTTTTCAAGCTTTAAAAATGTGGATGGCAAAAGCTAGATCCACTTCGGTTTGGACAACACAGAGACTAAATCATTGGACTCGCGCAAGAGTCAACTGCCTTTTGAAATTAATAGTAATTTCTTTAGTAAGAAAGAAAAGACCATTACAAATGAGAGAATTTTTTCAATCCTGTCAATTAACATTTCTTGAGCACTGAATAAGGTATAAAATGTTTTCTCATCTACAATCTAGTTAGTATCTACAGCAACCCAGTTTAGGCAAGTAAGACAAATATCATCATTTTATCCCCACTGAGCCAAAGGAAGAACTGTGTTTCGAAAGCTCAACGATGATTTCAAACCTTTTTTTTTTTTTTTTACATCCAATTCATGGCAATTTCTTTCTTAAAGATCATTTGTTTTTGACTATTCTGAATAGTCGTACCTAAATTATCTTCAGGTAGGTTGGCAAAAAAACCACAATAGAACAAATATTTACCAGCAACATTATGAATAAGCCCAGAGAAAGAACGTATAGCGCAGTCCACTTCTAAAATGATTAAAAGAGGAGACAAATATCACAGTATGCTAGAGTATTTTGATTACAGGTACAATTTTTCATAATACAGAATTAAAGTCTAGACATTCTTTAATTTATATTCTCCTAAAAAAAATACCACAAATGTCTCATCATTTAGGTAAAAACTAAATTAAGAAAATTTCCATTTTCAGGTAAATATAAGTAACAGTCAATTTAGCAATTAGACGAAATAAAGTTTTTGTTGCTGGTGTCTGAAGAACTGTTTTATATTATCTTTGGGGGTTGAGAGAAGAGGTAGGTATAAAAGCAATGTTTTAAATTATATTACACTTCAATGATAAAAATATAAAGTTATGTTACTTTTTAAATCTCTGCCAATAGGTGAAGAAGCAATTTTTTTTAATATAAGGTGGTATTTCACCTTATATTAGTATCAATATACAATATTATATCTTATATCAATGTTACAGTTGGAGATTAATTCTACAGAACCTTTTAAGTTTATTGCTGTGTCAACCTATCAGCTGATAAATATGAGTACAGTCATGAATACAGTTAAATGTGTTTTAAATGTTTTTAAATGTTTTTTAAAACATTTTAATATGATCAGCAAAGCTACCAAGAACATTTTAACTAATCTTCATATGCATTTTGTAATGAAAAAAGATACTATAGTTGTTTAGCTAATTAATATCCATTTTCTTTTCCTTTGGTTTAGTACAAATTTATACATTAGAAAACTTAACAATAAAATTATCTAACCTATTTTGGAGGCTGAGAAAAAGTTCAACAAAGAAAAATGACTTTCTTCTTGCTCAACTCTTCTTTAAAAAGAAAAAAAAAGGAAAGAAAATTAAGTAGGGAAAAACAAAATACAGAATTCCTTGTGTTAAAGGCATGGTTAGTTCAGTTTTTTAAGGGTGTATTTTCAGCTATGTTGTCATCATCATCAAAATTCTATGCTCTACAGAGTCATATCAAATTAATGCTCACTACTCACAGGTACATTTTTTTTTTCCAAAGACATATTCTTTTAAATGCATTATTAACCCAAAAGTTTGGCTCTACTCTCAATTTTCAAACTTTTTTAAGTGAAAGCTCCTTAGTGAGAAGAAGTTGAGATCTAATGTATACAGAGACCCTGAGACCCTGTAACTTTGGGCAGAAAAGCTATTCTTTCATCTAGATAAGAAAATAGGTTAGTGGGGTGCCTGAGTGGCTCAGGAAGTTAAGAGTCCACTTGGGCTCAGGTCTTGATCCTGGGTCCCTGGAATGGAGCTCAGCATGGGGCTCTCTGCTAAGCAGGGAGTCTGCTTCTCCCTCTGCCCTCCCCCACTTATGCTTGTGCTCTCTGTCTCTCTGTCTCTGAAATAAATAAATAAAATCTTAAAAAAAAAAGAAAGAAAAAATAGATTAGTCATTTAAATTTTCCCAGCATACTGCCTGTTCCTATTTTCTATCACAATTTCATTTATCTTAGTTTTTCCCATCTCTCCAGTAAAATTAAGGGCTCACTGATTAAATCTGATGTTCTTCAAATTCTTAGACACTTAATAAATATTGGTTGATGAAAATAATTCACCAAATGCTATCCCAAGTATATGGAGAGATTTTAAATTATGTTACACACCCTCACAAAGGGTAGCATTTTAAAAAATCAACTTGAATTGTAAAAAAAAAAAAAAAGTTAACAGAGGGCATTTTTACATTAAAATAGGAAGTAGATAATTTTTAGTTTTCTGTTTACAAAAAATTTTTTAATTATTATACTTTTGATATATAAGCATTAAATCCTAAATAAAATTTTAAAATGCAGTTTTCCAAATGCACATAGGGCCCAAGTATATTTACGAGACACAATTTCTAGTAAATCAACATTAGTCCTTATGACAGTTCCCAAATCTAATTCTCATATAGTTCCTTTCCCATATTTTTATATTTCTAAAACCTACTTAGTGGGTTTAATCATAAATATGTTGGAGGGGGTACCTAACGCAAGTACCAAATTTTAACTGAGGTTCTTATAGTAGTTTTGGTATCTCTATGTAAAAATCAACTTGTACATTCTCAATCAATACTTCTCAATCTTATAAATGGCCATAAAAAGAAGTAATAAAATAGAATGCCAAAAGTGCCTGAATGATAGGTGGATGTCTAAATGGTCTTTTAACAAAAAACTACTAGTCAAGACAGTTGTATAGAGAAGATGGAGAAATAGTAATGTTTGTGTTTAAGAAAGAATTATTAATGACTATTTTAATAAAATTTAAGACGTCTCTTATCCCCATAATTTTATATAATTTCATAATTATCATCAGGCAAACAAAACTAATCTAAGTCAGCAGATCACATGGTCTTTCTCAAAACTTTCCTTGAAGTTTTCAATAACTCTCAAGAAACAGGCCTCATCTAATTTGCAGGAATGCAAGTCCTTAGACCTGTGATTTCCAATAAAGGAGCCAGTAGACATATGTAACCACTGAACACTTGAAATAAGGTTAGTGCAACTGAGAAACTGAATTTTAAATTTTATTTAATTTTAATTACTTTATTAAATTTAAATTTTAAAATTACTATTCAACTCAGTTACTAGAACTTTTAATTCTGTTTGAAAAAAACTTGGGTTTGTATTCTTAAACTGAAAATTTTATTAAATCTAAATATAGATCAAGTATTGCCAATGAAAAAATATCAGAGCTAAAAGAATACAAAAGAACAAAAATACCTCAATGAATTTTATATTGATTATATTAGTATTAAAATATTTTGATATACTGGGTTAAATAAAATTTTTCATTATTAAAATTCATTCAACTGTCCATCTTTTACCTTTTTTAATATAGCTACTAAAAGTTCTGAATTACATAAGTGGCTTACATTATATTTCTATTAGACAGTACTGCTTTAGACAACATGTATAAAATCAAAACTTTTTAAAAGTCGGCTTCTTTAAGGTATAATCTACATGCAATAAAATGCAGTCTTTTACAAGTATAGGTCTATAAATTTTGACAAATGTATGCAGTCATGTAACAACCAGCATAACTGGTACATAAAATATTTTCATCACCCCAAGAAGCTCCTTCGTGCTCCTCTGTCAACTCACAACTCCTACCTCCAAGCCCTGACAACTCTGTCTTCTGTCCCTATAGCTTTGCCAATTCTAGAATGTCATATAACTGGAATAATATAGCATGTAGACTTTTAAATCTGATAAAATAAAATTTTAAATACCACAGTACTCTCCCGGCACTAAGGATGATTATCATTCTGATATTTCCTTGTATTATGAACATTTTGCCAAGGCCTGGTTTTCATTATTCTACTTCTAAAACTGAGCTTTCTTTCTTGTCACTGTTACAGTAATTTATTTATACCACTAGAATACAACTGTATTATAGTTCTTTACATACAAGTTCTTCCTCACTAGACTGTAAGCCAGAAGCCTGACATCTAGACCAACTATGCTTTCCATCGGGTTAACTGCCTAATGAAATTAACAGTGCAAATAACAGGCTAAGAAGATATTCATTTAAAAAAAAATTGAGATTGTATTATAAAAAAGGAAAAGAAAAACAAAAAGAATTGAGTCATGCAGAAGTTTATCCTCTAGATTAGACGTCTACTTTTACTGAGGTCTCAAAAAAGGGTATTAGGCTCTAGAAGATCCAAGAACTACAATGCCATCTAACCAGGTGCAAATGCTAGTGGAGATTTAACTTACACCAATATTTTCACCCAGCTTGCTATTGATTTTGTCAGGGCTTGCTAACAAAGTTGAATAAATTTGGAGCAGTCTGTCCTAGCACTATTTTTCTCATAAACTCTGTTACTTCTGGTACATGATTTTACAGAACATAAAAGCTTTTCAGGAACACCTGTATTACATGACAGTAGGAACCACATGAAGGTAAAGACAACAAATCCGATGGCTATCTGAAAGGTCGGATATTTGTAATCAGTAATTTTCATATAAATCTATGAAGTATAACAAGTCTTTAAGTAAATAAATAAATTTTGTACAACTAACTTTAAATCTTTCAAACACTTACTGAAGTCTCCAGTAAGAAAAACTCCTTCTGCTCCTGGGGCCCATTCTTTGCAGTATAAACCACCATCGGCACATGTGTGGACACCAAATGATTCATAACCTCTGGAAAATTTATCAATACCACCTTCGTTCTCTTCGATGTTGTTCAAAGTCTCCTTAAACCGCTTATACCTTTGAAAAAGTGCAAAAGAAGGAAGTTAGAAAACAAAATCATATTCCCGGAAAGCTACTGTAATTAAGTAAATGCTTTATTTACTCTTGTTCAGAAAAAGGAAAGAAAAAAGATATTAAAGAGGAATAATGTGAATAATTTCACATAATAAGGTAGCAATTACCTCACAGGATAAAATCATCCTTATCTCAAACTGAACCAATCTAACATTTTTTGGTAATTTCATGCATTTTGGTATGAGAGAGAAAATACAGTTGTTCTATATTCCATGAAATTTTTTAAAAATCAGCATTATAGCAACTTCTATGTCAAAATAGTATGATGAAGGAGCATCCCTATGTGTCTCTCTTCTAACCCCTAAGAAAATAAAAGAAAAATAGTCAAAAGCCAGAGAGATAAATAAAATTACCCTACAACAGGGTTTGGCGGATTTTTCCTGTTAAAGGATAGATAGTAAATTGGTCCACTTCACAACAACTCAACTATCTCTCTGAAGCATGAAAACTGCTGCAGACAACATGTAAATGAATGGGTATGGCTGATGCCAATAACACATTATTTACAAAACAGTTATTGGCCAAATTTGGCCTATGGGCGGTAGTTTGCCTAGTCTGCCCTATATCAACTAAGCATGGAAAGAACATACTACATCGTGTCAAACTGTAAAAGCTAGTGGCCACGAGAAGAAACCAAAGATTCCTTCCCAAGGAGGACCAAGAGTAGCACATGGTTGTTCCTGACCCTCTCCCAGAGCCAGAGTCCATACAGCTATGCCAACGAAACACTACTATTGTCACTAATACCAACAGATCTAGGGAGAAGCTAAGACAAAACAGGTGAAACTGAAGTGAGGCAGGTGGTAGGTGCTTTTTGTCAGAAGTGAAGGTTCCAGAACAATGAACTGAACAATGCTAATAAGCTTCCTTGCACTTCCCCAGACCCTGAGGGGTGAGCAATAAAAGTCCCAGAAAGATGACATGAATCCAAGTAGGGGATATACAGGGAATATTTTGCACTATATTTCAACTTAATTAAAAATGAACGCAATAGGGGTGCCTGAATGGCTCAATCGGTTAAGAGTCTGCCTTTGGCTCAGGTCATGATTCCAGCGTCCTGGGATGGAGCCCCGGGTCAGGCTCCCCTGCTTAGCAGGGAGTCTGCTTCTCCCTCTCCCTTACCCCTGCTCCTGTGCTCTCTCTATATATAATAATAAATAAAATCTTTAAAAAACTGAACTCAATAAAAATAAGAGATGAGGAAAAAAATAAGAGATGAGGGATTATATGACAAAACAATAGAATGAGAGGTAAAATGAGACCCCTACACCTAAGGAAACAAAAGGAGGAACAA
The DNA here is from genome assembly GCF_011800145.1 of Mirounga leonina. Classification (NCBI taxonomy): domain Eukaryota; kingdom Metazoa; phylum Chordata; class Mammalia; order Carnivora; family Phocidae; genus Mirounga; species Mirounga leonina. Next base: position 7,937,484 of record NW_023270431.1, read on the forward strand.
AATATGTCACTGGAAAATAATAAATTAGAATTGGCAAGAAACAAAATGCACATATAATAAAAATAGCAAATTATTAAATGAATAAATAATTGGAAATTTATGTAATTAGAGAAGAAAAAGGCAAAGAAGTGGAGTATATTAAAGAAGCTAAGAGGTACGCAAAATTGACAAAAATGTTCTAAATAAGGATAGCTGCTGACTCCGAAGAACAAAACCAAATAAAATGATGTAAAAAATATAAAGCTGGAAAATTTTTCTCTCAGAATTAAATCTGCATATTTGCGGTACCTGGGCAGCTCAGTCGGTTAAGGGCTCGGCTCAGGTCATGATCTCCAGGTCCTGCCCAGTGTGGGTCACCATGCTCAGTGGGGAGTCTGCTTGTCCCTCTCCCTCTCCCTCTGCCCTGCCCCCCAGCTCATGCTCACTCTCTCTCTCAAATAAATAAAATCTTAAAAAAGAATTAAATTTGCATATTAAAAAAGAGCATGCTATGTTTTAAGAAAAATTTGGAAAACAAACACAAACACGCACATGTGCAACACCTCCCAATTTAAGCTACTGAAATTCAAAGGATAAAGAAAGAACTCCTCAGACAACCAGTCATAAAAAAGCAAGCAGAGGGAGGTTTTTTTGTTTTGCTTTGTTTTTCTCAAAGGAACATTACACTAAAGACCAAAAGATAAAGCCAAGCCCACACATTTCTGAGAAGGAAAGGGAATAATCTAATGGTATTATATAAGGCAATTTCCTCAAACCTAAGGAATTCTTTAAATACTGTCAAATTAAAAAATAAATTTAAGTTTATTACACTAATAAACTATGGTTGAAGAGGAAAAAAACCAAAACTAGGTGATTAAAAGATTAAAAACATACACAGAGGAATTAAAATCATGGCAGCAGCGTTGCTGAACTCTGAGTCTTTAAATATAGAACCATGGCTAGACAATGGTGCATGTGTGTGAATGTGATAACAAAAAATAACCTCAGTGATTAAAGTAAATTTTATTGTAAAAGAAATGAGCTGAGGGAAAGGAAAACAGAAGAAAATACAGTGTACACCTATTTTGCCCATTGCCCCACCAACCTCCTCTCTGGCAACCACCAGTTTTTCTCTATATTTTTAAGAGTCCATTCTTTGTCTCTTTTTTTCTTTGTTCGTTTGTTTTCTTTGTTAAATTCCACATAGTAGTGAAATCATATGGCAGATGTCTTTCTCTGACTGACTTATTTCACTTAGTATTCTAGGTCCATCCATGTTGTTGCAAATGACAGGATCTCATTCTTTCTTTCTTTTTTTGGTATTAATTTAATTTAATTTAATTTTATTTTATTTTACTATGTTACATTAATCACCATACATTACATCATTAGTTTTTTTTTTTTTAAAGATTTTATTTATTTATTTGAGAGAGAGAATGAGAAAGAGCACATGAGAGGGGGGAGGGTCAGAGGGAGAAGCAGACTCCCTGCCGAGCAGGGAGCCCGACGCGGGACTTGATCCTGGGACTCCAGGATCATGACCTGAGCCGAAGGCAGTCGCTTAACCAACTGAGCCACCCAGGCGCCCACATCATTAGTTTTTGATGTAGTGTTCCATGATTCATTGTTATGGCTGAGTAATATTCCATTATGTGTGTGTGGGTGTGTGTGTATATACACACACTTATAAACATACATACACACACACACACACCCACTTCTGTATCCTCTGTATCCATTCAACTATCAATAGACATTTGGGTTGATTCCATATCTTGGCTACTGTAAATAATGCTGCAGTAAACGTAGGGGTACATATATGTTTTTGAATTCGTGTTTTCATTTCCTTTGGGGTAAATGGCCCATAGTACAATTACTGGATCATACAGTAATTCTACTGTTAAGTTTTGGGGGAGCCTCCATACTGTTTTCCACAGTGGCTGCACCAGCTTGCATTCCCACCAATTGTGTATGACTTGTATAAGTTCTTCATATATTTTGGTTATGAACCCCTAATCAGATACATCATTTGAAATTATCTTCTCCTACTCAGGAGGGCTGCCTTGTTTGGTTGATAGCTTCCTTTGTTGTGCAAAAGGTTTTTATTTTGTTGTAGTCCCAATAGTTTAATTATGCTTTTGTTACCCTTGGCTGAGAGGACATATCTAGAAAAATATTTTTATGGCCAATGTCAAAGAAACTACTGCCTATGTTTTCTTCTAGAAATGTTATGGTTTCAGAACTCACATTTAGGTCTTTAATCCATTTTCAGTTTATTTTTGTGTATGGTGTAAGGAAGTAGTTCAATTTCATTCTTTTGCATGTAGCTGTCCAGTTTTCCCAAAACCATTTGTTGAAGAAACTGTCTTTTTCCCACTATATATTCTTGTCTTCCTTGTTGTAGATTAATTGACCATAACAGTGTAGGCTTATTTCTGGGCTCTGTATTCTGTTCCATTGATCTGTGTCTAATTTTGTGTCAGTACCATACTATTTTGATTACTACAGCTTTATAGTATACCTTGAAATCTAGGATTGTGATAGCTCCAGATTTGTTTTCCTTTTTCAAGATTGCTATTTGGGGTCTTTTGTGGTTTGTACAAATTTTAGGATTATTTACTTTGGTTCTGTGAAAAATGTTGCTGGTATTTTGATAGGGATTACATTAAATCTGTAAATTGCTTTGGATGGTACGGACATTTTAACAATACTGGTTCTCCAATCCATCAGCATGGAATAGCTTTCCATTTCTTTGTGTCATCTTCAATTTCTTCATCAATGTTTTATAGTTTTCAGAGTACAGGTTTTCCCCTCCTTGGTTAAGTTTATCCCTAGGTATTTTATTCTTTTTGGTACTATTTGATATATTGTAAATGGCTTAAACCCTTTGTTGACAGATGTACACTCCAGAAAACAACATTTTTGAGTATAAAGGAAGATGTATATAAATTTCAGACATTTCTTTCATTTCACTTCAGTATCTTTGTTTCAAATAAATTTAAGTTAAATTTAACACATATTTTTCTCATGTTTCATTATATTATTTCTGTCTATCAAGATATTTCTCTATTCTCCTACCTATATGTAAGCATACAGAATATCAGGAATAATGTTCCCCAAATATTAGTGACAATTTCTTTCATGGGGTTTCTTTTTACTTTCTCCCTTGCATTGTTCCAACCATTTATAACAAATAAGTACCATTTAAATAAAAAATGGGTTGTGAGATTGAGCCCCACATCAGGCTCCAGGCTCAGCGGGGAGTCTGCTTGAGATTCTCTCTCTCCTCTCCCTCTGTCCCTCCCCCATGTGCTTGCACACTCTCTAATAAATAACCTTAAAAAAAAACAAAACCAATAGTTCACAAAAAAATACAAATGGCCAATAAACATATGAAAAGATGTTCAAATTCTTATGTAACTAAAGAAGTGCAAATCCTAAACTTGAAAATTCTACTTTCTACCTAAAAAAATCAGTAAACATGATAGTCTGTGTGAACACAGTATAGCGCAGAGGAAAAGACATTCTCAAAGACAGTTTGGTATGATATAAACTAGAGAACAATTTGGCATCAGCTATGAAAATTTCAAAATCACGAAGTAATTCCATTTTTAGAAATTTATGCTTTGGATCTACAGAACAAAGAAGCAAGGCCATCTATGGTGTACAGTGATAATCATTATGGCACTATTTATGACACCAAGCCATGGAAAATAACCTACCAGATCAACAGTTGGGAGACTAGTTGAATAAACCGTGGAACATCCAAACAATAAATTACACAAGAGTCATTAAGAGGAATGAGGTAGAGAGAAATGGGCTGATATGCAAAGATGCCCCAAATGGATTGCTAATTTTAGGGAAAGAAGTTATAGAACAGTATTCTGCAAAGCAGCTATTTGCATAAAGAAAATATAGATACGGCTATGAATGGCATGCAGATCCATTTTCACAGGGCCTCTTCCTCAGCTCCAGGGGTGGGGTTCCAATGGCCTGAGGTGGGCAGGGGCCTTAAGACTTCCTAACACCACCACAGTCACCACATTTGCTTCAACGACAGCAAAAACATGCCATATAATCAGATCAATGGAGTGAAGTGGCTTATAGGAGTGGTAGGTGTGGGTGGGAATATTTCATAAATGACCCCCTTTTGTATTGTTAATTGAAGTATATTTGACACTATGTTACATTAGTTTCAGGTGTACAACTTGTCATTAGATAGACATGTTTACTATGCTATCTATGTTATTATGCTATGCTTACCATAAATGTAGCGATCATCTGTCACCATAAAACGTTATTGCAATAATATTGACTATACTGCCTATACTGTACCTTTTATTCCCGTGACTTATTCATTCCCTAATTGGAATGTACCTCTCACTCCTCTTCACCCATTTTGCCCATCCTACTACCCACCTCTCCTCTGGCAACCGCCCATTTGTTCTCTGTATTTATATGTCTATTTCCACTTTTTGTTCATTTATTTTTTAGATTTCACATATAAGTGAAAGCATATGGTATTTGTCGTTCTCTGACTTTTTTCACCTAGCTATCCATGTAGTCGCAAATGGCAAGGTCTTATCATCCCTTCTCATGACTGAGTAATATTCCATCGTGTATGTGTAGACCCACCACTTTTTCCTTTTTATTATCTATTGATGGACAATTAGGTTGCTTCCATACCTTAGCTATTGTAAATAACACTACAGTAAACACAGGGTATATATATCTTTTTGAATCAGCCTTTTTGTTTTCTTTGGGTAAATATCCAGTAGTGGAATTATTGAATTGTATGGTATTTCTATTTTTAATTTTTTCAGGTGCTTCCATACTGTTTTCCACAGAGGCTGCACCAATTTGCATTCCCACCGACAGTACACAAGGCTTCCTTTTTCTCCACATCCTTGTCAACACTTGTTATTTGTCTCTTTGATACTAGCCATTCTGACAGGTGTAAGATGATATCTCATGGTTTTGATTTGCACTTCCCTGATGATTAGTGATGTTGAGCATCTTCTCATGAGCATCTTTCGATAGTCTGTTGGCTATCTGTATGTCTTCTTCAGAAAAATGTCTATTTGGGTCCTCTGCAGATTTTTAATCAAATTATTTGGGGATTTTTGGTGTTGAGTTGCCCCTTTGTATTATATATATACCCAGTACATATGAATACACACACATACATGCACACACATGTACACATGTGCGTGCAGCATGCACACACATCCGTGGTTTTATAAGTATAAAAATTATATTTAATCCATGATCTGAAATAAATTAGCTTTTAACAAAATGACATGACCCCAGTCTCATTGACAGCCTTTACTCCAGGGGACACAAACTGAACCACCCACAGAAACCAGAGAAGTATCACATATATGAGGAGATGCCCCACATAAAGAAACACAAAAGTGTGAAACTGATGAGAAAAGATGAAGGTGGCCTTAGAGTACAGAAAACAATGCAGAAAGGAACTCTCATAAGATGGAAAGTACAAACCCCACTGAAAAACAAAAGCTTCTGTTTAATAGCTACAGCCCATTGTTACCAAGTGTGATTTGCCAGATCAAATAGTTACTCAAGAATCAAAAAAATCTGACATTTTTCTATGAACTCTCCCTAATTTAAATATTGGCAATGTTTCAAAAATCCTTAAAATACTGACCTGGACCAAAAAAAAAAAAAAAAAAAAGGTCTATAGATATAATGAGATACTAGTATGCAAACCCTCTCACAGTCTCAAAGTCCTATGAGAAAATGTGTTTTTTGTTTTTTGTTTTGTGTTTACTTCTTATGAATATCATTCAGCTATAATTTGTGGGTGTATGAAAACTCTAACCCATATTAAACAACATAGTAACAACATTCCATAAAATGATCAAATAGTAAGGAACAATCAACAAAATTAATTTGGACTTAGGGCGAAAAGAATAAAAACATATATACATAATACAAGGAAAATTACTGATTAAAAAAGATACAACTCGGGCGCCTGGATGGCTCAGTTGGTTAAGCGACTGCCTTCGGCTCAGGTCATGATCCTGGAGTCCCTGGATCGAGTCCCGCATCGGGCTCCCTGCTCGGCAGGGAGCCTGCTTCTGCCTCTGACCCTCCCCCCTCTCATGTGCTCTTTCTTTCTCATTCTCTCTCTCAAATAAATAAATAAAATCTTAAAAAAAAAAAAAGATACAACTCTGGGAGGTTAAACAAATGCAGTAATAATTTTATTGTTAATGTGAGCCTTATCTTAAAAACACTTCAGATTTAAGGTTTAAGTTTAAAAAAAAATCATTCATAAGAACTTTCATAAAATATGTACAAATGTCCCATTTACTAAAATTTCAACGGAAATAGGATTATAGCATTATATTACTTTAACTAAATATCTTGACTTCCCTCAAGGTCAGCCCTATAGCTTCTGATACAGAAATACACATTCCACTTTGAAATCACTGTGGCTCAAAAAAGAAAATGCCTGAGGACACAGCAAGCTCATCATGCCTGTGCCCTCTCCTACTACAGTCATCTCTCTTAATATTTTGCTATGAATTTATAGGATATTTAAAAACTAGGTCAAATTCTTAGTAACCAAAGAACATAAAATGAAGTTAGTATAGCAACTAGCATTTTGTACAGATATAGATTTGATCTCTACACTGATGTTTTTAATCCTTTTTACAAAGGAAGAAACAGAGGCACAACTAAATATGTTAAGTTGTCCAAGGTCAAGAAGGTAAGGAGCAATAGAGATGAAGCATCATTTATCAAAAAAGGTATACTTTAAGTGAATCAAGAGACAAAAAACTCAAATTAAATGTCACATTTTCTTTTTAAAGAAACTCCTTAAAATTTCATTCATAAAGCTATTAATCTTTTAATTAAGAGAATCAGCTTAGTCTTTAGAAATAAAGTGCAGGTTATATCCTGTTACATACTCTATGTGACTTTGAACAAGTCACTTAACCTCCCTTTTCCTTAATTTCCTCCCCTCTTAAATGGGAGAAACATACAGGTTCTAAGGAATCAATGAAATCACACTGGAGCCATCCCCACAGTAGCCATCAAGCGCTCAGTAACTGTTGGCTGCAACTTCAGTGAGGGGCAATGCTGTAGGATACTTTTTATCTTTTTTTATTTATAGCACTGATTTAGATTTTAATATATATGTTAAGTATTAGCAAACATTAAGGGTTTTTCCCCTCAAATTCCAAAAGTGTTTAAGAATCTTTACCATTCTTTTCCTGTTGTGGAAATTACAAATAAAGGCATACTAACACATAGCACATACTAAGTACTCCATATTGACTTGAATGCACGGAATATGGAAAGTTTGGAAAAAAATTAAATAGATTGGATTGACAGGGGGTATAGTTATTTTACAGAGGTAGGAGGAGTAATTTTAGAAAAAAAAAAAAAAAAGAAACAAACTGAAATCTTTGCTCTCCTGGAAGATAATTCATCCTAGATCAGTACTGAATTTCTAATTTCAGGCAGAGTTGTGAACATAGGAGATAGGTCAAGGGAGATGGATCATACCTTATCTAGAAATGTCTAGGATGTAGAATCCTTTCTCAAGTGTTTCTGAGTGGTCCTGAAACCTAAGGAACCCACGGGGGAAATTCCCTCCCTGCTAGCTTAATTTTCAAGATTTTATATTGTCGTTTGCTTCCTCATGGAGACTTGTATTGGAGGCAAGAATAAGCACAGAAGTAAAAGCTCAACAGGAATTTTTAATAGCTAAACAATGGGAAAATAAGGTTAAAAGAGGAGGGAATAGGATTTTTGAAAGAAAAAATAGCTTTTTAAATCAGCCTTTAAAAAGACTTCAAGGTTTCTCGCAGGAACTTTCTTCTCAGGTGAAAACTATCCAGAATATGCACAATTATCCATGTATTAAAATGTCAAATGAAGATTTAGGCATTTGAGACTTTAAAGTGAACAGTTTATGTCTCTTAATTAAGGATAAGTATTCTACAACAAAAACTGCAACATATTTATTACAGATTAAAAATATTTATTGTGTGCTAATAATTCAGTTACATAAAATAAAATCCTTTCCTTTAGAAGTTTATTAGTCTAGGGTGCCTGGGTGGCTCAGTCGGTTAAGTGTCTGCCTTCAGCTCAGGTCATGATCCTGGGGTCCTGGAATCGAGCCCCGCTTCCGGCTCCCTGCTCGGCGGGAAGCCTGCTTCGCCCTCTCCCACTCTCCCTGCTTGTGTTCCTGCTCTCGCTATCTCTCTCTCTGTCAAATAAATAAATAAACAAAATCTTAAAAAAAAAAAGTTCATTAGTCCCATGGAAGAGTGTTCAACTCAGGACAGGAGAGGGTTGGGGTAAGCAAGCATTCCCTGAGGAGGAAGCAAGACAACAGAAGGAACTGGTGGGAGAAGAGGAGGTTAGAGAAGGCGTTAGGGAGTAGTTGACATTTATGCTGTGTCTTGAAGGATAAGTAGTATATTTTGAAAGCTAGAGAAAAGACAGAGAAGGACAATACATAGGTAAAAACCCGGAGGTTCTTGTTAACATGACAACTAGCTGTGTGTAGCCAGAGCAAGAGAATGGGTAGGAATCTAGAAGCCAATCAGGATGGAAAAGATAGTTTTTGGCTAGACAATAAAATAAATAAAAACCCTAAAGACTTTAAAAAGGAGATAACTGACATGATCAAAGACAGGTTTTAAAGGGAGCAATTTGAAGGATAAATTTTGGTAGGCAGAATCCAAAGCTTAATGAAATCTTTATTAAAATAGACTCAATATTAAAAGCACAGGGATTTGTAGACTCTTCTTTTATATAAGATCGATCAATGAAAAGAATTTTTATTTTTTTTATTTTTATTTTTTTAAAGATTTATTTATTTGACAGAGAGAGACACAGTGAGAGAGGGAACACAAGCAGGGGGAGTGGGAGAGGGAGAAGCAGGCTCCCGGCCGAGCAGGGAGCCCGATGCAGGGCTTGATCCCAGGACCCTGGAATCATGACCTGAGCCGAAGGCAGACGCTTAACGACTGAGCCACCCAGGTGCCCCTGAAAAGAATTTTTAAATTGGTATCCTACTGCAGGTGGTTTCTTATTTTTAAATGTTGTTCCTTATTTTTAAATGTTTAAATGTCATTAATCAACAAATGTATAAATTTCAAAGCTTCCATTTAAAATCTTAGTCACTCTTGTAATCTCTATCCAGTTCAGTGTATACTCAACTTCATCTACCAGGAAACACCAGAGATGGGACCATTTAGGTAAAGGTGATGAACAAGGAGTGGTAAAATCCACCCATTTACTCCATATGTATTACTGAACATCTACTATGTATCTAGTGCTATGCTAGTCCCTGCAAACATAGAGATGAAAGACATCACAAAGTGGCTTCCAGACACTGTTCCTAAAGTGTGGGAGACAGTAAAGGAAAAGCAAAGTGAGAAAGCATCACATAAGGCGTTGGTGAAGACTTTTAACCAGAAACCAGAAGCAGCTAAAATATAAATCCCACAAAGACAAGGAAAATTATCTGTTTTGCATACTGAGGCAACCAAACCCTAAAGTGCCAGCACACAGTAACTACTCAATGAAAAATGTTTAGTGAGCACTTACTACGTTCAGATTGTGGCTAAGCAATGGTGATACACTGGTCAGATTTAGGTTTAAGATTAAAGTTATTATGCTGGGATTTGAATCCCAATCCTACTTTTTACCAGCTATAACTAAGACTAAATTTCCTAACCTAATAACAGAACCTACTTCATAAGGTTGCTTTCATAATCAAACGAGATAAAATACCTAAAAATGCTTAGCGTGATACCTTTGCATGAAATGAATAAATACTACTAGGACAATAAAAGTATTAAAAATGATTGCTGCATTTGAGATCAACATAAAAAAAATTAATAGCCTCTTAAAATGTAAGAGAGTTACAATGCATTGTAACTGTACTACACTCCCTGATTCACTCAGTCCCACTGGCCCTCTGAGCTTCATGCACTCCTTTGACTGGACTTATGGAGGTTGTCACTCGCAAGTGACTACCAGTGGAGGTCAGATTCTACAACATGCATGTGTGGAGGAATAAAGGCTCCATGGGACAAATTTTGACCAATAAGATATAGAAAATGGGAAGGAATCCTCAGAGAAATTCTTCCCCCAGCCTCCTGAAGGTCCTGTGTGACCAAACAACCAGCTTTGTAAGCAAATACATGATCTCACATAGGAAGCCGATTCATCAACTTGGTGCTATATCAAGATCAAACATATGGAACCACAAAAGTGAATAGCAAACTATGGGATGTGATGACCCAATAAAGACACCGACTGCTGCCAGGACCCAAAACACATCCTCCTCAGCATTCGGTGCTATTTAAGATGAATGCAAACCATTCTGTGATTTAGAAGGGATGAAAAGTGAGTGGAAGGCAATTAATTCCCATCATCTCATTTCTATTCAAACATAGCATTGTGCAGGTATGTGGTTTTTATTCAAGTAGTTAGTCTCACTATCACAATCCTTACCAATATTCATGAGAATTGGGACTCGATGTTAATTAAAATAACTATTTCACATATGGAATTAGCCTAAGACTAAATGGTCTGGACCACCTACTATGTGCCAGGCATGATGGCGTACCAGAAAGATCAGACTTTAGAAATAAAAGATTGGGTTCAATTGCTAGGCTCATTAGCAAACTGCCCTTAGGTTTTTTACTTAATGGTCTTAGAGTTTCAGCTTGCCCACTGATAAAACAGAAAGATAATACCATTGATGTTAGGGTTGTACTTATATACAGTTCACCTTTGAACAACATGTGTTTGAACTGTGCGGGTCCACTTATACTGCTGATTTTTTTTATAAATACAGTACTGTAAATGTATTTTCTCTTATGATTTTCTTAATAATGTTTATTTCACTAGCTTACTTTATTGTAAAAATACAGTACACAATATATACAAGATACAAGATACAATGTTAATAGACTGTTTATATTATTGTTAAGGCTTTCAGCCAACAGTAGGCTATTAGTAGTTACATTTTGGGGAGTCAAAAGTTATATGCTGGTTTTCCACTGTGAAGGGGGTTGGTGCCTCTAACCTCTGCATTGTTCAAGGATCAACTGTATAAATAATTTATTTGTAAATTTATTAAAAATAAATTATTTTATGGCATATCTCATATTAAAAAAAAGAAATTAAGGGATTTCTAATTAGAAAAAGAAGTCAATGAAACTTTGAAAAAATGAAATAGTTCTATCATGCTAATTATAGTACAATACTAAAATCTATTAATTCAATTATAAGCAAACATTAAGTGAATTATTTTTAACCTTTTAAAAAAACCTTACTCATTTTGTACCATATCTAAAACACAATCAAATGCAGAGCCAATCCGATAAATGCATCCTCAGATCACATTTAAGAACAAATAGTTGATCTCCTATTTTCTAATGTGAAAGAATAAAAGCTATTTAAATATCAGTTTTGCTCTTACTTGACCTGAAGTATAATTTGACTACTTGGTGATGAACAGCTAAAATTTGTGCATGTGTCACACAGTGTTTAGTAATTGCATATGTTGTTATAGGAGAGGTTCGTGATGTATCAGCATTTGAACAAGAATAAACAAGAACCAAAAAAAACCACCAAACTTAAAAGGTAGTTTTCTTTGAACCATTCACTTTGAGTTTCAAATCTCTGAGAAACAAACTGAGGCTTCTAGAGGGGAGGGGAGTGGGGGGATGGGTTAGCCTGGTGATGGGTATTAAAGAGGGCACATACCGCATGGATCACTGGGTGTTATACGCAAACAATGAATCATGGAACACTACATCAAAAAAAAAAAAAAGAAACAGAACACAGAGTATGTTTAAACCAAATCTATGATGTTTTCTTAATTAAAATAAATCTGATCCAAACATAAAAAAATAGATGTAGAAATTATGACTATATAGAAATTAAATCTTTCTTTTTAGGGAGTGGGAGAATGAGGTCATTTCAAAACTGTTAAAAATTAACTTTTAAAAGTTTGCTGCTACTATTTAAAACAGTGTCCTGAAAGTAAATAGTGGTTGTTATTTATTAAATGTTCTTTCCTAATTCTGGTTCTGGGCCATAAAGGTGAAGGGGTTGGGGCAAGTTATTGCTGAGATCCTCCCAGTTCTAAGTCCTACAAAACCAAAAACATGAAATGTTCTTATTCAATTAATGAAAAACTAGAAATCCTCTGCTTAGTGGTATTACTTAGCTTTATACAACTCCCTATTTATTTTAATAATAAAGTACTTATCTCTAGAATCCTACATTTAGGATAATGGAAATGATATTTAATGATACAACTTAAAGAACCTACAATATAGCCATTAAGGCACACATATTTTCATTGCTTAACAGATTAATTAATTAGAATAAATTAACAAAATATAGCTAGAAATTAATTTTCATGACTGTGCCTTGTCTCTTGGTTGCAAACAAATTAATAATATATTGCCCTTGCATTTTACCAAAGTATGATTAATGGTCAATATTAAAATTCCTGGGGTCTTCGGACAATGTGAAAACCTGACTGCCTAACTAGAAAAGAATATCGTGTGAATGTAATAAATCAGAATTACTGATGGTAAGCCCTGTGAGGCGGCCCATCTGGTCAGGCCTGGAAGTGTCAAGTATTGTCCCAAGCACTTTGAACGGCCAGCCTCTTTATCAGCCACTGTCTTTCCAGTCACGCTCCTGTTCACGTCTTTGCTACATGCTCTGCTGATTATCTTGGAAAAGGGCAATGCTGTAACTGTTCAACTGACCTTTCAGTTTATTTTCTCTCGTGTAATATGAAACATGAGCTAACACAGTCTTAGTCTACTGATTTCTAGGAAGAAGTCTAACTTCATGTTTCAACAGTCTTGGCTCAAATAACACTCTGTTCTGTGGTCAGGTTTCTCTCTTTGGAAAAATTACATGGCAAAAACCACAGGTTTGGGGTAGAGAGGGGCTTTAGGTGATGATGCAGACCTCAGTCTGCACAATAAGCTATGCTACTGAGAACATACGCCGACCAATCTTCCAAATTACCACCAGATTCTTCTTAATGTGAGTCATGTACCAACAGATTACAATCAATGATGGTTATGTCTTTTCATCTCTCTTTTTTTTTTTTTTTTTGTTAAAGATTTATTTATTTGACAGAGAGAGACACAGCGAGAGAGGGAACACAAGCAGGGGGAGTGGGTGAGGGAGAAGTAGGCTTCCCGCGGAGCGGGGAGCCCGATGCGGGACTTGATCCCAGGACCCTGGGATCATGACCCGAGCTGAACGCAGACGCTCAACTGACTGAGCCACCCAGGTGCCCCGTCTTTTCATCTCTTAATATGAATGTCGCTGTTACTCAAACACTGTCAAAAATTCTTTACTCACCAAAACAGAGAGGGAGGTTAAGAAGTCAAAAGACACAAGTGCTAGACTGAGTCTATGGCATTAGCTGTGTGAACTTCAGTAAGATAACCTCCCAAAGTTTTAGCTTCCTCAGGTACAACTGAAGAGCCTGAACTGAAAAGTACCGTCCAGGTCTAAGAACCTGTAATCCATACTCTAATCTCTGATTCAAAGTTGGGTCCTAATTCCAACCAAGAAAGGAAAAAAAAATGCACTTCAATACAAAAGTTATTTTGGACATCTCCCACATATACCAAAAAGGATATATTTTACCATGCACAAGTGATATAACTTTAAATATGTATTTTTCTTAAAGTAAAATGCAGCATATAAGCCATCCATGAAATATAAAATATATAGTAAATAAAACACGAAAACCAGTCTGTCAACAGAAAAAAAAATTATAATAAGTTGTAAATATCACAAATCATAAATGATAATGACTACCCTCATGGAGTATTTACTATATTCTAGGCGCTGTTAAGTAGTAACTTATTTAAACCCTCACAACAACCCAGTGTGAAGAGTACTACTGTCATTCTCGTGATGGCAGATGAAGAAACAAGAGGTTAAATAATTTTGCCAACATCACACAGCTATTAAGTCGGTGAAGCTGGAATGTAAATCCAAGATTTTGTTTCCAGAGTATCTGACCTTAACCATTAGCCATAGAACTACCCAAGACATTTTGCAGTTTACAGTTTCCCAGCTGATTGGGACTTCGTACTAAATTTAAATTCTTTGTTGCTTAGTATTTGCTAAATAATTTTAATAAGCTAAACTTCTGAAAAACAAAAAACCCTTTTGTTATAAGTAAGAGTGATAGAAATGGTCAAAAAATAAAATAATCAGAAAACTCACTTGAAAAAAATAAAACTTGTCATATTTACACTGACTAAATAAATCCACAAAGCATTTATTTTATTTTTTAAAGCCTAAAAAAGAGGAGGAACTACGTTGGTGCTGGATTCTAATTGCCCAGAAATTTTTATTTGGGGAGTGGATGTATCTGTCACAACGAACCTGAATTAATTTACTGAAGCAAAATACGCAAACAAATACTATTTATACCTCTGATATATGTTTCAAACTGGATGGTTATTATATCAATTGTGAGATAAAAACTAACAAGCACTATTTTTTTTTTACCTAAAAAATTGCCAAAGGTCAGAAAGCTTAAATATTGGCACTTGGCAAATCAACAAACCCAATCACACTCTTGAATTTATTAAATATAGCCAGATAGCCATGAACTTTATCCTTGTGAATATTTTTAATATTAGAAACATGATAAATGAATCAATTTTCACTTTGACAATGGCATAGGACACACTATCCTAATATATATCAAAGAATTTAAGAACATATATATATCTCCAACAAAAAAATGCACATCTTTTGGACTAAATAGCCATGAAATATCAAAGGTCTATCAAATACCCTGACAGTTCTTTGCCTTTACTGAGGGAGACGAAGGTTTCAAAATTCTGTCAGCTACAAAACTAAAAGATCAAAGAGCTTTCACAGTCACTTCCAACATACTAGCAAGATCTCTTTTAAGTTAAAAAAAAAAAAAAAACCAAGTTTCTTTCTGCCCATCTATCTGTATATGTACATATAAATATATTGTATCATATATGCTTATATATACACATATATATTATGCATACATTGTATATATATACATATATATATATATCATACACGCACATACACAAATTTCTTTTTTATATCCAATGACCTAAAACAGACCGAACAGAATAGGACCGCAACCATGGTACAGTTTGGCAAGTAGGGTGGTCTGTTATATTGTTTACATGTCCCAGCTAATTATTTCCCCAATTGCATATTTTATTCTTTTAAATATTTCCAAATTGAGATTAAAGTATTTAAGTTTTACTGAGCTATATTACTCTGTAGGTTTTATAATGAAGTATGGATGGAAAAGAACATTTATAAATTTCACTTACCATACTATCAAGAGTCCCTGCACCAAATTAAACTACTATAACCAAGACCATAATGCTATAAGCAGATCTGCAAGAAAACCCAACATTAAATTCCATTTAAGTGCAAGCAAATCTGTTTGCTAATAATGCCGGAAGCTTAATTTGGTAGCTTATTCAACATCAGTAAAATGGAAACTTCAATCTAGGACTCTTACTGCTTATGGGCCACTGTTTTCTAATTTGATGTTCCCAAAATGCTCTGGCCAGATCACATAGTGGTACTTATAATATAATTAATGTGGCCTACTCATAATCAAAACTACTGGAGTTGTAAACTCACATAGATTCCTCATTGCTCATGGGCCAATAATTCCCAAGACAGGGTTCACAAAGAGCTCTGGCCAAACTGTCCCAATGGTATAATCATACAGTTTTATAAATTTCCCTGCTGACATTTTTCTCCACCAAATTGTGGGTACCATAAAGCCAAGGATCATCTTTTGTTTAATTTTACATCCTCGGCATCTAGGACAGCATCCATTAAGGAACAGAGACTGAACAAATGGTTCCCTCAGTATGTTTCACCATGGGGCATTTACAATCATAGACAATGTCTTAATAGCCTGAAGGGATTTCGATAAGAACTGTTACTTATTACTGAGCACTTACCATGTACCTAGCATTGTGCTAAGTTCTCTACAAACAATATTTCATTTAATTCTCTCAATTCTATGTGTTAGGAATTCTAAATTACACAAATGAGAAAGAACCCAAGGATGAGAGACTAAGCAATTTGACCAAGATCACTCAGCAAATTATTGTCAGAACCAGAATTTTTTTTTAAGTTTTTTAATTTTAATTCCAGTATAGTTAACATACAGTGTTACAGTAGTTTCAGGTGTAAAATATATTGATTCAACAATTTTATACATTACTCAGTGCTCATCGTAAGTGTACTCTTTATTCCCCGTCACCTACTTCATTCACTCATCCTCCCACCCACCTCCCCTCTGCTAACCATCAATTTGTTCTCTCCAGTTAAGAGTCTGTTTCTAGGTTTGTCTCTCTTTTTTTCCTTTTCTTGTTTGTTTTGTTCCTTAAGTTCCACAAATGAATGAAATCATACGGTATTTGTGTCAGAACCAGGCTTTTAAAAGATTTCTTTAATTCTATGTTATCTTTAAAATGGTCAGCATTTTGTCCCCCTTGTACACAGTTCCATTGCCCATTGGTTTCAGTTAACTATTGTCAACCATGGTCCAGCAGCAGATGATGCTCTGACTTCAGAAAGTCAATAGTAGTCTAACACTATGTTACAGTGCCTATGTCATTCCCCTCACTTCACCTCATCATGTAGGCATTTTGTTATCTCATATCATACAAGAAGAAGGGTGAGTACAGTACAATAAAATATTTTAAGAGACCACATTCACATAACTTTTATTAAAGTATAGTGTTACAATTGTTCTATTTTATCATTAGCTATTGCTGATAATCTCTTACTATGCCTAATTTATAAATGAAACCTTATCATGGGTATGTATGTATAGGAAAAAACATGGTATAAATGGAGTTTGGTACTATCTGCAGTTTTAGGCACCCACTGGGGTTCTTGGAACATATCCCAGCAGATAAGGGTGGACAACTGTAACGATGTATAACAGTGATTATCTTTTGGTTGTACATTCAATTCAATTTGAAATTCTCTGTAAGAATTCCCAAAGTTCATGTGGAATAATTTAGCCATTATGATTAATATTCCTACATAGTATCTTCAAATTTTTGAGCACCCCCCCATGCAAATCACAGGTACGGTTTTCTTGAATATGTATGCTACGTCACACATAAAATATAAGTTTTAAATCTGTATTTACTGACATAAAAAGATGTTCATAGTACACTGTTATGTGAAAAATAATAAAGGTTAAAAGGTCTTTTGTTGTTTAATTATAAATGCATAGAAAAGTATCTCAAGATTATACATCAAAATGTTACCATGATCTCAGAATAATGATGTTATGAATAACATCACTGTATTTTTACCTTTATTTTTCTATTTTTTCCTACTATAAAAATGCAAAGACAATAGAATCTGAAGTAAATTATGAAAGGACCTATAATATAATTATGATTTTAAAGTGTATTATCTAAAAAATAATTTAAAAGTTCTAAGGTAGAGCATATTTCATCTAATTGTCCAATTTAACAAAAGTTTGAAAGGCTTCTTGTTGAAAAGCAAAGACAACCAAATAATGAAAACTTACATCTCTTTAGCTCTTCTACTATTCAGATCATTATAATAGAAGGTGTAACTCTCCTAAGTCAATAATATGATCTGCCACCACAGATCACCCTGCTGAAATGGAATGCACAAGGCCCTTTAAAGCCTTAAAGTGAACTGATTCTGCCTATACATGTTTCCCCACCCCCTTTAACCATTTATTAATTCTCCTACTTTCAATCTCCAAACCTAATCAGGTACCTAACAACAGCAGGCACTCCTGAAGAAAATACCTCTTGAGCTAAAAAGAACAAAAGAACAAAATGTAGTGCCTGTCTTCAAGAAAATTCAGTTTGGTAGGGCTGCCCAGCATAATTTGCTTACAGCATCATTTCCTGAAGGATATAACCTACCACAACCTTCCCGATACTTCCTTACTCACTCTCCAAATGTCAAACTCACACCACAGCAGAAACTGACACACATCCTCCCTATTAAATAAAATTAATGATTTTTTAAAAAGACTGCAATATCAAGAGTGCCGTGTTTAAATAAAAACTACTGCCTGTAGAACAGTAGGATGAACCATTCAATTTTTTCACCGTGTATTTTTTTCTTTAAAAACAGTGCAATACATCTTAAATTACTTCACTGCTTGTTGCACAGACAGTTCCAGTGGTAGATCTATTTTATTATTGTTTGCTTCAGTACCTATTTCCCTCCTTTCTTCTGACTTCCAGCAACATTCTCAAAACCACATTTACAAACAATAAATATGAAAAGCAGAGGCACTGAAGCATGACATACTCATTCTCTTCTAAGACTGGTTACCACCAGAGCAAAAAAGTCCAGCTCTGCACCCTCAAGAGTAACATTATTTCTATTTTAAAACCCCAGAGAAGACAGAGGCGGCTGTGTTAATTAGGTATCTGCAGCCACTCTATCAGCCCTTCCTCCTTTATAGACGGGTGTGCAGTAGTATGAAAAGCATTAGTCATTCAGTCTCACAAATCAACTCCCAAATCAAAGCCTGAGCTTTGATTGTGTGTTTGCTTGTTTTGCTTTCTTTATTTCTCATCCCTGGAAAACACTAGGTTTCAAATTCCTTCCCTCTAACTTGTTACTAGAATGAACACCTAAACAATAATTGCACCCCATCAAGAACTGGGCAGTTCAACAACTGCTGAGAAATTTTTCTCCACAAGACTCCATTCTTGGTTCCTGTCCTGGTTCAGTGAACATGGCTATAATTGAGAGAAGTACAAATGCAAGGAAAATTCATCTTGCAGAAAATATATATGTATATATTTAAAATATTTTATACAACTCACTTTAAATGAAACTAGATTTGTTTCCAAATTCACACTAAAAATAGTATTTGCCAGCATTTTCTTATTAACATTCTAAATTTAAAAGATCAGAATGCTTCCAAGTATGATCATAAGTAAATTATGACACTGTTCACTAATTATTTCCTACAGTTCTATGGTATCAAGATGGGACTTAAAATTATCATCTTTAACCAAAATCTCCCACTCTCCAAGATCTTTCTAGTCAATAAAAAGAATCACAGACAGATTTTCAGGACAGAGAAAATGTTTTCTCTTGTTCAAGGAAGAAAAAAAATCTAAAAAAGCCTCAACCAATTACAAAATAAGCATTCTGAAGTTTGATGTCCAGTTTCCACAGCTCCTCTACAGAATCCCAAAACCCCTTTGTAGTCATAACACCTTAGGTTAGCAAACAGTGTTTTAATATGTATACATAAAAATGTGGTGTCTTCCACTGGAGAAAAAAATAATCTCATTCATCAGAAGCAAAAATTAATTTTTCTGAAAGTAAAAAAATACAAATTTAAAATATGAAAAAAAAAGAAAATGTCTTCATATCCAAATACTAATAGCAATTTTAGATACTTACATCACATAAATTCTTGAAAGCCAATGAATGCATTTTAACTTACAAAAATTCCCAAAACGTGTTTCTGTAAGTGCTGTCCCTCCTGCATCCAACTCAACTGGGTGCTTACCACAATCAAGATTTTTGAGATGCATGCCACAATGCCTGCTACTAGACTTGATTTCTGAAGATGAAGCCCACAAATAGCCTTATAAACAAAACTTTTCTACATCACTACTATGCACATCAATCTGTTTTAAATGCTTACTGATGGGTAGATAGATTGCTTCTTAAATAAGGTTACTTAACCTGAGAATCAAGAATTTTTTTTTTTTTTTTGCCTATTTAAAAGAATAAGATGAAACACATCAATAACTCAATTTTACCCAATGTCCCAATTTTGGTAAAATCCAAATACATTTATTTTTTATAGGATCACATTTCTCCCTTCAGGGGAATAGTCTCTAACAATACATCCCCCTTCAGGATATTTTTTTGTACTAAAAATGACTTTGGGACTCTCCTGAGACATATCAGCATTGAGAATATATATGAGAAATATCCCTTCTCTAAAGTAGGCCTTTAGTTTCTTTTTAAAAACAATGAGATGTTCAATTCTGGACAGGAAGAGGCAGAGATCACTCAAAGGGTTATATATAGAGTTGCTAAGCAACATTGGGCTTTATATGAATTGTGTTTCAAGTCTGTACCAACAGAGGGGTTACTCCAAATGCCCCAGCAATATTTCCCAGAGCTTATGATGTGCTCTTACCTTTGGGCACCAAACAAAGTGATGTTACCCAGCTAAGACATGTGGCCTTATCTTGGTGACTTCCGTGAGCCGTGGTGAGGCAGAAGAGATATTGGTGAGGGGTTTCTGGTGATATCCAAATCAACCAAATGACCAAACTGAGGCAGTTCAATTGGCAAGATACTTTGGTATTTTTTTTCATGAAAATATGAAATGTAAACCTGCTTAATTCCTAGGCAAAATTCCCTTCAAACAGGAATTCTGTAAATGTCATACATTCTCTTCCCTTGATGCAATATGTGTAACAAACATCTTCTGAGAAGAGGCTAACAGATCGTATCCTTATTTGAAAACAAAAGTCACAGATTACAAATTTATTACAAGAACAGAAAAAAAAAATCATTAATTATGTGGTTGAGTGTTAGAAGATCTTTAAGCCAACAGATGGGAATCTGATTAAGCATTCCCAGAACAACAAACTACTTTCTATAAAATGTTATCAATCTAAACATGTTAACTTTCTATACTTAAATGTTTACAAATAAGTAATTTTTAATCCCTTGCCATTAAGCAATCATCACATAATATAAAGCCAAATATCTCAAAGCAATTCTTCCTATGATAAGAAACTTTAACAACAATTTTTGAGCTAAAATACAAAAAAGAATATGAATGTCATTATAAAGTAAGACTCTCAGCAAAAATAGACAAAAGTAGGCAGTATATTTTTAAGCTTCTTTTGGAAGATAAATTCATGCTGAATAAATTGAAGTGGCATTTGGTTTCTCATAATTCCATCCTGTCCTGATGGCCTCCAAAGTAACAGATTCTTAAATGTAGCCTTTTTTTCACTAAAACTGACACCTAGCCAAATCTGTAAAAAAAAGACTATTTTTAAAGATGCTTATATTATGATTATTTAGAATCATATTAGCTAATTATATAGCAGAATTATCAATTAACCTCCCAATTACCACAGAGTTACCAGTAAAAAATTAGTTTCTTGACAGTACCTATTTTGTGTACAGATTGTCTGTTAAATCATAAACATTATAAAACACTGAAAATGAACCAAAAGAGTACTGAGGGGAAAAAAAGGATAATATGAAAACTTCCTGAATTTAAAAGGTCTCACTGAGCAAGAAACTGCCATATATATATATATATACACACACACACACACACACACACATATACACACACATACATACATATATTATAGAAATGAAAACATCTGTCATCCTAAAGGTAGGTGAATGTGTTGAAAGTGATTTGAACTTTGTGAAAAACAATACAAATATTTAGTACTAATGAAGTAGGGACTCTATAGGTAGGGATGAGGAAGAACTACAATAGTGTTAGAGAACTTGATTTATTCCAATTATATGCTTTCTAATTACCCTGGCTACAGAGCTACCTCAACATAGATACATAATGAAAATAATATGAAACCACCTCATCCAATTTTTCCTCTAAATAGCAGAAACAGGCAGGTATTAACAGAAAGGAAACTAGAAACAGTAAACTGGGCTAGCAATGAATCACCAGTCTGGTCTGGAGCTGACCCCTTTAGTTTAGCCATATGTTGCAAAGGAATATACAACTGAAATACATCCTAATTATTACTTGTCCATGGGGGAGGGGGGGTAAAAGGAAAGAAAAAGAAGTAAATGTCTCTGACCAAAAAAAAAAAAAAACAAAAAACAGACACAATGAGAAAAAACACTATGAAATTAAGTCTAAATTCTAATATAAAATCAAATCATTACTGACGCCCTCTTATACAGAAAGATATATAGTAACAGAAGAGCTGATTAAATATTTATCATTAAAAAGATGAGGAATAGTAGGAAGGGAAAAATGAAGGGGGGGAAATCGGAGGGGGAGACGAACCATGAGAGACTATGGACTCTGAGAAACAAACTGAGGGTTCTGGAGGGGAGGGGGCTGGGGGATGGGTTGGCCTGGTGATGGGTATTAAAGAGGGCACGTTCTACATGGAGCACTGGCTGTTATACGCAAACAATGAATCATGGAACACTATATCAAAAACTAATGACGTGGGGCACCTGGGTGGCTCAGTTGGTTGGGCGACTGCCTTCGGCTCAGGTCATGATCCTGGAGTCCTGGGATCGAGTCCCACATCGGGCTCCCTGCTCGGCGAGGAGCCTGCTTCTCCCTCTAACCCTCCCCCCTCTCATGTACTCTCTATCTGTATTCTTCGATCCATCAATAAATACTTGTGGTTAAAACAAAAACAAAAACAAAAAAAACAAACTAATGACGTAATGTATGGTGATTAACATAACATAGTAATAAAAAAAAAAGATGAGGAAATTCTTCAAAGAGTTCAAAGTATGCCAGTTATCTTGCCTTTGCCCTTCCAAATTCATGGCCCAGCCTTTTCCACCTTGCCCTCTCACCTCAAAAAGCTATTATATGTAGTTTACATCAAAGGGAACTCATGCCATTCTCCACAGGCAACTGCTCTCAATTTGAAAAGCAGCTCAGGGCTTACTACTACTAGTGCTAATAGAGATTAACCACCTGCCCTTTAACATCGAGTGCCTATGAGATCGGAATTGCCCAGGTTGAACTAGGTATTATCTGATCCACCAAGCCTTCCATTCTGGACATGCAGAATGGAATTCCATTACAAAACGGAAGTGGTTTATACAAGTAAACTAAACTCCACAAAACAAGAGGCTCAGACTCCCAGGGCACTTGCTCCTACTACATTGCTGCCTCTCCCTCAACCTGCACATTTGGCCTCAGGATAAGACCCCAATGGCCAAGAAACAGGAGGAAAAAGCTTGAGCTTGGATAATGAATGCATCTGCATAAATGCCTGTATAAGTTAGGAGTAGACTCTAATTCCATTCAGCAGTAACCTTTCCAGTGAGCAAAACTAGGTTGTACATCTGGTTTTCTACTTCGAGTGGAATGAGAAGTAACCAGAAGTACAGTTTGACACTGACTTATGGGCTAGTAACTACAGGGTCTAGCCAGCAAGGCATAAATTTAGAAACAAAGAAAT
The DNA here is from genome assembly GCF_011800145.1 of Mirounga leonina. Lineage (NCBI taxonomy): Eukaryota > Metazoa > Chordata > Mammalia > Carnivora > Phocidae > Mirounga > Mirounga leonina. The sequence continues at coordinate 7,960,733 of NW_023270431.1, forward strand.
TTAAGAATCAGTGACAGACAAGTATGTTGATTGACTTCTAGGAATAAGTAGATAGTATGATGCTATCCATGCCAGTCAGCCATTTTCCTCAGCCTATACACACTGTGCTCATGTACAAAGTTGCCTGGGTGGTCCTCCACCCTCACCAAGTCTAATCTCTCTACATCCTATGCTGAGTATGCAGCCAGCCAAGAGCAGGCTGTCCCCACAAAAACCCAAGAATATTACCATTTTCTGGGCTGATCAACTACTTGGTAGTGGGCTGATTACACTGGACCCATCACATCAAGGAGGGACTCAAGGAGGAGCAGTATTTTGTCCTTATATGGATAAACATATTCTGGGTATAGATCTGTCTTTGATGTTTCCACCAGCATTACTATTCAAGGATTTGCCTTATACTTTATCAGTTGTCATGTTGGATGAAACAACAGTGCCGCTGACAACAGGATATATAATAGAGATAATGAGCTAATTCTTAGGCAATTCACTGGTATTACTACATGCTTTATCACCCAGAAATAGCTGGCGTTATAAAATAGTAGAATAGTATTACCTCTCCATAGACAGCATATAGGTCCAGGAATCAAACAGAAGATGTGGGCATAGCCCCTCTCATTATCATATCTGATAACAGATACAGGAAGAATTTTGCTTCACACCAACTTTAGGCTTGGTGGATGTGGCGGTCCCAGTTCCCAAAGGAGGGGGAATTCTTCCAACAAGAAATATGGTCATATTTTTGATTAACTGAAAGCTAAGACTACTCTCTAGCCATCTTGTACTCCATCTGACATTGAACCATGGGAAGATGAGGAGGAAGATGAGTTGTAGTTTCACAGTGGAGGCCAAGAGGACTATGTTTAAAATCAGGAGATATACTGGGACGCCTTACAGTCCCAGTAAGGTATAACCCAATAAAAATAAAACTACCAAGGACTTAGATCCTGTGGAAATGAACCTTTAAAGGGTTCCCCATAGAGTTTCACCTTGCAAAGAACCCCATCCAGCCAAGGTGGAGGCTGATTACAAGGGCCTATAGCAATTATGTTTTATATTACTTAGTCATTTCTTCTCTATTTTTTTTCCTCTGTGCTATCTTATATAAAGAATACTAGTGATAGCCAATGCTTTCTATTTCAGTGAGGGTTGGACCAGTCTGACATCACCTGATAGTAGCATAGATGATGGGACTTTGTGCATCGCCTACATTAGGATCACAAACATTTCACCTTGAAAAAGGTTAAGAGTATAGGCTGAGTGGCAAAAAGGGGCAAACTGTCCAGACATCTTTCATTTGCCCCTCCAGACCCATTCTCCATCATTCTGCACACTGTTCTCTGTTCCAATACCATGACCTACATGGACTGTATTAATAGATTTCTGGCCGCCAATAGGGTTTGGCCACTGGAGAGATCCAGGAAGAGAGAAGAGTGGGGTGTGGGGAAATATCAGGATACTTTTAAGCTCCCAGCTCCCTCCATGCAATTGAGTTCACCATGTCCCCTGACCTAAGACCACTCATTGCTCTTCTCAAAATGGATGTCTCTATATCATATTCTCCTTCCAGATTATATTAACTTCCCATTCCCTTATTCCTTCAGACTACCCATGGAAGCAACTCAGAAGCTAAGCCCTTGGTCACTGCATTATCCACTGAGGCTTCCCTACTACCATATCTTTAAAATAAATCAGCCTTAGATTATACTACTTTGATTGACATCTATTTCCTGTGGAAGGCCTGACAGATATGTCTAAAAACTTACCTTTATACCCCAAATAAACATTAATTTCTGTATCCAATTCTATGGGAAATAATGGGAAAAACAAAAACAAAACAATAAACAAAAAAACCTTTAGACATATTGATTATAACACCATGAAGACAGCTGTCTGCTTCATGTTTATTGCTGTAGTCCAGACCTAACACAAGGCCTTTACATAGTTAAATATTGAAATGTAGTTGTTAAATCAATGAATATATATAATACACGAGAACTGCACTGAGCCAGGTCAGTAAGTAAAATGAAATTAAATTAAATAATAATTAACACTCACAAATAGGACATTAGACTACAATTTGGTACTTTTCTATTAGGCAAATATAGACAGCAAGCCCGCCCACTTCCTTCTAAAATAAGTAAAATCCTGGATTCAACTATATAAAAAAAAAGACAAATGTAGTCACTTTATTAAATTCTTTCCTCTTGTTCATAACAAAAACCTTGGAGTTATCCTTGATTCCCTTCTTTTTCTCATATCTAATCCATCAGGAGGTCCTCTTGATTCAAATTTTATAACAGATCCATAATCCAATCACATTTTACCACCTCCACTGCTAAGCTACTAGTCCAAACCACCATCCTCTCTCTAACCTGGATTATGAAGTAGCCATAATTAGTATTCCCTCTTGCATCCTTGTCTCTTGCAATCTGTCTTCAGTCTCCTAAAACTTATGACCCAGATATTGGGCTAAACATTATCTCTGGGTATGTCTGTATCTTTCCAGAGGAGATTAGCATTTGAACCAGCAGAGTAAAGAAGATTCTTCTCCCCAAGGTGAGTGGGCATCATCCAATCCATTAAAGTCTTGAACAGAAAAAAAGGTGAAGAAGTAAAAAAATCCCTCTGCCTAACTGCTGAGCTGCAACATCTTCTCCTGCTCTCAGACTAGGATTTATAACATCTGTACTTGTGGCTCTCAGGCCTTGAGAGTCAGACTAAAATTTACACCATCCATTCTCCTGGTTTTTAGGTCTTTGGACTTTTACTGGAACTGTATCACCAGCTTTCCTGGGCCTCCAGCTTGCACACAGCAAAACATGGGACTTTTCAGTGTACATACTCGCATAAGCAAATTCCTCATAATAAAACTTTTATTTAGTTGCTGGCTTAGAGAGAAAGAGAGAGAGTACTGATCTGTTTCCCTGGAGAACCCCAATACAGTAATCATTTTAAACCATAAAATCATGTCATTTCTCTGGTCAAAACTCTCCAGTGGCTCCCCATCTCACTTACAGTAAGAACCAACCAATCTTTACAGTAATCTACAAGTACTTGCATAATCTGAGCTTTACTCAATTTATCTTTCTATACCATTTCTTACTGCTCTGCTCCTAGCTCACTATGTCCCAAACAGATTTCCTAAATACTTCAGGCAAACCCCTGAGGGCTGTTTCCTTTGTCTAGAACATTGTTCCACCCAGTATCTAAATAACTAATTCCTCTTCACACCTTTGCACAAATGCCAGATGCTCAAAAGTGTCCACCTTAAAAAAAAAAAAAAAAAAAAAAAAAAAGCCTACTTAAAACTGCTGCTCCATTCCTGTGTCATTTCTGCTACTTTTCTGTTTTCTTTTTGCCATAGCATTTAGCATCCAATATTTGTTATGTTTATTGTGTATCACCTGTCTCCTGCTACTACAAAGCAAGCTCCTCAAATGTACAGATTTTAGTCTGTTTTGTTCACTCATATTTCAAATGCCTAGAATAGTACCTAGCCCATAGTAGACACTAAATAAATTGCTGAAATGAATTCCGTTTCTCTACATGTACAAAGGGTGGCAGTTGGACGAACTTAGCTCTCTTACCTAGTCATCTGTTATTTTACTAAATATAAATGAAATTTTACTTGTTTAAAAGTATTAGGTATAATCAATTTTAAAAAAACCTTGAGGATGGTGGGGTACATGGGTGGCTCAGTCGGGCTCTGTGCTCAGCAGGGTGTCTGCTTCTCCCTCTGTCTCTCTCTCTTAAATAAATAAATAAAATCTTTAAAAAAATGAAAACAAAAACAAGAAAAATGGAAACTCTAGTTTATCCCTAAAGCTTTCCAATTTAACTTATCCTTATTTTTACATCATAAGTCATTCAACTACAGAGTTCTATTTTTAAATATGACATTGATTTTTATATGAGTATGTGCATGTGTAAAATAAATACACTAAATTCCAGAAATTTATTTTCCAGTTAACAATAAAAAATAATCACAATTCAAAGATAAAGCTCAAGGCAAAAAAGCTACAGAACTTTATAAGTTTCAGAGGTTTGATACTGTATAAGTTGTTTAAAATGAGTGCCCTCTCTTCAGATTAATGAGGAACTCTTTATTTTTCTATATTTAATTAACACCAGTCATTTGGGGAAAGGAAAAAACTTTATAGACTCAGAAATGTTGAACCAATATTTGAACACTGTATTAAGTTAAATTTTGCAGGATTACCAGTTTAAAGCACAGAGTTTATCATCTACCATCTGGGGCATGTGTGAGTCCTACCTAAGGCACCTAGACCCCCTACTAATCAGATTCAAAAAGTTTGATGTCTTTACTATACTGGCCTAGGGTGATGTTTTCTAGATATCCAAGTGATTAAAATCCATATTATTCTGAGTTCTTCAGAGATACAGAACCAATAGGAGATACACAGGTACTTATTAAAAAGATTTATTATAGGGAATTGGTTCGTGTGGTACGGAGACTGAGAAGTCACAAGATCTGCAGTGGACAAGCTAGAGAACCAGAAGAGCCAATGGTTTAGTTCTCCCAGTTCAAGTCTGAAGGCCTGAGAACCAAGAGGCTGATGGTGTAGTTCCAATCAGAGCTCAAAGGCCTGAGAACCAGAGAGCTCATGGTATGAGATCTGGTCCAACTCCAAGTCCAAAAGCAGAAGACCTATGTTTCAGCTCAAAGACAGGCAGGGAGAAAGAGAATTCTCCCTTACTCATGTCTTTTTGTCCTCTTCAGGCCTTGGCCCACCCACATTGGGGATGGCAATCAGCTTTCCTCACTCTACCAATTCAAATGTTAATTTCATCTAGAATTCCCCTTACAGACACCTGTAGAGTAATATTTCACTGAATACATGGGCACCCTGTGGTCCAGTTAAGTTGACACATAAAATTAACCATCACAAGATCACTATGGACCATATTATTACAGAAATCAAGAACACTATCATTGCCCTATTCTAAAAACATAAAGGTTTTTCAGCTCTCCCTGCAAGTTGAAGGCCATCTGTCTGTGACTATCCTTACTAACTGGCATAGAGAAAAAAAAATCACCAGATCAATTGCTGCATAGCAGGAACCAAGGACTGTACTGATACTACATTTTAGAAAGCAAAGCAATTGGAGCCACTCTAATTAGGTTTACTTTATTTAGTCCACAGTTGTTCTCTGAGATCATCCATTAAATCAGCAAATCAAAAGGGAATGTTATAGGACTCTTGGATCTTTGCTGTATTGTTCAAGTCTTTGAGAGTAGCCCTACTTGCTGCAGTGTTTCCGGGGATACAATATTGCCTAGGATTTTTCTTTTTTTGTTAGTGAGGGGCAGTTCTAGAGGCTTCCACTTGATCCTTCCTAAACAGTCCTCACTCCGTAAGAAGTCAGCGTGAAAACCGTGTCAATTCCCAAGTCTGTTGCAACTATGCACTCAGGAAACTGGAAACTAACTACAGGATCAGTCTGCCAAGCATTTGGACCCACAGTGACGAAGATCAAGTGACCTACAGAAACTTCAAGTCTAACTGATATGCCACTGTGGCATTTACATCCCCAGAATTACTCCAGATTCTGTTTTTATTAATTCTCAAAAGTCAGGACTTCTTCCTGGTAAACAGCAGGTCTCCTTGGGAAAGCCTTGAAAGATTTAAAATATATATATGGTGGTATTTTATGTCCTTTCTCAAGAGAAATCAGCCTCTCCTTTAATCAAATGACTTCAAGAGAAGCAGTTCTCCCTATTTCAGTAACACAAGTCAGGTTTCTACTCAACATACCTAGAATTTCCCCAGGTAAAAATTTAGTAATCTACCAGTATATCATATTCCTAAGGACACTATGATCTATTACACCACACAGCCCTGCATTTCAAAACAATGATTGCCATTCTATACTTGAAGCCTATTATGGCAATTAATCAATGAAGCCTATGCACTGCAAAGTGTTTTGTTAACAGATCCCATAATCCCTACTAAAATCAATGAATCCAGTTCAAAGGCAACATATCCCAATAACATTTCCAAACCTGAAGCAACTCTCGCAGAGGTCTGTTCCTCTCACCACTACATTTTTAAATTATTAATCAAAGGTGTGCCTTCATTGAGGGCAGAGTGACATGGTGGATAAGACTGTACATGATAAACCTATCTCTCATTCCCATCTTCCCATGCCTCTCTCCCTCTTCACAGCCTAGGAATGTTCAGGCATCTCAACCTCATTAAATGTTAGCTGTTGTTGAGCTCAAGTTCTAATTAAATAAGCAAGCAAACTGCTGGAACCATTAAATTAAATCCAAAATAAATCCAGATTCTTGTTAAGAATACTCATATAAATAAATTTGGCTCAATCTGAATTAGGTGTACTCATATCAGTATGTTCCATTCTCCTCAGTCTACTTTATTCTTAGAATTCAATCCAGTACACTATTTCCAGGTTGCTGCTAACACAAATTAGCTTGCTACCTAAAATGCCAGTCTTCAATGTGAAAGGCTAGGATCTGACTCAGTTATGGGCCTGAAGGAATTGAGAGGCATACAGGTAGCTCTTGAAAAGAAGAGTATTCTTTTCTCTATAGAAGCAAAAATGGTCTCTGTGCCTCTGGTTTATTCATATTGATTTTAATACTTGGAAATCTTTCGAATCAGTAATTTTTTTTCCCTTTACACAAACACCACCCCAATCTAAGCTACCATAATCACTTACCTTGAATGCTGCAATTTCCTCCTAACCCTTTGAAAATGTAATTGTTACATACCATTCAGCCAAGGAGACTAGAATTAAAACATAAAGGCATTAAAAGGTTATAGACAGACTATTTCCAGAAAAATCATTCTTATAGACATAGGGTGGGAGGTGATAAGTAGAAAAGGAAGGCAAGTTCCATACTGGATCAGACATTGATGGTGGCTTGGACTAGAGTGTTAACACTAGAGATTAAAACAATGGGTGAGGTTCAATAGGACAGAAATGAACTGGTGTGGGGAGGAGCAGAGAGGAAAGAGAGGAAACAATAATGGTAGATTTCTATTGAGTAGATACATGGTACCATTTACTTAAATCACCACGTATGCATCTAAAGATCAGAGAAAAGATCTGGGAATAGATATAAATTTTGAAGTAAATTATTATATATATTAAAGCAGTACTGCTCAAACATGTGATCCATGGACCAGTGCTGAGATAAGTAGAGAACTTGAGAATAAGCATCTAGAAACTTCTACAGCAACTATACAAAGTATTTTCATATATTTTAATTTTAAATTAAAAACTAGGGTTTTTACTTTAAATTTTTCTATTAACTTGTGTTGAATTTTGTAAAAGTATGTCTCTATTAGATTAGATATATTTTTAAAAAATATATAAAAGACTGACCTTTCTCCATAGGTTGGAAAGCACTGATTTAAAGATATGGTAGCAGATGCAATCTCTTAAGGAAAGAAATCTAGAGAAAAATTCTAACTTTTAGGGATTGTAGATGATTATGTATTTTGTCCTTGTTGCCTTCATCAGCTTATAACATCATAAAAATTGTATGCCCTTGAATGTAATTCCTAAGATCACTTTACCATCTATATCTCCTTATCATCATTAATAATATTTACTGAGCACTAACTTCTTGCCAAACAGTCTTTACATGGATTATTTCATTTAATCCTCATTAAATCTCAGCAAAGCTAGTATCATTATCCCCATGTTATAGACTCAAAAATTAAGGTTAGGGACATTAAATAACTTGCCCATGTCACTTAACTAATAAGTCAGGGAAGCTGGGATTGGAACACAGACCAAATGATACTGCAAAATATACATATTGTCAACCTACCAGCCAGTTTATGTATTTTAAATAAAATATTTCATGAAGCTCACCACAAACTCCTGGGTACATGTCTTCCAGAACTAGGAATTTATTTACATCTTGGTTATCAGGGAAGTTTTGTATATCGGTATTTATCACTGGATTCTTCTTAGCACTTCCAACTAGGCAATAATTACTCAAGGAAAAAAAAGATAAAGGCACACTTTCTAGAACCTAACATACTGCCTGGTAAATATTGAGTGAATTAATGCCTATTTCAGGAGAGTTTGGATCTAAGAAACTAACTTTTCTTGATAGAAAAATAGTTTAATCTATCCATCAACTTAGGCAACACTGGTTCTCTAGCTGACTTGATTTTATTGAGACTGTTTTCATTACGGACTTGAATCTTTTCCATTAGGTTTCCCAAATGGGTTAAGCCAATTTTACCTTGGCTCGTCATCCTTTGAGGACTGACTCATATATTCTACTCCTTTAGAAAATATTTCTGCTAGTTTTCTTATTTTTATTTTTAAACATAAACACATATCAAACTTTATATAAATCAGGCATAGCTTTTTCTAAATATCAAGAACACCTTTCTATAGCCCATAATAAATGATTAAAAATAAAAAAAATAACCATTATATATTACAGTGTTTTTATTTAACCTATACTTTTCCACTTTTGTCTAAATCACACCTGAATCTTTTCTTAGCTCCCAGAAAATGTGATATTAAATAATATTAACAATTTAACAGTTTACTTACTTCAGTCTCCCCCTTTGTAGTACAAAACTCCCACTGGATGACCACTTCTACAGAACAGTTTGCTAACATATATTTTCTTGCATTAATTTTCTCCAGCAGATTATAACACAAACGTTTCCTTCTCTGTATTTGTGGGCATGTATTAGGTACTGGATATATTTTTTTCATATTTTATTTATTTATTTGACAGAGCGAGATAACAGGAACACAAGCCGGGGGAGCGGGAGAGGGAGAAGCAGGCTCACCGCCGAGCAGGGAGCCCGAGGCGGGACTCGATCCCAGGACCCTGGGACCATGACCTGAGCGGAAGGCAGACGCTTAACGACTGAGCCACCCAAGCGCCCAGTACTGGATAATTTCAAGAAAAGTCAGGTGGAAAAATGAATGATTTTCTAATTGAAAGTCTGTACCTGATTCATTTGTGACGAAATGCTGACATGTTGATTCTGTTCCACACACAAAAAACTCTCTGAAAGACATCAGGAATGCGATCTGAAGTAATGCAGTTTCTACAGGAATGATCACTAGAAGATCTCTACTGGTTTTAATAGGAGATATTTTAGCACACTGTAAAGAGCGCTGGCGTGAGTTGAAACCCTTAGAGAGAGAAATTCCACCATCTAAGATGAGCTGTGCTAAGTGGCAACAGCGCAGGCTCCTTAATTACAGAGATAAAGGCACAAAATTAACTGAAGGATCTGTAAGAATTTGGTGGCCATGCCTTTTTATTCATTGCTAGCACCACAGGAAAAAAAAGGAAAATAAAAGAACTTTGGATTCTTGTAATAAATTAAAAGACTAGGATCTCATTGAAAACCTAGGTAAATATGTTTTGGCAACTAAGGCAAAAGAAAAGAAAAAGAAAAATGAACAATGTGGGGGGCAAGTGGACAGCCAATTAATCAACAACTTCATGCACACTCTGACCTTGCCACTCAAAGTGTGGTCCAGCAGCATCACTGTGAACTTGTTCAAAATGCAAATTGGCAAGCCTCTGCCCAAGCCGACCTCAGGTGATCCAGAGGCACTATTCTTGGCTATTTGCATAGTTGGGAAGAGAAAGCAAAATCTCACGATGGCTTTAGCTATCTCATACACCCCATTTTCAATTCGAGTCCTTATCTTCTGTCCTTTGGTTTGTTACTTCAGCAATTTCCCTTCCTTATAGTTTGCTCTAGTATGTTTACTAGGAAAAGAGTAATCAGAACTTAGGTGGTCTCCAACATATAATGGCAATAGCGTAGTTCATGATTGTCTTGTTTTGGGTTTTTGTTTGTATTGAGTTGGCTTTTTTAAGATTTTATTTTTATTTATTTGAGAGAGAGAGAGAGCGCGCACATGCACAAGCAGGGGTAGGGGCAGAGGGAGAGGGAAAAGCAGACTCCCTGCTGAGTAGGGAGCCCAACTCAGCTCCATCCCAGGACCCTGGGATCCTGACTTGAGCCGAAGGCAGATACTTAACTGACCCAGGCACCCTGCATTGGCTTTTAAGCGTCAGCATTACAAAAGGTAGACACCAGTTTAAAAACAAAAATGCTCCCTGGCTGAAAGTTCAAAAATTCTCAAATGGATGATCTTGAACTAGCCTACAAACACAATCATTTAAATGTATATAATATATAACAGTACAATGTTATTATCAGCGATTATCACTTTACATCTAATTGGCTGATCAGCCAGAAAAACAACTAAAGGTCACTTCTGAGATGGAACCAATGGAAAGCAAACAGGAGGAAAGGAAACAGAATAAAAGCCTCAGTTATCACAAAAATATGTCTAATATCTAATGAATGTTTGTCTCTGAAATTAGTAATTACTTTTTATTAAGATTATAGAGAAATTATGTGGTAGGGGCTCCACCCTTCATCTATGCATCTACTCAAGAAGCAAATACTTCCTTACCTAACACATTCAAAAATATACACCAATTCTACTACATTGCCGACGTGGAAACATCAAAATAAGACACAAAGAAATCTAGTATAAATTATTTGCATTCTTTCCTTCTTTATAAGTTAAATGTGCCTACAGATTTCTAATGACTAAGCAAGGAGGAAGGTGAAAAGAAATGGCTTAAGGTCCTGTCAAAAACATTAAAATGAATGCTTAATTGTTGGTATGACAACCATTTGTATCTGTTTAGTCCAGAGTTAGCACTATTATTTATTGTTATTTTTTCTTAGAAAATCTAAAATGCAGTAAATGCTCTTAAAATATCTTTTCCTTCTCAGATCTTACATAAGCCTCATTTTCAATGTTCTTATTTTTCTCCAGAAGAATTTCATTATAATTATTTCAACTTAAGGAAATAAATAGCTTAACTATTCCTTCCCAGGCTACCTGATGAATTAATTATGTCTGCCTATAACCAGACCTCTGCCTCGCTTCCCGTGAACCCTGGAATATTTAATGGTCCCAGCCTTTCCAATTTGAAGGTAACAAATTTGGGAGACTTGCACTATTCCTTTTTTGCCTTTCACAGTACTTAAAATTAATGGCCCCCAAAACCTACCACTCCCTAATTTCAATCTTGTAGACTTCATTATTAAAAGTGATTATTAAATGATCACTAGTCTCATGGCTGCCTTAGAAAATGACAGCGCGCGTCTGTACTGCCTCAGGGTGCCGGAAAACATACATGCATTCACAGTCATATACACTGTTTAAAATCTAAAAACTAATTTTACCCACAAAATCCATCACAAACATTAAGAGCTAGAAAGTCTCAGGCAATTGTTATGGACTCCATGCTTGAGGGCCCCTAAAATTCATACGTTGAAATCCTAATCCCACTGTGATGGTAGAGGTAGGTGGGGTGTTTGGGAGGTGACTAGGTCATGACAGCGGAGCCTTCATGAATGGTAGTGCCCTTACACAAACAGATTGGCGAGAGCTTACTGCTTTTCCCCCCACTCCTCTCTGTCAAGTGAGGAGGATACAAGGGGAAGACAGAAATCTGCAAATCAGGAAGACTGCCCTTACCACTGGATCTGCCAATGCCTTAATCTCAGACTTCCCAGGCTCCACAACTGTGGGAAATAAATTTCTGTTGTTTAAGCCACTTTGGTGTTCTGTTATAGCAGTCCAAACTGACTAAAACAGGAATCGATCAGCCAAACCTGTCGGTAACTAAACGGAGGTGTGGCCACTGATTATTCAGCCAAGAGATTCTCTCTCTCTTTCACACACACACACACACACACACACACACACACACACATGGTGGAGGGGTGGGGGAGGGAGAGAGAGAGAATGAATGAATGCCAACCAACCGGGACTTAGAAAGTTAAGGGAAAAAAAAAAGATCATACAGCACCCAATCTGTTTCTGGCTATTTGCATCTCATCCACATTTTTACTATTTCCAAGGTTATAAATGAAACTTAATTAAAAAATAAAGTAAAATAAATAAAATAAAACCACAATGTCATTAATAGCAATCAATTCACAATATATCCATATGAAAACATCTCTTTGATATCATAAAATATTAAGTGCCTAAAATTTTAATATTTATATTGCATTTCCGGCCAGAACTTTCCATTAATGCAAACGGTTGTTAATAATATATCATAATGAGTAGTGTTAAAAGCTTGAGAAATATTTTGTTCAACAAAATTTTTTTTTTTTTTTTTTTTTGGCCAAAGAAAAAGTATTCAGACCTGGAGTGAATCACGTTGTGATAGAGCCTCCGTTGTATTTTAAAGTGTAAATTCTGTTTTAAGCTTTTCCACTCTACTTGAGAAAGAGCAACGACAAAATTCCCAAATGTCAACACAGATGGAAGTTGAGAGGAACAGCAATGAAATTTAAAATGCAAACTATAACCCAAAAAAAGAAGTACTCTTCCTTTCTCCTTTTTAACACTATGATGACTATCCCCAAAGAGAAGAAAATCCCCATTTTCTGCCATGTTTCTACACAGATACCAGCACAGTGAATAGGAAAACATTTATTCTGACTTGGATGAGACACGACACAAATGCCATTATACACACAAACACACATATAATATGTGTGTATATACAAATGTATAATACATATTTATATCATAGTCAGAGTTCAAATTTTAGAACTGAGATCTCTCTATATATTCCCTACAGTCACTTGAAACACTTGATATTGTAATAGATATTTCAAAATCTACTTTGGTGTAAGAGTGGTTAATGATAAGATAACAAAGGCTTTCTCTTGGATGCCTCAGTTTACCAGACTCTCCCCATTAAAAACCTAAATCCCTCCAGAGTATATCATTATTACTGAATACCAAAAGCACTTTCAAGAGCCTCAACTTACAGTGCTGCTTTATCTCAAGTCGAAATCAACCTGAAATCATGATCATTCGGGATGGCAATCCAGATAATTTGTTTCACTCACTTTCAAGAAACTACCTTAAAAAGGAATTTGCTAACTATTAAATGAACTTGAATGAGCCCCTTTTTTTTAAATCAGTGAAACAGCCTCTCATTCTAGTGTTAATACTGTTGTTCAAGCACATTTTGTGGACAGCTTTAAAAGTTCAGGTGGAAAGTTAAAATTCTATTCATTAAGAAAACAAAGTCTAGTTTACAATCTAACAAACTAACACAGATTTGAAAAAAAATAAAAACTAGACACGTCTTCCTCTCCTTAGTAATAAAAATAGTATTTTTGTAAAACAAAGTAAGATCAACAAATAGGCTTACACATCTCAGCATTTGCTACGCCATAAAAAAAAAAAAAAAAAAGACATTCCTAGGAAATCTATATAAAATTTTAACAGTGAAGGTGAATGAAGCCAGCAAGGATAGAAATTACTACTGGCCTGGCTGGAAAAGCATGTTGGGCCTGAGGTGAAAGAAGTTTTTTAAATAGGAGAATGTTCTGAAATAGAAAGCATGTTAAATAGAATTGCCTGAGGACGGTTAGGAAATGAAAAATTACACTAACTGCATTGGGAACAGCAACCTGATAAAAGCACAATGCACAAATTACAATCTTCTTCATGAGTAGTATTAGACATGAGAAAGGTTAAGCTGTATGTGAGAGAGGTTTTGCCCACCACAGGCCACTACATGATAGAAGAATTACTTTCAAGTGTTTCTAGGGACCCTCCAACAACGACGGTAATAAATATTTCTGTATTTCTAATATTACAGAACAAACTGGACCAGACCCCCAGTCAACATCTACTTGCAAAGCACGCCCTGAATAAAAACCTCTATTCTAAGCTCTCTGGAAAACAACTAAAAGACAATAATGTGTTCCCTAAATATATTCCTCTCTTCTTAAATTCAAGACACACATCCAGCATCCCAGGGGTGCACAGTGAGTCAGCATGTACTGAGCAGCTATAATGAGGAGAACACAACACTAAAGAGAGAAGGAAACAGCATTCCATTGGAAGAATTTGGCACTTCATGACCACAAATGCTTTTATAAACAGTAATGTTTTTTATTATTACAGGGGTAACTATTAAGTATGAAAAGTGAGCAGGAGCAAAATAAATAAAAAGCATAAATACTGAAGAAACTACCATGTAGACAAAATAAGAAAAGCAAGTCACAAAGAAAAGGGCATAAAATACAAAACACTCATGTTCATGCATGCACACCCACCCACAAGACATGTTTCAAGAGTGATCAAGGAGCAATCCTTCCAACCCTTCGCTCTTACAAGCAGAGACCAACTCTGGAATAATGCAAGTCATAATGAGTCACTGCAAATAAGCTAGATTTTAGGCCAACAGCGTTAGGAACAGATATCATTGGCTGAGTCAAAGTAAGGCTGGCACATCCTAGAAGGTCCAGGACCATTACAGCACAGAGGAGCTACCTAATTTCACTTTATCAAGAAAGACCAGATTTACTTTGGCTGTTTAGTTTCATTTTGTGCTTGTTTTTGCTTTATGGGACAGATGTAATGCATTTAGCATATGAAAATACAACATAAATAAGAATCACCTAAATGAAAAGGGCCCTGTGGACAAGCCATGTCAAATCACTTGGGGGAAGACATGACCACCTAGTTGGCTCCAGTTAATTATGTGGCATATCTCCATGTTTACACTTACGACATCCCCTATTTATATTTCTCTTCAAGTATTAAGTATTAAAAACAAGTCACCAGTCAATAATTGCTGACTCCCTCTCTTAGGCAAATTCAGAATCACCATGGGAATACTTTCCACCGTTGTCAAGAACACAGAGCTGACTGAACCTCTCTCCCTCAATCTTTCCCTTCGTTGTCTTTATCAGTTATACCAACTCTTTCTAGAAAAACTCTTCTTCCAAATATATAATATTTTGAATATACTGGGTTAAACAATATATACTATGAAAGTAATTTTATCCATTCCTTTTTATCTTCTCCCATGTAGCTACTAGAAAATTTGAAATTACATATGTGGCTGATACTATATGTCTATTGAGTAGTGCTGATCTAGGTGAGACACTTAGGGTGGGGTCAGGAGGAGGCACTCAGCATTCATGTGCATTTCTGAGACCTTCCTGACTGGGTGACAATCATTAAAATATCTCCCTGACTTATTCAGGAAAATATTCCTGACTTATTCAGGAATGGGTGCCCTTAGCTTACTTAGGAATTGCTTCATTGCCCTCTAAAAGGAGTCCACAATCCTTTCCAAAATGTGTTTCTCTGTTAAAGAAATATGCTAACAGGTTATCAAATATGATTTATGAACTATTTTAAAGGCTTCAGTTCTTACACAATGTGGCAATTCTTACACAAGCATATTTTGCAACTGAACCATTTTGCAAGTAAACTTTTACTTAAAAGCAACAAAAACTGTCTTGAAGTCACAATGATTACTGCATTATAGTTTTAATAAAGAATAATGTTTTAGCTATCATATTCTTTGACGCCTTCCAAAAAAGTCTCAGGCTTTGTCCACATTCGTCAAGACTCTGTCCTTTTTTTACAGAGAAATGATTTTAAGAATTTCAGGCAATTCAAATGAACTTCTATGTGGTACATACTCCCTTTCCTTAACAGAACAGGATATGCTTTCATCTGTCTTATACTGAATTTTATGCACAAATATCTACTATATCTGCATTTATTCGTTCATCTCCCCAGTTAGAGCTCCTGTCAGAGAGGAAGCCTACTTCACTCATAATTGTCCTACTATCACATAGAGAAATGCCTGGGACAATGAAGATGTTGAAAATAGGTTTGCTAAATAAGCAAATTAATAAAACAGCCTATGACTCAGATGTGCACATATACCCTGGAACACCAGTGTGGGGAATACTTTTCTCGATGTAGTCATTTTCTATATCTTATCCTAAAGAAGTATATGCAACATTGAAACTCACAATTCAGCTGTGAGAAAAAGTAACTCTGATAATGATAAAATAAAACTCCCTTTACCTACTGTAAGTAGAAAAAAACATTGTGACCATTATAAAATTAAAAATCTGGTAAAGTATATGTGTATAAATAATTTATTTTCAAAAAATTACAACATATAACTTAAATATTTATAGAATAAAATTTGGCCCATTACTAACTCAGTTTTAAATTGAGGTTGGGGGGCGCCTGGGTGGCTCAGTCGTTAAGCATCTGCCTTCGGCTCAGGTCATGGTCCCAGGGTCCTGGGATCGAGGCCCCGCATAGGGTTCCCTGCTCGGCGGGAAACCTGTTTCTTCGTCTCCCACTCCCCCTGCTTGTGTTCCCTCTCTCGCTGTGTCTCTGTCAAATAAATAAATAAAATCTTTAAAAAAATAATAATAATAAAATAAATTGAGGTTGAGGTCATGCTGTGCCTTGCTAATCAAAGTACTGTGAAATAACAGCACCAGCATCAGCTGGGAGCTTCTTAGAAATGCAGATCTCAGACCCAGTGCACATAAAATGATGTGTACATAAATTGTAATAGTAATTATTATTATTGTGATGATGACAACTTATCGGTAGAGTTGGCAGAAGTCTCTTTTAGATACTCAGTGCCTCATATTCATCACAGCAAGTAATTAGAATGAACAAATCCTCAAAAGTTCCACTTTACTTTTCTGTTTAAAGATGGGTAAATTTTTAGCTATCTTACTCATAAATTTTACAAATTTTGCCAAATAAATGTGCTAAGAACTTTCATCTCTCAACATCTAAGCAATTTCTGTCTGGAAATTGACATGCTCTGATTTCTATTATAGTAATAGCACAATGAATCTGACAAACATCAAAGTAAATATTAAGATTGAAATAAACCAAAGGCTAATCTCAGTTAGATAAAAAGCAGCTAATCTAAAGGAATATTAACATAATTTTAGTTAAGATTTAACACATTCATTCCTACAAGTAGAAGTATAACAAAAATTTTTTGAAGGTTTGCTTGTTATTTAAGCCAAGTAAACAGACAAAATGAATGAAACTTTGTTTTATTTATTTATTTAAAGATTTTATTTATTTATTTGACAGAGAGAGACACAGCGAGAGAGGGAACACAAGCAGGGGGAGTGGGTGAGGGAGAAGCAGGCTTCCCCCGGAGCAGGGAGCCTGACGCGGAGCTCGATCCCAGGACCCTGGGATCATGACCTGAGCCGAAGACAGACGTGTAACGACTGAGCCACCCAGGCGCCCCTGAAACTTTGTTTTAAAAAGCAGTATTTTTTATAATATAGAACTGAACAATATGTGATACCGACAAACAGGTGGGTTCTATGGCATGAAATAAGACAAACCTTAAGAAGTCAAATTAAAATTCAATCTGCATATGTTTACAATATAAATCAATTAATGCTATGGCATAAGAAAAAATATGAAAATTAAATATTGAAAAAACTGTAACACAAGATGACAATTGTCATCATTCATATATTTCAGTGACACCTAACTAAACACCAATTTATTTTTGGCCAGGTGACTTTCTAATACAAGTCTGTCAGTTTATGATCTTTAAAAAAGAATCAAATATCCATAGGCAATAAAATAAATCTCAACCTAAACCTCAAGCCTTACATAAAAATTTACTCAAAATGGGTCATAGACTTACATGTAAAATGTAAGCAAATAAAACTTCAGGAGAAACATTAGAGGAAATCTTCAGATCCTAGAGCTAGGCGAAGAACTCTTAGCACAATCCATAGGACAACAACAACAAAAAATCAATAAATTGGACTTCATCAAAATTAAAAACTTTTCTGTTAAAGACCCTCTTTAGAAGATGAAAAGGCAAATGTTTGCAAAACAAATATCTGACAAAGATCTTATATCTAGAATACATTTTTTAAAAGTCTCAAAACTCAAAGGTAAAAAAAATCAACCCAATTAGAAAATGGACAAAAGGCATGAAAAGACCTTTCACCAAAGAGGATCTATAGCTGGCAAGTAACACTTTAAAAGATTTTCAACATAATTAGCTATTAGAAAAATGCTAATTAAAACCACAATGATCTATCACTATAGACCTATCAGGACTGCTAATATTAAAAAAAGTGACGATACCAAATGTTGACAAGGATGCAGATATACTGGATCTCGCATATATTTCTGATTGGATTGCAAAATGGCACAGACACTATGGAGACGTTTGGCAATTTCTTATAAAACTAAACATATTCTCGCCATATGACCCTGCATTCACACTCATAGGCATTTCTCCCAGAAAAGTAAAACCCATATGTAAATATTAACATCTCAACTTTATTGCAATAATTTTAAGAGCCAAAAACTAGAAATAATCCATATGTCCTTCAACAGGTAAACAGATAAACTGTGGTACATACACACAGTAGAGTACTATTCAGTGACAAAAAGGAACAAACTATTGATCTATGCAACTTGGATAGATCTCAAGGGCATCATGCTGAGTGAAAAAAAGTCAATCATCAAAGACTGCATATTGTACGATTTAATTTTCATATCATCCTAAAAATGAAAAAAAATGTTATAGAGATGGAACACAAACCACTGGTTGCCAAAGTTTAGAGATGGGGGAAGGGAATAGTGTGAGTATAAAAGAATGAGGGAGTTCCTTTAGGGCCATGGATGTAATAGTTCCATATCATCATTATGGTGGTGGTTAAATCATATACTTTTTTTTTTTCTAAAGATTTTTTATTTTTTTATTTGAGAGAGAGAGAATGAGAGACAGAGAGCATGAGAGGGAGAAGGGTCAGAGGGAGAAGCAGACTCCCTGCCGAGCAGGGAGCCCGATGTGGGAATCGATCCCGGGACTCCAGGATCATGACCTGAGCCGAAGGCAGTCGCTTAACCGACTGAGCCACCCAGGCGCCCCAATCATATACTTTTTACAACATTCACTTTTGGTAAAATTGAGAAAAAGTGGATACACATAAATAAGTGCATGTAAAAAAAACCTCATGAAATCTGAAAGAGGCCTGTAGATTGTAACAATGTTCACTTCCTGTTTTGAGACTGCAATATAGTTATGTAAGAATATTGCCATGGGGGCAAGCTTGAGAAAGGGTACAAGAGCCTTCTTTCTTTGAACTATTTTGCAAATTCCTATTAATCTATAATTATTTCAAAATATTTCTTTTTTAAATCCAGTCTAATACTATTTGCAGTTCTCTAAATTCACTCTATTTTTAAATGTCCTCTAACCTTTTCTTTTCTTTTTTTTTTTGGCTTATATTTTTTTGTTTGTTTTTAAAGTCTTTTAGCTCTAAAGGTACTCTGGATCTGCTACAACAAAACTTCAGTTATTTTAATACTCTCGTTTCTATGTACCTCCTGCTTACATGTTGCATTTGTGAGTAGAGGTTTACCTAATACTGCATGGATAGCATATAGTTTTCAATAAAGGACACCTTAGGGAAGTGAAGCAAAAAGAGATCTGTTAGTTTCATTACACTCTTATCGCTAGCAAGCACAATTTTAATTTTAAACAACCAACATAACACTGCCAACTGAAACAGTCAAGAGGATGGAAGACTCCCATGTGTAAACAACAACAAAAATGTACAAATAACAAACGTATCAGAGATTTTTAATGCAGAAAGATCAGAGCTAGGAAAAAAAAAAATATGGAAATGACAAACATGAACTCATTTGTGAACTTCCAAAATCCTGGAATAATAACCAATCCTCTTGAGAGAAGACTGTAAAACAATTAAAAACCGATAGTAACTCAGACATTAGTTACTCATGATCTAAATAATAGTACAGAACAATCATGGAGGGTAGGCCTATAACTTCCTAGAACAGAAAACCTATTATGACCCCAGACTCAGCAATGATCTTCTACTCTGACACCAAAGAGAATTGCACTCTTCCACAGATTGCTCTTTAGTCCTATTATCAAAGACAAAACACTAAACTTGCCTATGATGATAAAATCCTGTATTTATATAAAAAGTCTGTGCTAAGTATGTTGTGAGAATGACAGTCACACATCTCAAGCTTTCAAAAGAAAAACATAGGAAGGTATACTCTTAAAGCCTCATAAACGAGCAGGTCATTAGATAACAAAAGACAATTTGTGTTTAACGATTGAGTGTAAATTAACTGACATCTTTATTTATTTTTTTTTAAAGATTTTATTTATTTATTTGAGAGAGAGAATGAGAGACAGAGTGCATGAGAGGGAGGAGGGTCAGAGGGAGAAGCAGACTCCCTGCCGAGCAGGGAGCCCGATGTGGGACTCGATCCCGGGACTCCAGGATCATGACCTGAGTCGAAGGCAGGCACTTAACCAACTGAGCCACCCAAGCACCCTAACTGACATCTTTAATTTAGTTCTTCTTTCTAACCTCACAAATACGATATAACTTAAAGATAAATCAGATCACTTTTTAATGAACCCAAGAATACATGAAAAGTTATTAGTAATCGACAAACTCATTTCCTCTCAAAATATTCTCATTATTTTTTAAGAGTAATATATCTGTGATATTAAAAGGAAAAGATAGTGGTGTTCCCAAGTCTTGGAGCCAGGTAGCTGAGGAGATCCAATCCGCTCATTTTGGACCAGAGCAGTCAAAAGTCTCTATATTCCTCTAAGAAAAAAAATCCGGAAAAAATACAGATCGGGTTTAGAAAAGCAAAAGCCATAACTCAGAGATTGGTGATATTGAGGGATGTGGCTGTAGACTTCTCTTGAGAGAAATGAAAACACTTGGGTTCTGCTCAAAAGGTTTTGTACACAGATGTGATTTTAGGGAACTACAACATATAGTCTCACTAAGACTTTTCATCTTAGGCAGAAGTAGTGTTCTTTTTGGAGCAAAGGAAAGAGCTCTGGGATGCTCTGACAGGTGAGGCCAAAGGACTTTTCTCAGGAAAGTGTATATAAGGAAAAGCCTTTATTATTGAGGCTCACTTTCAGCTAAGAATGACCATGGGACAGTTCTGGTCAATAATTTGTAAACAGGAAATTTAACATATGCTTGGCTAAAATGGACAGGATAAACTGGCATGAACGTGCTCCTGCTAGGAAGACAGATGTGGGGCCTACATGTGCCCTGCCATCTTCTAAGCATAAGAATAAAGACCATGGGCAAAAAACAGTAAAAAGATAAAGGATGGCTCAGTGCTAAAGCCCAAACCATTCACCTTCTCTTTCTTTGTGAAAGATACAAAGTTCTACTTTAATAACTCAGTTTGTGGGATTTTCTGTTAATTGAGGGCACATTGGGTTTTCTGTTACATAGACCTACATGCATAACTGATTTTATTATGCTTCTATAACAGAGAATGTACCTGTATTACTCTGTGATTCATAATTAAATATAGCCTGTGGCTGTTGTTTATAATTTATGAAAATGAAAATAAATTAGATATGATATTGAGTAACATACGATTTCATTGGTAAAAGAAATATTTAATTCTCACTTGCTAAATATTTGGAAAACTTCAAGGTTACCTATACAAGAAGTGTACCTGTGTACTTGGTTTCTGATTATCATATTTTATTTATTTTTTTAAGATTTTATTTAATTGTCAGAAAGAGAAAGAGCACAAGCAGGGGGAGTGGCAGAGGCAGAGGGGGAAGCAGGCTCCCTGCTGAGCAAGGAGCCCAATGTGGGACTTGATCCCAGGACCCCACAATCATGACCTGAGCCGAAGGCAGGCGCTTAACCAACTGAGCCACCCAGGCGTCTCTCTGATTATCATATTTTAGATTACAGACCTAGAGTACATATCCAGAGACTGTGACTCATTGTAATTTCTGTTCAATGGATCTACTAAAACACACATGAATATTCCATTTTTCTGTTTTATGCATTTCATTGCAAAAGCAAACATATTGAAAATAACTATAATCATAAAGTAAAGAGAGATAAAAGACAAGGCAAGATACAGGACTTAAATTTTATTCTTACTAATAGATTATATGTTCAGATTCCGCTGGACAATTCTTTCATTTTCAAACTTTTAAGCTGCTGTTCTATATTTTTTCTTATTTTCAAAGTTATTCCTGTTTATCAGTAAACTTGATATGACCATTCCTCCAACCATCCAGAGTTCAGGAGGAAGAAAATCCCTGTAGCTGTTTGATCCCCAAGAATATGAACAGTTAGCAGTCAGATGAAAGACGAGAAAACATGGAAAAGGAAGATCAAAAGAAGAGTGATTGTGAGCTTCGGCAGGCTAGCAGTTACCTCTCTCTCTAAAGGGACCTTTGTGCTCATTATATCCGGGACTCGTCTTGCCTTCAGCTTATAGTAAACACAGGCAATTGCCTTCTCATTTCCTCTCCAAATTAAGGATCAAGTTTAAACATATTCTTTTCCTTGTATACTAGACTATGATTAAAATTACCACCTCCTCACCTCATTGACACAATGGCTCTACTAGGAAAAAAGAAAGAACCCCCTAAGGGCATGTACTGTATGGAGCACTGGGTGTTATATGAAAACAATGAATCATGGATCACTACATCAAAAACTAATGATGTAATGTATGGTGACTAACATAACATAATAAAATTAAATTAAGTTAAAAAAAAAAAAAAAGAAAGAACTCCCTAAAGATGCCATCCAACAAAATGGAAGAGTTGTGGAGAACTTCTAGTCATGTTACTTACCTGATGGTTGATTTCAGGATACAGCATTAAAGAAGCTAACAAAAATAAAATCTTTTGAAAATAATATCCTAGTGAATATTTATGATGGAAGGCTATTTTGCTTATAATATTATCATCATCAAATAACTATTATTTACTTACTAAGGATCTTTAATATATGCCTAGTCCTCAGGACACTCCTAGAAGGTAGGTCCCATCCTTCAGAAAAAGAAACTAAGGTTCACAGAGGTTGATTAATTTGCCCTCAGATTCAAAGCTATTAGCACATATGAGAGCTCAAGTTCAAGCTTCATCTTGCCCTTATACTTTGCAACATATACACAGCAATATTTTTATACCTTTTCCCATTTTACATATTAAGAAACTAAATTCAGAATCTAAATTATTCTAATCATTTAAACATCAATAACACTAGTTTTAGTCTAGTCCCTATAACTTAACATCAAATAAGATGCAATGTAATTATAGAATAAATTAATGAATGTAGATTGTATATTAACATGTGTTTAATGTGGTTTTACCTTTTATTAATGTACTTAGTTCCTGTTACTCTAAATACAAAACAGAATATGCTGCTTTTGGATGTTAAACACAAAAGAACCCTGGATTCAAACAGTGATAAGCATCTACCGACAGGTAGACATCACAAGAAGAGAATGTACTCTTTAGTAAAAAATAAACTTAACTTTTGAATGAACTGGTAGCAGCAATTCTCTCCAATGAAAACACTTTCATGTTTTCCTTTAATATCTATAAATGTATAATTGAAGTTTAATACATGCTTTCAAATAACAGCAGCATGATATTCTTATCAGTCTAAAACTATAGGACATTTCACAGGGACTATATTAACATCTCGCTGACTAACTAGGACCAGCTTGGTGGGAGCTGAGCTGAATCCTCTAAGAAGTTATCACATAAAGAGTCATTTCTCAGGAGGTGGTACAGCAGGCACCAGAGCCTAAACTAAACCAAAATGCTCCATCAAGTCATTTTAAGGCACTTTGAAAATGAAAAGAGGTCAGAGCCTCTTGCCCATCACTGTAGAAAATTTGGGAGTAACTGGAGTTAGTACAGATCTCAGCTGCAAAGGGCAAATAAATCTACTAGTACAGAAGAGTGGGCAAGATACATCTTGTAATCTTTAGATTTTTTTTCCCTGCCTTCTAGAATCACTGACATTTGACTTTCCTCAGAGCCAACAACTTGGCCAGGCACTGAGAAAAAAGTGCATCATGCAGCTATGATATAAAACTTCTGTGCTGTGAGAATCAATTTTTGGTGTGGCTGCTGACACACCAAATCCAAAGTACTTTCTAACTCTGATTAGGTACCAATGTAAAAGCTATTTTCATTTCTAACAAAATGGTGATGTTCACTGTAATTGTAACACTTTTAGGGTCACAAAAACCTCTCCTCCCCTTCTTGGGCACACAATTTGACATCAGGCTCTCTCGAACTGTATATCCTTTCAGTGACTAAGCCTTTAGGCTCTGTGGAAATATCTAATTAATAATGATTTTCTTGATTTTCACTAGTTATCGTTAGCTCTTTACTTGAACATATATTTCCCTTCCCTAGACTGTCATACATAATCCTCTGGTAACTACCATTTCTTCTCTGTTCATTCTAGCACTCCCCACATTTTTAGCTTACAGTAGGTTGACCTGAGATTCATTATTACGAAAAAAGAGAAAAATAAATAGACTCAGATCACATTCATGCAAATACTATCCTGTTTCCTATAAGCCAAGTATGGTTCTATGGACTGAGAAGACAATAGTAAACAAACAATACAGAGAAAGTGCCCACCCATGGGAGCAAACGATCTAGCCAGGGATACAAAAGGGCAGAAAGACAACTACATTACAGTGGATGAACATCCTTAGGAGGGGGTGTTCAAGGTGGTAGACAAGAAGTGAGGCTCCTCAGCCAGCCTGGAAGAAGATATAAGGATGGGGAGAAATCAGGGAAGGTATATATCTGTAAGCTGCTTCCAGAAGCACGTATAGGAACATATAAGATAGAAGCAAAGTATGCATAAAACAGAACAAACAGCATGTACAAAAGCACAGCTGGACCCATGTCTAGACCAAAACATGTGGCTTCCAACACAGAATAATATTCTGGCACATTGCCAACTGACACCCTTTAAACATTTGTTAAAGATCTATTTAATGGGGTAGAGGAAAATTATATTAATAAAAATATATAAAAGGGTTCACTTATTAATTCATTTCCACTGAGCTAAAGGAGTCACTTTTTTTTTTTTTTTTTTTAAAGATCTTATTTATTTATATGACAGAGAGACACAGCGAGAGA
The DNA here is from genome assembly GCF_011800145.1 of Mirounga leonina. Classification (NCBI taxonomy): domain Eukaryota; kingdom Metazoa; phylum Chordata; class Mammalia; order Carnivora; family Phocidae; genus Mirounga; species Mirounga leonina. The sequence continues at coordinate 7,985,613 of NW_023270431.1, forward strand.
GGGAACACAAGCAGGGGGAGCGGGAGAGGGAGAGGCAGGCTTCCCGCGGAGCAGGGAGCCCGATGCGGGGCTCGATCCCAGGACCCTGGGACCATGACCTGAGCCGAAGGCAGATGCGTAATGACTGAGCCACCCAGGTGCCCCAGGAGTCACTTCTGATAAAAATCAAAAATGTTTCCGGTTCTTAATCTCTCTTGCCTTTTATTCATGATTTTTCTAGACCCCTACCTTCTTGTGAGCCCACACAAAGAAATGAAAATCTTCAATATTTAAAAAGGGGTACATGTGTAAAATGGGTATGTTTCCAATTTATTCTAGTGATACTTTAGTGCCCCTTATAGAATGGCTCTGACATCTGAGTTGCCTCTCTAGACCCTTAGGCCCCCTCTGGTTAGATGGTACAGAGTGAGAAGGAAGGTCCAAAAATGAGGCTAAAAAGGTAGATGGAGACCAGATAATACAGAATCTTGCACATCATGAGAAGTAGTCTGTGTTATACCTTAAGAGCTACGGGGAATTGTTGAGGAAATCTGAAAAGGAGGAGCAACGATGATGCTGTTTTTGTAAACCAGGCTAGAGATGTTAGCAACTTGAGTAGGATGATAGCAGTAAGAATATAAAGTGGCATGTAGTTGAAAAAGAGTTAGGAACTATAATCAACTCTACTTGGAGATAAGAAGAAAGAAGCGGTGAGAATTAAGGATAAGTGTTAAGTTTTTTAGGCTTGAGCAGTTGGTAGATAAAGATACCACACACAGAGATAGGGTATAAAGGGACAAACAGGTTTGGGATGAAAAACGCTGTTTGGTTTATGCATGTTGAGTTTTGCACTTCTAGGACATCAAAATGAAGGTATTTATAAATATGACCGAGACCAGGAGATCTGAGGGTGAAGATAGATGTGGGTAGCCTCAGTACATAAATGGAATCCATGGGATGGAGGAGAATGTCTAGGGAAAGTATATAAGCAGACATACATAAAAGGACATAGGGAAGAGCCCTGAGAATCTCTTACGTTAAATGGTCAGAAAGAGAGGAAAAACCATCAGAGGTAATAGAAGAAAAGCAAAAGATTTTCATGGCTTCAAGGATACAAGAAGTGGCCCAAAATGTCCAATGCTAGAGATAAAGAAGGAAAGAGGTATCCACTAAATTACCAAGAAGTCACTGTTTGTGAAACTTGCTGAAAATAGTTCTAGAAGGAAAGATTAATCCCACCTGCGGTACTAGTAGCCACGTGAATTTAAGCACTTGACCTTGACCAAATCTCAGGTTCTTCAGCTGTAAGTCATGAAAAATAAAAACCCTTCCTGCCTCGTGGTTTTGTCATCAGTATTACATTAAAATCTAAAAATACTATATAAACTTTAAACAGAGGGTATAGACAAGTGCTTTTGCAACTGTGTTGTTCTTTAAGTTGTTCACAAATGTCAATTCTCTGTTTCACACACATGGCTCAAAAGTCACATTTGACTTACACTGGCCAATATAATGTATCAGCAGAAGTTACTCACTCTTTGGGAAAAGCTGTAAGAAACAGTGCATAGTTTAACATGTTCTGTATTCCCTACAGCTAACATTATGGCAGCATGTTTCAAAACGAAGCTTTCATCATCCTAAATCCTTGAGTGATGACCAAGAGAGACTGACACACATTGGCATGTAATATAGGGACAATTAATCTCACTGTTTTAAAACACCAAGATTTTGAAATTATGATCACAGCAACTAATTGCAGTATAAATAACAGGTGAAAAAAGGACAGCCAAAAGGAAAATCCCATCTTAGAAGGTAATCAATGAGACATCATCAGGACTACCACACGCACTAATGTACTAATTTTTATTTTATGTCACAGAGTAATTCATTAATCCTCACACTTGATCTGACATTCTTACAGTTACAGAAAAGGTAAACAAGAACAACAAATGTACATAACAGAATTGTTAACGAAGATGCTTTCGTTGGGAAAGGATGAGACAGTCCATCAAAGACAAGAAACTAACTCCCCCACCACCATTCTTAAATACCGTTGTTTGTGCCCTAAATTTTCTTCACTCCTTAAAGTTCTACTTTGCACCTGAATGACTGGCTGTATATCTATGTTAGGCCAAAGACACAATGCACCAGTGGGTTATTAGAAATAAACAGAAAATCGAAAAAGTAACCAGGACCAAACTTTATGAGGGAAGAATTTTTTTATTCTTCACATGTTAACAGTCAATAAAAATTGCTACTGCCAAATGCCAAATTACTATTTGATATGCCTAAATGGAACATGTGTGCTGGAAAATGGCAATTACTCAGAACCAAGTCCAGAAGTAGAATCCAGGTCAGAGTGAGGCACATGGGCCCACTGGACCAGCCTTTTCACCAAGGACACTGGATTGCCCTCACTTCCTTATTTGGGCCTTTGACCCTCCCATTAATTTTGACAAACCATGAAAGAGGATCATAACTGCTTCAATCCCAATGGGGTTGAAGTGAATTACATGAAAGAAACACTTAACAAGGGTTGTTTGTCTGCTGTGATCTTTTTGTTTTAAAGAAGGTAGGGAAACAAACAAAACATCCCACAAGTCTTCTTTTAGAAATGTCTTTGTCATTTACAAAGCATACAGATAAATTAGGATCATCATTAATAAGCACATCAAAAAAGTCTGACCACCATCTTTTGCTCTAAGATTTTTTGACTATTTCTAAATCCAATTTTGAACCATGAAGATGATGCACTCAGTCACTTTGAAAGCATAAATTGTAAATACTGAAAGCAATTTCATAAGGCTGTGTATGGGCCCAATAACCTGATTAACTGAGCAACAGCTCAAGGTGACTACTTTGAGGAGGGCTCATTCATTAGGATATACAAGCTCTGCAATGAGATGTTATATTGAACTTTGTGTCCCCAACTTCTTTTGTTCATAGGGAATCCTTAATAAACAGTTGCAATTCCAAGTCGTGAACTTAAGATTTTTTTCCCAAATTCCAGATCAACCCTGTTTCATTACCCCCTAATACTGCTTCTTGCCACTAACTAAATGGCCATTTTTCTGGGGCACCTGGGTGGCTCAGGCAGTTAAGCCTCCACGTTCCGCTCAGGTCATGATACCAGGATACTGGGATTGAGCCCGCATTGGGCTTGCTTCTCCCTCTCCCTCCCCCTGCTTGTGCTCTCTCTCTGTCAAATAAATAAATAAAATCATAAATAATGGCCATTTTCTATTACTTGAAAATGTGACTATGTCTATTCTTTTGCCATGGTAGTTTTCCTCCTGGAGTCACTTGGCTAAATGGGCAGAAACCATTAAATCACAATGTGCTTATCTCACAAATGTAACTACTATCACTAGTATAACAACTATTTTAATCTTAAAAACTATACCTCTGAAGTTGAGCGGGCTACTAGAATTATTATCCCAGCAACTTAACTGTGCTAAAACAATCTACTATAGCACGACAGGGAACAAACTAAAGCTAAGGCTCCTAAATCGGCTTCTAGAAGTTCGGCTTTCCGGGCCTTTCTCCCTCTTCGGGACGGCAGTACCAAACCCAGACAAATGTCGCTGACAAACGATGCCGTACGTTTACTCATCGATGCCGGCCCGCGCGGTCGGGAAATAGTGTTCAAGATACGCTTAATCTTCCCTGAGAGAGGAAACATTACGGGAAGAACAAAAACTGCCTGAAAGAATCCTGTTGGATGTAAAATCACAGTATTTGCAATGAAATGAACAAAGATTGTAAACGCGCGATTACACACGCCGGGTGCTCTGCACACGTTAATTCACGGGGCAACACTGTGAATGGGAAGGTCAGAAAACCTGCAGCGGCTTTGCCTCCCTCGGTTTCGCACCTGAGGAAACTAGTGCTGGGAGCCAAAGCACGCACGCAATGGCGCAAAACCAAGGATCTGAAAGGAAGGGAGAAGGGATGAGGGGAGTCTATGCGGCGCTGCCACGTCTAGTCCGGGGGCCAGAGTCACCACCCCACTACCCTGGAAGCCACTGGATCCAGGTAACGAGGTCAACTCCACGCCCACCCAAAGAAGTTGTCACCCTCCAAGGTCGGGGGCGGGCCAGCACAGGGCGAGGCGGGGCGGGGCCCAAGAGGCGGGGCCGCTAGGGGGCGGGGCCTGCGCGAAAGGGGCCGAGGGGCGGCCCGCGCCTGCAGCCCGCGCCTGGAGCCCGCGCCTGGAAGGCAGTCTGTCCCGCTTAGAGGAGAAGGGGGGTGGGGGGGGAAGAGTGCTGAGGTGGCGTCGGGCGGTACCTGCGCTGGAAATCCAGGGCGAAGGGTTTCAGGTACGGGTCGATCTCCAGCAGTCGAGCTAGTTCCGGCACGTCCGCCAGGGCTGCAGCCAGCGCCGCTTCGGAGCAGTCGGCCCGAGCGTCGGAAGCCGCCATCTTCTGGTGCAGCCCGAGTAGCCGAGCCCGAGAGGGTCGATTGGAACCTGAGCGGGAACTGGAGCTCAGGCTGGGAGGAAGGCGGCGAAGGCGGAGCCGGAGGACGCTGAGGCGAGCTTCGGCGGCCCAGGGCCCTTTATAGCGGAAGAGAACTGCCGTCTGCCCCCCCCTTCCCCCCTTCTCCTCCTCCCCCGGCGGCGGGGCGGAGCGGGACCCAGGGTGATTCCCGGACGCACCTCCCGAAGTGGGGAGGGGGTGCTGTTAAGCGCCCAGGGCCCTCCGCCCACTCACGCGGCTAGCGCCTGAAGGCTGGGGAGACCTGCCCCTTCCTCCCCAACCTCTGGGCCGAGGCCACCCTGGCAGGCGGGCCCCGGCCGCCCGCCGCCTTAGCTCAGCCTTGCCCTCCCTTGCCCTGACCGCACTCGGCTCCAGAGCTAGCCCTCAGCTTTTCTTCTGTAAACAACTCCTACTGGTGGCATCCTTTTCAAATGAATGCGTGGTTTTCTTGGAGGGGACCTTCTCCGAGTTCTGAGAATTTGTTGTTAGGGCAGTATTGCACACAGATCAAATAAATTCACTGAGGGGAACAGTCGAGTATGGGTACAGTAATACCTTTGAGAATATTCACGCCATTGCCTAACCAGAACTCCTGTTGCATGAATTAACCAAAAAAGTCAGGATCGTGGAATGGTCCCAGGGATACTACAATGTTCTGGTTCTATTCTCTGGGTTGCCAGTGGCTGAGAACTGAAACCATGCCAAGAACTTTGCCCATTTACCACACCTCAAAAAGAAATAAAGGTAAAAACAAAAACACCTTTTTGCCTTAGTTTGTAATTGTTAACATGTTTTTCAACGATTAAACAGAACTATCCTTGATAAGACAAATGGCATAGGGAAGAACATTACATTGGATTTCAACTGTACCACTTACTAATGAAGGGCTAATGCAAGAAATCTCTCTTCCTCTTGGCTTAAGAAGGGGGAAGCCTATGTAAACTTCCCCAATTGGAACTTCCTTACGGTCTTTCAGTCCCATTAACTGACTTCTAGCTCAGTGATTCTTTTTGGAGAATACAAAATTGTATGTACATGGAGAGAATTGGGCCCACCAACCCAAGAGTTTCCAAATTGCTTTGAACCTGGGAACTGGAGAGACTTTGAGTCTCTTTCCCAGTTAAGACGGGTATGGAGAAGGAAGAGTGTTGATTAGCATTGGCCTTGAATTTTAAAACATTCAGAACATTTTTTGTGAAAGGGTTAATAAAGGAGTGATACCTAGCAACAGAGGACCACAAAGTCAAAGAGTGGAGGACTTGGACAACCTTCAGAAAGGCATGTCTTACTTTCCATGAAGATGACAACATGCAAATGCTAGTAAAATATAAAACACTGTAAAATAACACTTGAAACCCAGAAGCAAGTTACCCAATAGACCCACAAATCTGTATCTCCAACCCTAAACTTTTCTCAGAAATCCAGGTTTGTGTCACTATCTGCCTACTGAAATCTCCATTTAGCTGGCTAGAAGACCTAAACCAACTATCTCCAAAACACAGCCTAAATGAGCTTTCCCATCCTTTGTGCTGTCACTCATACAAGCAGCCTCTCATTTGGACTAACATATCTAACTGGTTTCCCTCTTTACGGTTTCTCACCTCTAATCCGTTGTCTGGTGTTTCTCAAGCTTTAATGTGCATATAAATCCCTTGATGATGTCACTAAAAGTACTTAGTCTCATTCAGTTCTGGGTGGTACCTCAGATTCTGCAATTTTAACATGCAGCTGTTGCTGGTTAGGGGCACAGTTTGAATAGTAAGGCTCTACCCAAGGAATAAAAGATACAACTTAAATGACATGCTGGTTCACTCAGAGTTAAATATAAACCTCTTACCATTCCCTAACAAGCCTTGTGTAATCTGGTCCCTGACTATGTTTCCACCACTTTTCTCATCACCTTTTTTCATCTTATCAGGCTTTACTATTCTTTATAAATACTGACTTTCCTGGGACTCACTGAGAACTTTGTAGCCTTTGAGACCTTTTATGTGCCCTTTTCTGTTGGGAATTCTTTTCGTGACTCAGCTCTACATGGCTGGTTTCTTCCCAGCATTCCTTGAGATCTCAGCATAAATGTCAACTCATCTTGAGAAGCCTCTGCTTCCACTACTTAAGTAAGATCTTCAGCATCTGTTACAGCACTTTCTCCCCTATGCAGCGATTAACAAAATTTAGGTGTTTTTTTTTTTTTTCTCTGTTTTACATATTGATCTCCCCCTTTAGAATGTAAATTCCAAGAGAGCAGGGAACCTATTCTCTCTTACTCACTATTGAGCAAGTACTTAATGAAGTCCCATGTGACAGCCAGTTCAGTCTCCTAGGTACTGGGATTAAATGGTAAACAAGACAAGTCCCAGTTGTCATAAAGCTTACATGGGGTGTGGGGGAAGAGAATGTCAACTAACATAAGAAATACTTCTCAAAATCCATAAATGCCCAATTGTAATAGATGCAATAGTATTAATTGTAGAGAATTAAAATTAAGCTAATATGTCTGCTTTAGTTCTGGTGGTAAAGGAGGGCCTCTCAGAACTGACATTTAAGCTAAGTATAATGACAAGGAACAAGCCATGAGAGGAAGAACATTGCAAGTAAAGAGTTTGCAATGGGGAATGAGTTGATTTAGTCACAGAAAAAATTCTGGTGTACTTGCTGTCTAGTGAGAAGGAGAATACCAAGAAGTAAAATGTGAGAGCTAGGTAGCTGTTTGATCATGTAGAAGCTCTAATTTAACTATGATAGGATGCTATTGAAGGGTTGTGAGCAGAAAACTGATTTAATTTGATTTGCATTTAAAAAATATTTTCTCTATGGAAAATGGATTATAGGAATACAAGAATGGGAGCAGAGAGACTATTAGGATGTCACTACAATGCCTAACTGGATATATATTCCTTTAAATTCCTCCATTAAAATGTTCAAAAACTGGATGAGGCAAAGTTTACACAATTCTATAAGTTACCAAAAATCACTGAATTATACATTTAAAGCAATTCTATAAGTTACCAAAAATCATTGAATTATACATTTAAAGTGATTTTATGGTGTAAATCTCCAAACTTATATCCACTTATTTCTGGATTAAATTCAGCAGAGGCAGTAACCAGCTAAACTTCCCCTCTACACCTGCCAAGCCTCTCAGAGGACCCTGGAGGTACAGATTGTCATTTTATCGTCAGACTTGTTCACCACCTCTAACCTCTCTACTTAAATGGCCAAGTGCTGGGTGTTCAATGTGATGGTAATTGTCACTGCCTGGAAGTCAGTGTGAGGCAAACAACTTTTTTTCAGAGACAGTGCTTAATTGTTTTTAGATGATAATGATTTTCAATTACTTTTGTCGCAAGTTGGTTGAGAATCAGTGACCTAAAGGTGAAAGGCTCTCACTTTTGTGACAAATCCTCTGAACATCTTGTCCTCCCCACTAGAACTTAAACAATTTTCTTTGGTCTCAGACCTACCCAATCAAAATGGCAGTTTTTATTTCACTAGGCGTTACCGGCTTCCTTTATGCCTTTATGTTATCTCCGGTGATTATTTTATATATGTGAAATTTTCAGTACTTCTCGATTGCTCCTTATTTGAAAATTTTGCAAACGTTTTAGGCATAAAATTTTGTAAGAAAGGATCAGATAGCTGAGCTGATCATAATGGACTTATTCTAAAGAAGACTGTAGTGCTTCTTTACAATAATAGCTAATAATAATAACACACTGCTTTCCACAGGCGAGGCACTGTTTTAACCATTATGTGGTGGGGTGTGTATGTGTAAAATCCTTTAGTTAACCCTATGATAAAGGTACATAGAGATGAAGAAAATTGCTTAAGGTAATACAGCTAGTAAGAGTCAGTCAGGATCTGACTCCAGGTACACTTTTACTCTATGATTTTAAGAACTATTTTATCCTACCTCTCAGAAAGATGAATATGAAGAAAAATATGTAGAAGAGTTTTTTAAGACTTCAAGACAAAAATTAGACGAAATTTAAAACACCGTCTATCTATCAACCTTACCTGAATGAAACCCAGGTCCCTGGCAAACTTAACTGGTCCACAACAAAACAAAGAGCCAGGAAGTGGACAAAAAATAAAAAGACTTTTTACATATAAAATTTAAGTTACAAAGCCCATGGATTAAAGCCTCATGCAACTACCATCACCTATTATGATGGCTTGAGTGGTGGCTCCCCAAAAGATATGCCCATGTCTGAATCCCCAGAAACTGTGAATGTTAACTTATTTGGGAAAAGGGTCTTTGCAGAATAATTAAGTTAAGGAACTTGAGATGAGGAGATCATCCTGGATATCTAGATTATCTGGTTCCTAAATCCAATGATAGTGTCCTTAGAAGAGACATGCAGAGCAGACAGACACAAGAGGAGGAAGTAAAGTGATGGTGAAGGCAGAGATTGCAATGATACAGACATAAGTCAAAGAGTATCAGTAGGCACCAGAAACTGGAAGAGGTAAAGAATGGATTCTCCCTAGAGCCTCCAGAAGATACATGGCCCTGCTGACACCTTGATTTCAGACAACTGATCTCCAAAACTACTAGGGAATATACTTTTGTTATTTAAATCAGGACAGAAGAACTGTTTTAGGACATTAATTGGCATATTTATATACCATCTATTTAACAAAAGGTATTTGAGGGGCGCCTGGGTGGCTCAGTCATTAAGCGTCTGCCTTCGACTCAGGTCATGATCCCAGGGTCCTGGGATCGAGCCCCACATCGGGCTCCCTGCTCAGCAGGAAGCCTGCTTCTCCCTCTACCACTCCCCCTGCTTGTGTTCCTGCTCTCGCTATCTCTCTTTCAAATAAATAAATAAAATCTTTAAAAAAAAAAAAAAAGGTATTTGAGGTGGCTAATAAAAATACTTGGGGTGGGGGGGACCCTGGGTAGCTCATTCAGTTAAGTCTGCCTTCGGCTCAGGTCATGATCCCAACGTGCTGGGGATCAAGCCCCACATCAGTCTCCCTGCTCAGAGGTGAGTCTGCTTCTCCATCTCCTTCTGCCCCTCTGCCCTTCTTGTGCATGTGCTCTCTCAAATAAATAAAATCTTTTAAAAAAATTCTTTGAATATGTAAAACAATACATGACAAAAGCAAAAAACAAAACAAAAAAATCTTGGAATAGAGAAAATCTATAGCATTTGAGTTCAGACCTTAGTTCTCTGGTGCCCAGTAGCAAAAGCAAAGAGGAAAGATAGTACATTTTTATAATTCTATAAGCTTTAAATTGTCTCTTCTAGTTAGAAATGGCTCCAGAAAATGAGATGTCACCTCATACCTGTCAGAATGGCTAAAATTAACAACACAGGAAATAATAAGTGTTGGTGAGGATGTGGGGAAAGGGGAACCCTCTTACACTGTTGGTGGGAATGCCACCTGGTGCAGCCACTCTGGAAAACAGTATGGAGTTTCCTCAAAAAGTTAAAAATAGAACTACCCTACAATCCAGCAATTGCACTACTAGGTATTTACCCAGAGGACACAAAAATACTGATTTGAGGGGACACATGCACCCTGATGTTTATAGCAGCATTATTGACAATAGGCAAATTATCAAAAGAGCCCTAACATCCATTGACTGATGAATGGATAAAGAAGAGGTGATATATATCTATATCTATCTATCTTCTGTCATCTATCTATCTTTCTATAGAATATTATTCAGCCATCAAAAAGAATGAAATCTTGCCATTTGCAACAACATGAATAGAGCTAAGCAAAATAAGTCAGTCGGGGGGTGCCTGGGTGGCTCAGTCGTTAAGCGTCTGCCTTCAGCTCAGGTCATGATCCCAGGGTGCTGGGATCGAGCCCCGCATCGGGCTCCCTGCTCCGCAGGAAGCCTGCTTCTCTCTCTCCCACTCCCCCTGCTTGTGTTCCCTCTCTCGCTGTGTCTCTCTCTGTCAAATAAATAAATAAAATCTTAAAAATAATAATAATAATAAGTCAGAGAAAGACAAATACCATACGATTTCACTCATGTGGAATTTAAGAAACTAAACCGATGGACATAGGGGAAGGGAAGGAAAAATAAAACAAAATAAAAACAGAGAGGGAGGCAAACCATAAGGGACTCTTAACTATAGGCAACAAACTGAGGGTTACTGGAGGGGAGATTGGTGGGGGGATGGGGTAATTGGGTGATAGGCACTAAGGAGCACATTTCATGTAATGAGCATCTGCTGTTATATGCAACTGATGAATCACTAAATTCTACCCCTGAAACTAATAATATACTATATGTTAACTAAATTAAATTTAAATAAAAATTTTTTTTAAAAAGAATGGAATCTTGCCATTTGCAACAATGTGGATGGAACTAGAGTGTATTATACTAAGCAAAATAAGTCAGAGAAAGACAAATACCATATGATTTCACTCATGTGGAATTTAAGAAACAAAACAAACATGGGGGTGGGGGGAGAAAAGAGGGAAGCAAATCAGAAAACAGACTTTTAACTATAGAGAACAAAATGAGGTTTGCTGGAGGAGAGGTTAGCAGGGAGATGGATTAAATGGGTGATGGGTATTAAGGAGTGCACTTGTGGTGAGCACTGGGTGTTATATGTAAGTGATGATTCATAAAGTTCTATTACTGAAACTAATTACTACAACATACATTAACTAACTGAAATTTAAATAAAAACCCAAAAAAGAAAAAACATGGCTCCATAAGTGATAGGTATTGAGGAAACTTTTGGATCGTGTACTCAGAAGACAATTTTATTTTTATTTTTTTTAAAGATTTTATTTATTTATTTGAGGGAGAGAGAACATGAGCGGAGAGAGGGGTAGAGGGAGAGGGAGAAGCAGACTCCTCACTGAGCAGGGAGTGCGATGCAGGGCCTGATCCCAGGACCCTGAGATCACGATCTGAGGTGAAGGCAGATACTTAACTGACTGAGTCACCCATGTGCCCCTCGGAAGCCAATTTTAGATAAACACAAGGACCTTTCCAAATAGTTTCTTCCTATGGATAGCAGTATGATAAGGCAAGGGCACAGACTTAGGAACCAGGCTGCCTGAGTTTGGATCTCAACACTGCTACTCACTAACTGTGATCATGGGAAGTCAATTTCTTTGTGCCTCAGTTTCCATTTCTATAAAGTGGGAATGATAATAGTACCTGCTTTCATATTGAGGGATTAAGTGACTTAATACATATAATACATATAAGATATTTATATGTATTATAATACATATAATACATATAAGATATTTACAACCATATATAACATATAACAATGACTTAATAAATGGTAACATTTATATTTCTGCAAAGGCAATACTATAGCAAAGAAGAGTAATGTCTTCCATATACAACGCTTTCCAATAACTTCGATTAGTACAAAAATAAGGAAGTATTGAGATCTTGAGGATAGTTAATACACTTCTCGGGGTGGGGGGGTGGGGTGGAATATGTCAGTGAAACCTGACTTGGAATGTGATGGACATGAGGTTAGAATTTCTAAGGGAATCCTCTAACCAGTGACCAATATGGTCCATACATCAATGCTGGTAAACAAATGCTTGTGACCAACATACAGGAAAATACAGGAATTGAGAAAAAGTGTTTAGAAACTTCAATATCAATTTGAAAAATATAATCATAAGAAATTGGGCCTTGTATTTCGTATGTTAAAATTTTTATTTCTTTAGGAAAATATTTTAATTTTATTTTAAGAAGCTATCAATCCATGACTGGTTATAAGAAGAGGAAAGAAAGAAAGAAAGAAGAAAGGAAGGAAGGAAGGAAGGAAGAAAGAAAGAAAGAAAGAAAGAAAGAAAGAAAGAAAGAAAGAAAGAAAGAAAGAACCTTTTCTTTGATAAGCCTGTACTAGATAGAACCAGAACTATTCTCAGAAAAATTTTTATCTGTGCAAGTGTCCCCATGAGTACATACTAGACACTCCCAAATCCTCATAAAATGAAACAAAGCAAAAATGGAATAGGAATTATATTGACGTCGAACATTTTAATGAAATTGCACTTTCATTTCACATGTTCAAGGTCAAAGCTAAATTATTCAAGTAGAGCCAATCTATTCAAACTGCATTGTAAGATAACCATGCCAAGTTAGAGACAAAAGACAAACTGTAAAGTATGAGAAAGTTGACTAAAATAGGACCCTCTTTATATTCTTTAGGTAGAAATGTCTTTAGAGTTGCATAGATTGAACCAACTGACAATAAAGAAATAGTCAATGGATGACTCAAAGACTACAAAAATGTCCATTTATTAAAGCAAAATATGTGGGTGTTTTAACCATGAACCCAGCCCCACTGTATTCTTCTGCAGGACATGAAGTTCTAACAATATGATAATTTTTCATATTTTTGACTTTAAACACGACTGAACTCTAGTCTCAGCTCTACCATTTATAAGCCATATGACCTTGGACAAGTCACTTTCAGAACCTCCATTTCATTTTCTATAATATAGATATAGTAAAGCATGTCATTGGGAAGACATGACATTCAAATATGATATCAAGACCATGACAAGAAGGGTAGCAGACCAAGGCAACTTAATTTAGAGGGGAGGAGGCAGAGTTGTGCTCTTGTGGCTGTATCTAATACAAGTCACAGCAGGTAATCTTCCCCAGCTCTGCTTTCACTCCAGTAGGACTTGGTATAATGTTGTAATTGCCTCACTTATAAAACAAAGAGCTCTGATAGTATTGAGGTGAGTTATAATTATGGTGAATTATAATGCTTTAGAATACTGCTTCTGTAAAAATTAACAACAATCATCTTCAAAATGAACTTTTGCAACATTACATTTCTAAATTCCATATCACCTATATTGTGTTTTTTACTCAAGAGAATTCTCTTTGAAACCACATTATTGAAGAAAAAGAAGAAGCTAACCTAAAATAAATTCAGAAAATATTGTTTTGACTGTATACTATAAGGCTAAAAACAAAAAGAACTGTACATAAACACTATGTTCTAGTTGGTAAATTTATTTTTCACAGCAGTATGGACTAAGAATTCTAAGACTGCTCTGCATGTATAACACAATTGGTTGAGCAAATAAGTAAATAAATTGTAGATAACTGGAGCCAGGTTTCATGCCATCAGAGATAGAAGTTACAAATAAGCAATGGGGGAAGGATAGAATAAACCCTGTGGTTCTGAATTTAAATTCAGGGATAGTGATATGAGCTCACCTACCCCCCCTACACACACCCACAAAGAGATAAATATATTTTTAAAAATGTGTATAAATGGACTTGTATAACACATATATTTCTTAGCTCTGTCTGCTGAGACGACATGGAGGCCGTGACATTGCTGTAACAACAAGCATACCCAGCACTGATATCTTAGTTTCTGGACACCATTCTCCAACAAAAAGAACTAGGGATCCTTGAAGAAATGGCTGATTCTAGGGCTGAGTAGAGAAAATGCAAGATAAACCGGGAGCATTTAATAGTGCCAGAAAGAGAGTGTTAAGAAGAAGAAGAAGAAAAGAAAGAAGAAAAGAAGGAGGAGGAGGAGACAGAGACGACTATGAGAGCATGTCGAAAAGACATAGAACAGGGGGCAGAGCAAGATGGCGGAGGAGTAGGAGACCTGGATTTCCTCTGGTCTCAGGAATTCAGCTGGATAGGGATCAAACCATTCTGAACACCTACGAACTCAACAGGAGATTGAAGAAAAGAATAGCAGCAACTCTCTGAACAGAAAAGCGACCACTTTCTGGAAGGTAGGATGTGTGGAGAAGTGAATCTGAGGCGATATTTGGGAGGATAAACAGCAGGGGAAAGGGCCTCCGTCAGCCGCTACTAGTGAGTGATAGAGCAGCGGAGCACAAAATCAGAACTTTGAGAAGTCGGCTCTGCTGAGGGACATCGCTCCAGTGGCTAAGCGGGGGGTGGAACCCTCGTGGGACAGTGTGGTCTCAGGACCCTCGGGGTCACAGAAAGACCGGGGGTGCCTGAGTGTGGCAGAGCTCCCAGGTATCGGAGCGGGGAAGCCGGCTGCAGAGATGGAGCTGAGGCACGGGCTCTCAGCTCGGGGTTGCCATAAACTGTGATCTGTGGCAGTCGGGCCACTGCTCCTCCAGCAGGGACCCAACAAGTGGCAGATCCGGGGAGACTCCCCTTCCTTCCCTGGGAGGTGCGGTGCGGGAGCGCACCGCAGGGATCTGCTGTGTTTGGAGACTCCACATGGGGTCGTGTTCCAGAGATAGAAACGCTCAGTCACAGGCCAGGTGAGCACGGAGTGCGGCCAGAGACCGGGGAGATGGGGGTGATTGACTGCTTTTCTCTGGGGGCTCATTGAGGAGCAGGCCACAAGTTTGTGGCTCCTCCAGGGCGGAGATTAGGAGGCCGCCATTTTCACTCTCCTCCTCCAAAGGTGTACAGAAAGCTTGCAGGGAACAAAAGATTCCAAGAGCAAATCCGAGCAGATTACTTAGCCTGGCCCCGGCAAGGGCGGGGCAATTCCACCTCCGGCAAAGACATTTGGGAACCACAGCAACAGGCCCTTCCCCCAGGAGATCAGCAAGAACAGCCAGCCAAGAACGAGTTTACCGATCAATGAGAATGGCAGAACTCCAGCACTAGGAGAATACTGCACATAGAATCCATGGCTTTTTTACCATGATCCTTTAGTCTTTCAAAGTTAATTTTTTTAACTGTCTTTTTTTTTTTTTTTTGAATTTTTCTTTTTCCCTTTTTCAACCAACATCTTATCAATCCCTTTTTTTAAAAAACATTTTTATTTTTCATTTTTAGTCATATTCTATCCCTTCATAGTAGTTAACCTTATTTTTGGCATATATATATAAGTTGTTCTCTCTTTAAAATTTTGAGATAGTTTCTTCTAACAGATCAAAATATACCCTAAATCTTTAGTGTATGGTTTTGTTCTACTCTCATGCCTGATCACATTCTCTCCCTTTTTTTTCTTTTTTTTTTTTAAATCCTCTTCTTTCTTTTTTCAAACAACTTCTTATCAATTCCTTTTATAAAATTTTTTATAATTTTCATCTTTACAGTCATATTCCATCCCTTCATCATATCAACCCTTATTTTTGTACATATATAAGTTTTTCTTTCTTTAAAATTTTGGGAGGCACTTTCTTCTAACAGACCAAAATACACCCAAAATCTAGTGTGTGGCACTGATCTATGCACCAGCCTGATCATATTTGATCATGTTCTGTTTTGTTTTGTTTTTATTTGTTTTTATCTTTTTCTTTTTCTTTTCTTTTTCTTTTTTCTTTCTTTCCCTTTCTTTTCCCCTGGCTTCAGGTCTTTTCCGATTTGTTTAGAGTATGTTTTCTGGGGATGTTGTTACCCTGTTATCATTTTGTTCTCTCATTAATCTATTCTCCTCTGGACAAAATGACAAGACAGAAAAAATTACCTCAACAAAAAGAACAAGAGGTAGTACCGACTGCCAGGGACCTACTCAATATGGACATTAGTACGATGTCAGATCTAGAGTTCAGAATCATCACTTTAAAGATACTAGCTGGGCTTGAAAAAAGCATGGAAGTTATTAGAGAAACCCTTTCTGGAGAAATAAAAGAACTAAAATCTAACCAGGTCGAAATAAAAAAGACTATTAATGAGGTGCAATCAAAAATGGGGGCACTAACTGCTAGGATAAATGAGGCAGAAGAGAGAATCAGTGATATAGAAGACCAAATGATGGAAAATAAAGAAGCTGAGAAAAAGAGAGAGAAACAACTACTGGATCACAAGGGCAGAATTCGAGAGATAAGCGATACCATAAGATGAAACAACATTAGAGTAATTGGAATCCCAGAAGAAGAAGAAAGAGAGAGAGGGGCAGAAGGTATAATGGAGCAAATTATAGCAGAGAACTTCCCTGATTTGGGGAAGGAAACAGGCATCAAAATGCAGGAGGCACAGAGAACCCATCTCAAAATCAATAAAAATAGGTCAACACCCCAACATCTAATAGTAAAACTTACGAGTCTCAGAGACAAAGAGAAAATCCTGAAAGCAGCTCGGGAGAAGAGATATGTAACCTACAATGGTAGAAACATTAGATTGGCAACAGACCTATCCACAGAGACCTGACAGGCCAGAAAGGACTGGCAGGATATATTCAGAGCACTAAATCAGAAAAATATGCAGCCAAGAATACTATATCCAGCTAGGCTGTCATTGAAAATAGAAGGAGAGATACAAAGCTTCCAGAACAAACAAAAACTAAAGGAATTTGCAAACACGAAACCAGCCCTACAAGAAATCTTGAAAGGGGTCCTCTAAGCAAAGAGAGAGCCTAAAAGCAACATAGACCAGAAAGGAACACAGACAATATACAGTAACAGTCACCTTACAGGCAATACAATGGCACTAAATTCATATCTTTCAATAGTTACCTTGAATGTAAATGGGCTAAATGCCCCAATCAAAAGACACAGGCTATCAGATTGGATTAAAAAACAAGACCCATCGAAATGCTGTCTGCAAGAGACTCATTTAGAACCAAAGACACCCCCAGATTGAAAGTGAGGGGGTGGAAAACCATTTACCATGCTAATGGACACCAAAAGAAAGCTGGGGTGGCAATCCTTATATCAGACAAAGTAGATTTTAAACCAAAGACTGTAATAAGAGATGAGGAAGGACACTATATCCTACTTAAAGGGTCTATCCAACAAGAAGATCTAACAATTGTAAATATCTATGCCCCTAACAGGGGGGCAGCCAATTATATAAGGCAATAACAAAAGCAAAGAAACACATTGACAACAATACAACAATAGTGGGGAACTTTAACACCCCCCTCACTGAAATGGACAGATCATCTAAGCAAAAGATCAACAAGGAAATAAAGACTTTAAATGACACACTGGACCAAAAGGACTTCACAGATATATTCAGAGCATTCCATCCCAAAGCAACGGAATACACATTCTTCTCTAGTGCCCATGGAACATTCTCCAGAATTGATCACATCCTAGGTCATAAATCATGTCTCAACCGGTACCAAAAGATTGGGATCATTCCCTGCCTATTTTCAGATCACAATGCTTTGAAACTAGAACTCAGTCACAAGAGGAAAGTCAGAAAGAACTCAAATACATGGAGGCTAAAGAGCATCCTACTAAAGAATGAATGGGTCAACCAGGAAATTAAAGAAGAATTAAAAAAATTCATGGAGGAACCCTCCTACACTGTTGGTGGGAATGCAAGCTGGTGCAGCCACTCTGGAAAACAGTATGGAGGTTCCTCAAAAAGTTGAAAATAGAGCTACCATAAGATCCAGCAATTGCACTACTGGGTATTTATCCCAAAGATACAAATGTAGTGATCCGAAGGGGTATGTGCACCCCAAAGTTTATAGCAGCAATGTCCACAATAGCCAAACTGTGGAAAGAGCCAAGATGTCCATTGACAGATGAATGGATAAAGAAGAAGTGGTATATATATACAATGAAATATTATGCAGCCATCAAAAGGAATGAGAGCTTGCCATTTGCAACAATGTGAATGGAACTGGAGCGTGTTATGCTGAGCAAAATAAGTCAATCAGAGAAAGACATGTATCATATGACCTCACTGATATGATGAATTCTTAATTTCAGGAAACAAACCGAGGGTTGCTGGAGTGGGGGTGGGTGATAAACACCAGGGAGGGTATGTGCTTTTATGAGCGCTGTTAATTGTGCAAGACTGTGGGATCACAGATCTGGACCTCTGAAACAAATAATGCAATATATGTTAAGAAAAAAAAAAGAAGATAGCAGGAGGGGAAGAATGAAGGGTGGGAAATGGGAGGGGGAGACGAACCATGAGAGATGATGGACTCTGAGAAACAAACTGAGGGTTCTAGAGGGGAGGAGTGTGGGGGGATGGGTTAGCCTGGTGTTGGTTATTGAGGAGGGCACGTTCTGCATGGAGCACTGGGTGTTACGCACAAACAATGAATCATGGAACACTACATCAAAAACTAATGATGTAATGTATGGTGATTAACATAACAATGAAAAATTTTTTTAAAAAATCAGGAAATTAACTAGATACAGAAAAAAAAAAAAAAAAAAAGACATAGGAACCAACCAGAAAGAGTCCCCAATAGACAAAGCCAAATCTTTTGAGCAACAAAATAAATAATACTAGTGTTGGCCTCTTACTAGTATAGGCAAACCTCATTTTATTGTACTTTATTGTACTTCACAGATTCTGCATTTTTTACAAATTGAAAGTCTATGGCAACCCTGCATCAAGCAAGTTTATTGGTGATGTTTTTCCAACAGCATTTGCTCACTTTGTGTCTCTGTGTCACATTTTGGTAATTCTCACACTATTTCAAACTTTTTTTTTATTATATTTGTTATGGTGATCTGTGTGATCAGTGATCTTTGATATTTCTATTGTAATTGTTTTGGGGTGCCATGAACCACACTCACATAAAATGGTGAACTTAATAGCTAAGTGTGTATGTTCTGACTTCTCCACTGGCCATTCTTTATCAGTCTCTCTCTCTTTAGGTCTCCCTATTTCTTGAGACACAACAATATTGAAATCAGGCCAATGAATAACTCTACAATGGCCCCTAAGTGATCAAGTGAAAGGAGGAGTCACCTGTCTCTCACTTTAAATCAAAAGCTAGAAATTATTAAGCATAGTGAGGAAGACATGCCCAAAGCTGAGCTAGGCCAAAAACTAGGTTTCTTATGTCAAATAGCCAATTTATGAATGTAAAGGAAAAGTTCTTGAAGGAAATTTAAAGTGATACCCCAGTGAACACATGAATAATAAGAAAGTGAAACAAACAGCTTTATTGCTGATTTGGAGAATGTTTTAGTGGTCTGGTTAGAAGATCAAGCCGGCCACAGTGTTCCCTTTAGCCAAAGCCTAATCTAGAGCAAGGCCCTAACTTTCTTTAATTTTATAAAGGCTGAGAGAGCAGAAGCTGCAGAAGGAAAGCTTGAAGCTACCTAAGGCAGGTTCCTGAAGTTTAAGGGAAGGAGCTATTTCCTTAATATCAAAGCACAAGGTGAAGCAGCAAGTACTAATGTAGAAACTACAGCAAATCATCCAAAAGATCTAGCTAGGATAATTAGTGAAGGTGGCTACCCTAAACAGTAGATTTTTAGTGTAGACGAAATAGCCTTCTATTGGAAGAAGATGCCATCTAGGTCTTTCATAGCTAGAGAGGAGAAGTCAATGCCTGGCTGGAAAGGCTAACTCTTGTTGAAGTTGAAGCCAATGCTCATTTATCATTCTGAAAATCCTAGGGTTCTTAAGAATTACTCTAAGTCTACTCTGTCTGTTATCTATAAATGAGAAAACAAAGCTTGGATGACAGCACATCTCTTTACAATATGGTTTACTAAATATTTTAAGTCTACTGTTGAGACCTAATGCTCAGGGGAAAAAAAAAAGATTCCTCTCAAAATATTACTCCTTACTAACAATGCACCTAGTCACCTAATAGCTCTGATGAAGGTGTACAAGGAGATTAATGTTGTTTTCATGCCTGTCAACACAACATTCATTCTGCAACCCAAGGACCAAGGAGTAATTTTGATTTTCAAATCTTACTATTTATAAAATAGGATTTTATTTTATTTATTTATTTGAGGGAGAGAGAGTGAATGAGAGAGAGCACAAGCGGGGGGAGAGGCAGAGGGAAAGGGAGAAACAGACTCCCTTCCCAATGCAGGGCTCGATCCCAGGACCCTGGGATCATGCCCTGAGCTGAAGGCAGACACTTAACTGACTGAGCCAACCAGGTGCCCCAAGAAGTGCATTTTTATAAGGCTATAGCTGCCAGAGATAGTAATTCTACTCATGGATCTGGGAAAAGTCAATTGGAAACTTTCTGGAAGGGAGTCACCCTTCTAGATGCCATTAAGAACATTTGTGACTCAGTGGAAGAAGTCAAAATATCAACTTTAGAAGAAATTCATTCCAATCTTCATGGTTGACTTTGAGAGGTTCAAGTCTTCGGTGAAGAAAGTTACTGCAGATGTTGTGGAAATAGCAGGAGAACTAGAATTAGAATGGGAGCCTGAAGATTGCTGAATTGCTGCGATCTCATGATAAAACTTGAAGAGATGAGGAGTTCCTTCTTATGGATGAACAAAGAAATTGATTTCTTCAAATGGAATCTACTTCTGGTGAAGATGCTTTGAAGATTATTGAAGTGACAACAAAGAACTTAAAGTAGCACATAAACTTAGTTGATATAGCAGTGGGGCTTGGTTTGAGCGGATTGACTCCAATTTTAAAATAAGTTCTGTTGTGGGCAAAATACTATCAAACAACATCACATGTTACAGAGAAATTGTTCATGAAAGAAAGAATCAATTAATTCAGCAAAATGTATTGTTGTCTTATTTTAAGAAATTGCCATAGTCACCCACAACCTTAAGTAACCACCACCCTGATTAGTCAGTAACCATTAACATCAAAGCAAGACCCTCCAGCAGCAAAAAGATTACAACTTGGGGAAAGCTCATATGATGGGTAACATTTTTTTCGCAATAAAGTATTTTTTAATTGTCATGGAAATTTTGTAGATATAATGCTATTGTACACCTAATAGACTACAGTATAGTATAAACATAACTTTCACATGCACTGGGAAACCAAAAAAAAATTCACTGGACTCATTTTATTGCAATATTGCTTTATTAAGGTGGTCTGGAACCAAACCTGAAATATCTTTGGGCTATACTTGTAACAGTATTTATAACTCAAAGAACAAAGCAAATATTCACAAGTACATCCGAATATACATAATTGATTGACAAAATAATGAGGGAGAAGGGAAAAGTCTTCCTTCAGAAAAATTCTAAATAAATTATTCTCCCTCTAGGAGGTGGAGCTTAATTCTCTTCCACTGGAATGTGTGCTAGACTTTAGTTACTTGCTTCCAAATAAAAGAATATGGAAACAGAAAACAGGAACTTTACAGTAGAGAAATCTGTTAGATTCCACCTTAAACAAGTGAAGAAAATTGACACCACTGGTAATAAGACATATTGTGATATAACCCTTGATATGGTGTGATGAGAAGCACATTTCATTGCTGAGATGTTCTTCAAAAAAAATTGAGAATTTCTGATTATAAGTAAATATCAGACAAAACCAATTCAAAGATGTTTACAGAATAGCTGATCAATATTCTTAAAAATTGTGAAGGATATGAAGAAGAAGGGAAGACACACTATCACCAGTTGAAGAAGGCTAAGGATACATGATGACTAAAAGTTAAGTGATATCTTAGCTCTTTTGATTTCAAACTGTACTACAAAACGGTCATAATCAAAACATCATGGTACTGGCTCAAAAACAGACACATAGACCATTGCAACAGAATAGAGAGCCCAGAAATAAACCCATGCTTATATGATCAATGAATCTATGAAAAGGGGGACAAAATGATACAAAGAGGAAAAGACAGTCTTTTCAATAAATGGTATTGGGAAAAATGGACAGCTACATGCAAAAGTCTGAAACGGGACCATTTTCTTACACCATATATGAAAATAAACTCATAATGGATTAATGAAAGACCTTAACATAAGACCTGAAACTATAAAACTCCTAGAATAAAACATAGGCAATAAGTTCTTTGACATTGGTCTTGGCAATATTTTTTTGGATATGTCTTCTCAGGCAAGGAAAAAAAAAAGAAAAGACAAACAAATGGGTCTACATCAATCTGAAAAGCTCTTGCACATTGACAGCAACCATCAACAAAACAAAAAGGCACCTTTCTAAATGGGAGAAGATACTTGCAAATGATATATCTGTTAAGAAGTTGTTACCTAAAATATAAAAAGAATTCATACAATTCAATAACAACAACACAACAACAACATCAACAACAAAGATCCTGATTGAAAAATAGAGGACCTGAAGAGACATTTTTCCAAAGAAGACGTACAGATGGCCAACAGGGATATGAAAAGATGCTGAACATCAGTAGTCATCAGAGAAGTGCAAATCAAAACCAAAATGAGATACTACCTCACACATGTCAGAATGGCTCTTATCAAAAAGATAAGAAATAATAGCTATTGGTGAAGATATGGAAAGAAGGAAACCCTTGTGCACTATTGGTGGGAATGTAAATTGGTGCAGCCAATATGGAAAACAGTATAGAGATTTGTCAAACAATTACAGCAATCCAGCAATTCCACTTCTGGGTATTTATCCGAAAAAAAAAAAAGAAAAAAAAAGAAAACACTAATTTGAAAAGATACATGTACGTCTATATTCACTGCAGCATTACTTATAATTGCCAACATATGGAAGTAACTTGACCCATTGATAGATGAATGGATAAAGACACTGTGACATAAGTCACAGGGATATAATATACATCAGAGAGAATATAGTCAATAATTTGTAATAACCTTGTGCAGTGACAGATGGTAACTAGACCTATAGTGGTAATCATTTCATAATGTATAAAAATATCATCACTATTTTTTACACCTAAAACTAATGTAATATTGCATGTTAATTTAATTCAATTTAAGAATAAATAAAATGGGGCAACCTGGGTGGTGCAGTTGTTTAAGCGTCTGATTCTTGGTTTTGGCTCAGGTTGTGATCTCAGGGTCGTGAGATCAAGCTCAATGTAGGCCTCCGCTATGAGTTTGGAGTCTGCTTAAGACTCTCTCTCCCTCTCCCTTTGCCCTTCTCCCCTGCACTCTCTCTCTCTCAAATAAATAAATAAATCATCAAAAAAATAAATAAAGATTAATGGAAAGAAAAAAGTATATATAGTTCTGACAAAAGTATAAAGTTGTGTTGGATAGAAAAGTACATACATACATGCATATGTACATACACAGAGTTAAAGTGATGTTCTGGAATGGATCTTGGAATTAAAAAAAGGTGAAATATTAATAAAATCTGCAGGTTAGTTAATAGCATTCTACCAGTGTTAAGATCTTAGTTTTAATGTATATGTTTGTATAAAATGTTAACATTGAGAAAGTTTGGTGAAGGTATATGGGAACTCTTTATACTGTCTTTGCCACTTTTCTATAAATCTGAAGTTATTCCAAAGTAATTCTTAAACCTATAATATCTATATTTCTAAAATCTTAATATTTGTTGATTTTGTAGAGAAAATATATGCAGGTTTCAAAAACTATTGTTACACATATTTTTCAATAATTTAAATTTTTTTCTAAAAGAAAAATATTGCAATATTAACTTTACCCCTTCTTCTAATGGTATTTAGTGCTTACACAAACCTTAATGTTAAATGAAAATATATGATAATATTTTAAGAATGTCATAATAAAAAACATCTGACTCTTCTGGTGAATTAAGTGTAATGGACTTTCTGAGCTTCTGTTAACTCTGAGTTTACAAGGCTGCTGCTTAGTTATCAGGTGGCATAGTGTTCTGAGAAATTTAAAGGAACTGCTACAAGTGCCTAATTAATCCTTACAAAGTTGAGATAATCTGATTCATTAAAAGAACAATGTGTGCCTGGTACTGAACTAGAAATTTTTTAATTACCATTTTGTACTTTGCTGATAACTTGATCTTCAGTGAAAAAAAAGTGACTGTCTCTAGGTGACCCATCAAAAAGTTCAAAGCACAAAACTGTAGGAAATACAGGAAATCTCGGGTAAATGACCCAGATTTTAAGAATTTATTTTTCTCACTTTAAGGTCATTTTCCTTAGACTATTTGATCCTTAAAACAATTTTATTGGAATCCCTTTTTTTAATACAAAATTCTCGTAACACTGAGTCACTTAAGCTATTGAAGTTTGAAGTTTCTTTCTAATTTGATTCTTCTACTATTTGCTTCCATCTATTTTTCATTCAAATATTTCCTTCTTTTCTAGAAATGTATCCTATTTTCAAGATTTTCTTTTTAAAAAAATTTTTTATTTATTTGCTAGAGAGAGAGAGAGCATAAGCAGGGGGAGTAGCAGGCAGAGGGAGAAGCAGGCTCCCCGCTGAGCAGGGAGTCCGACGCCGGACTTGACCCAGGACCCTGGGATCATGACTTGAGCTGAAGGCAGACACTTAACCGACTGAGCCTCCCAGGCACCCCTATAATGTCTTTAAAAAAAAATTATTTATTTTGTGGGGGGAGGAGCAGAAGGAGAGGTAGAGAAAGTCCCAAACAGACTCTGTGCTGAGCACAAAGCCCAATCTCAGGACCCTGAGATCACAGCGAGCCAAAAACAAAAGCTGGACACTTAACCGACTGAGCCACCCAGGTGCCCCTATAATAATCCCTTTTAAATTTGAAAAGATTCAGTGTTCAAAGATATTACAGTGAAACCAAAGTTATTTACTTGATATTAGTTTTCATAGTAAGGATTTTTTTTAAACAAGCATTCTGTCTTTATATGAAATTAAAAATCTAGGTGTGAATTTAACTATATCAAGATTTCTTTTGAGAACTTTTTCAGAGATAATTAATCTTGCAGATGTTTCTGCATTACCTGCATTCATGAACACCTCCTAAATTAACTCCCATGTGGGAAGGTAACATTTCCTAAGCCAACCATATTAAATTATTTCATGAGAGAGTTTATCATTTCACCTGACTCAGTATTCTACTAGTTATACTATACTTTTGATCTTAAAAAAAAGTATTTGACAGGTAAAGGTTGAAATTTTTTCTTAGTGGGATGAGGTCAGAAAATTCTTTGATCTAAGAATAGTTCCAATATAAAAGGATTATAGAGGCTGGATTTGAGGTATATATTTCTATAAAGTCATCACTCCCTATCAAAAGACAGACACTCTCAGAGTATTCAGGGTTTTTTTTTTTTTTTCTTTTTTCTTTTCTT
Organism: Mirounga leonina; assembly: GCF_011800145.1. Taxonomy (NCBI): domain Eukaryota; kingdom Metazoa; phylum Chordata; class Mammalia; order Carnivora; family Phocidae; genus Mirounga; species Mirounga leonina. The sequence goes on from NW_023270431.1 coordinate 8,010,862, forward strand.
ATTTTTTAAGTGAACAGTATTTAGAATTGAATTTGGTACTCATTAAAATCGATACTTCCCCCGAGTAGATAATGTAGTTTAAATTAAGAGATATACATATGTATGTGTATGTAGAAAGAAACTTTGATTCAATATTTTACCATAAGCTGGATTTTCTGCAGAAGAACTATATATAGATTTCTTAATCTTCCCATGGCCCATCTCCCTTATTAAGATCAGCTGGGACTTCAGTTTCAAGTCAGAGTAAGAAAAACTAGATTTGCCCTCTTGTAGGAAACAACAATATCAAATCAAGGTGCTGGGCATCAGACAACCAAAGAGAGTGATCCCTGAGAGATAGAAAACATCTGAGGTAACCCCTACAAATGTCCTAGCTTAATGTCATGAGAGAATTTCCAAGCTATGGTTCAGAGAAGAACACAGGCAGAACCTGGCCCGAGGAAGTGGAGGTCCAGAGAGAAAAAGCAGCCTAGAGTTCATAGGACAACACCACAAAGGAGGGACCAGCACAGATACCTCCCCCCCCCCAGGTCATGCAGAAGGTCTCAGCTGAATATTCCCCAGAGTACTGATCAGTGTTTGTATTTGAGCAGACTGCCAGAGGCAGTGAAAACCATTCAAAAGAATTAAAGCAAACAGTGCACAACATTCACACAGGCCAGGAAAATTACGTTCCACAGATCCATACCAGAAAAACTCACAATTCATGTAGCATTGGGTAGAGTACTCAGGAAAGTCTTGGCTTAGTAGTGGGGGATAATTAGCCCTATGCTGGGTACTTTTCTGGAGCCACCTAACAAGTCATAAAAGCAAGACCATAAAGGATCTATTTCCAAGTAACTTAACTGCATACAAGAACAAAGCTTAAGAATATTTATAGGAATAAGAAAACTCAGAAAGTAAAACCCACAAGGTCTGACACCCAAGCAGAGATTTGGAGACATGCGATGAAGCAGACAGATATGATCCATACTGAGGAGAATAATCAATCAATCAAAACTGACTTCAAACTGACATAAATGTTAGAATTAGCAGACCCAAGGAATAAACAGTTATTTTGCCTTGAATACATGTATCTAAAAAGTTAAGTAGAAATATTGAAGATATGAAAAAGACCCACATCAAACTTGTAGAGATGAAAACTACAGTGTCTGAAATGAAAATTTAAGGTATTGAAGAAAGCAATAGAAACTATCCAAAATTGAAAACAGAAAATATGGGGTGCCTGGGTGGCTCAATCAATTGCGCATCCAACTCTTGATTTCAGATCACCTCATGATCTCATGGTCATGGGATCAAGCCCTGTGTTGGGCTCTGTGCTGAGTGTGGAGCCTGCTTAAGATTCTCTCTCCCTCTACAAATCACCCCCCCCAACACTTGTGCACATGCACACTCTTTCTCTCTCAAAAATAAAAAAATAATAAATAAATAAATAAATAAATAAATAAATAAATAAATAAATAAGAAAATATACTTTTTAAAAAGAATGCAAAGCACACCAAGTGAGCTCCGGAACAACTTCAAGCAACCTTTTAAATATGGAACTGGATCTCTGAAGTAGTGAAAAAAGAACGAACAAACAAAAAAAATTAAAGAAACGATGGCTACTTTTTTCAAATTTCATGAAAATTAAACACCCATATTCCAAGAAGCTAAATGAGCTTTAAGCACAAAAAAAGTGAAGAAAATCACATCAACACATTTCATAATGAAATTGCCTAAAACCCGTTATAAAAGGAAAAATCTTAAAAGCAGCCAAAGGAAAATAGATATGTATACAAACAAAAATAAGGAAGACAGCAGATTTCTCATTGGAAAAACTCAAACAGTGGAGGCACATCTTAAGAATGTAAAAGAAAAGACAGACAACATAGAGTTTAATATTCAGTGAACTTATTTTTCAAAAATAAATGCAAAAAAAGTAGCTCAGACATATAAAAGCTGAAAAAATAATACACTACAATAAACTGAAATTTGTCAGGCAGATGAAAAATGACAGCAGATGAAAATATCTAAAGTAATGAGGAGCACCAAGAAAGGTAACTACATGGATAAAAAATAAGGATTTTTGCTTATAATTTAAATTTCTTCAAAAGACAGAAACGGTGAACTAAGCAATTCACCATGTAAGCAAAATTATTGTGTATTTTATAACATGTATTAGTAAAATAAATGAAAAAATGGTGAAAGACTAGGAAGTAGAAATGGAAGTAAACTATTGTCAACTTATGTGTACATATAGTGATATAAAAATCACTTAAAGTGGAATGTGGTAAGTTAAAGATGTATACTATAAACCTCAATACAATCAATAAAAGAAGAGGTATAACTAATGATCCAACAAAGAAGACAAAATGAAATCACTAAAAAATACTGTCCAAAAGTATGGTCCAAAAGAAGGCAGAAAAGACAGGAAAATGGAACAAAGAGCAGAAAGGATAAAAACAAAATAGGAGATGATAGACTTTGATATACCAGTGATCATATTAAATAGAATAGGTCAAGACATTCCAACGAAAAAGAGATTGTCAGATTAAAAGACCCAACACAATGTTGCCTATAATAAAATCACTTTAAATATAAATATACAAAAGAGATGCTATGTTAATACTATTCAAAATGAAGCTGCAGCTGCCATACTATTATCAGACCAAGTATATGTCAGGGCAAATGATATTACCAGGAATAAAGATAATCATTTCATAATGATAAAGCAATCTATTTATCAAAAAGACATAATAATTCTAAATATTTGTGAATCTATAACAGATTTTTGAAATACATAAAGCAAAAATTGATAGAACTGAAAGAAGAAATAGACAAATACAGTATTATAGGTAGAAATTTCAGTACCTTCCTTTCAATATAAGGTAGAATATATAGACAAGATCAGTGACAATATAGAATATTTGAACACACTAACCTAATGACCATTGCTATAACACTCCATCCAACTTTAGTAGAATGCACACTCTTCCAGTGCACATGGAGAATTTACCAAGATAGATTATTATGGATAATAAAACAAGTTTAAAGGATTAAAATTATAAAGAGTGTATACTCTGAATACAATCAAATGAGAAAACAACAAGAGTAACACATTTGGAAAATCCCCAAATATTTGGTAATAAATAACACACTTCTAAATAACACATGGATTAAAGATGAAATAATAGAATTAGAAAACATTTTATAATAAATTGCAATGAAAACACAGTATAACAGAGTTTCTGGGATGCCATTAAAGCAGTACTTAGGAGGATCCATGGGGGCCCAGTGTGCCATGGCTGCAAACAGTAGCCTCCTTGGTAGTGTATGCAGCCTGTTGATTGTATGGGTTGCCCTAAGGGACCTTGGAGACAGCCCTTTCCAGTGGATGTTGAGGTCTGACCTCATGCTATCTCCAATCTAGGTGGCAGACAGGTATGCGGGGTGCCTTTGGAAAGCCCCAGGGCACAGTAGCCAGGGTCCACATTGGCCAAGTCATCATGTCCATCCGTACCATGCTGCAGAACAAGGAGCACATGATTGAGGCCCTACCCAGGGCCAAGTTCAAGTTCCCTGGCCGCCAGAAGATCCACATCTCCAAGAAGTGGGACTTTTCTAAGTTTAATGCGGATGAATTTGAAGACATGGTGGCTGAAAAGCAGCTTATCCCAGGTGGCTGTGGGGTCAAATACATCCCTAATTGTGGTCCCTTGGACAAATGGAGGGCTCTGCACTCATGAGAACCTCGGCACTGCCCCCTCCCTATTCATGCTTACCAACAAATCCTACTTCCTGTCAAAAAAAAAAAAAAAAAAAAGAAAGAAAAAGCAGTACTTGGGAGGAAATGTATAGCATTAAACACCTGTTAGAGAAGGAAGGTCTCAAATCAGTGATCTCAGCTTCTACTTTAGGAAATTAGAAAAAGAAAAGCTAACTAAACTAAAGTGCACAGAAGAAATTAAAAGATCAAAACAGAAACCAATGAAATAGAAAACAAAATCAATAGAGAAAACCAAAGAAACAAAACCCGAATTTGTTGAAAGATGCATAAAATTAGTAATCCTATAGCCAGATTGATTAAAGGGAGGGAGGGAAAGAGGAAGGGAGGAAGAATTGACACAAGTTACCAATGGATTCTGCAGATATTAAAAAGACATTAAAGGGTTGTTATGAGGAACTTTATGCCTATAAATTCCATAATTGAAACAAAATAGAAGAAGTTCTTGAAGGACACAAACTACTAAAACTTATTTAAGAAGAAATAGATAATCTATAAATATATATGTATATGCATGCCTACACAGACAAATGTGTGTGTGTATATATATATATATATATATATATATACATATTTGCATACATATGACATTGAATTTTACTAAATAAATTTCCCATGAAGAAAGCCCAGGTTGGTTTAAGATTTATAAATTAATCAATATATTTCACCATATGAAAAATCTAAAATGAAAAAATCATGTGATCATTTCTATAAGTACAGGAAAAGAATTAGACAAAATCCAAGATCCATTTCTGATAAGAATTCTCAGCAAAATATGAGAAGGGCCCTTCCTCAACCTGATAAAGGTCATCTACAAAAGTTCCTCTGCTAACATACTTAATGGTGAAAGACTAAATGGTTTCTTTCTAAAATCAGGGACAACACAAGGATGTCCACTCTCATCACTTCCATTCAATATTGTATTGAAAGTTCTGGACAGTGCATTTTGGAAGATAAATATGTCATCTAAATTGGAAAGAAAGAGAAAAACTACTTATTTGCAAATTATGTAATTGTCTATATGGAAACCTGTAAAAATACCTACTAGAACTAGTGAGTTTAATGAAGTTACAAAACATGAGATCAAAATACAAAAATCAGTTGATTCTGTACACTAGCAAAATTATCGAGAGGTAGTTGAAATTTTTAAAAGATTGCAACTATAAGAACATTAAAAAATATGAAGTACTTCAGGGGCACCTGGGTGGCTCGGTCGGTTAAATATCCGCCTTTGGCTCATGTCATGATCTTGGGGTCCTGGGATCGAGACTTGTGTCAGGCTCCCTGCTCAGTAGGGAGTCTACTTCTCACTTTTCCTTTCCTTCTCCCTCTCTCCCCAACTCATGCTCTCTCTGTCAAATAAATAAAATCTTTAAAAATAAAATATGAAGTACTTCAGAATAAATCTGGCAAAAGATGTTCAAGTACTATACACTGAAAACTACAAAATACTGCTTCGGCAAATTAAGGAACACTTAAATAAATGTAGAGACACAACATATTCAATGATAAGAAGAATCAATATTGTTAAGATGATAGTTCTCCTGGGGCGCCTGGGTGGCTCAGTTGGTTAAGCGACTGCCTTCGGCTCAGGTCATGATCCTGGAGTCCCTGGATCGAGTCCCACATCGGGCTCCCTGCTCGGCGGGGAGTCTGCTTTGCCCTCTGACCCTATCCCCTCTCATGTGTTCTCTCTCATTCTCTCTCAAGATAAATAAATAAAATCTTTAAAAAAAAAAAAAAGATGATAGTTCTCCCCATACGTAATCTATAGAATCAAAGCAATCCCAGTGAAAATCCTGGTAGACTTTTTTTTTAGAAATTGCTAAATTGATTCTAAAAAGTTCATATAGAAATGCAAAGGATTTGGACTAACCAAAATAAACATTAAAAAGAAGAATAAATACTACCTGATTTACAATACTTATTATAAAGCTGTAGTTTAAAGACAATGTGGTCTTGGGGCAAAGATAGATAAATGGACAATTGGGACAGAATTCAAAATATGATCCATACCACTAATTAAATACAAATTTCATCAAAGAGAATCATAAAACTAAATGTCAAACCTAAAACCATTAAAAGTGTAGAAGGAAACATAGGAGAAACCCTTGTGACCTTGGGATGGGCAAAGATTTCTTTGATTCAAAGGAAAAGCATGGTCTGTAAGTAAATATATTGATAAATTTAACTTAATAAAATTAATTTTTCCTGTTCTCTGAAAGATACTCTTAAAAGAATGAAATGACAAGACACAGGCTGAGAGAAAATATTTGCAAAGCATTTATCTGAGAAAGGACTATAACCAGAATACATAGAACTTACAAAAACAATGATAAGATAGTTTGACTTCTGAACACATTCTCAGCTCTACAGTCTCCTGGACAGTTCAAAGAGTGTTATGGAATTATCAACAGACCAACTCAGCTGCAGTAATAAAGTCATATAGGGAAACTACACTGCAACGTTAAATTAAAGCATGAGGCATGCTGGAACCAGGAAGTAGCATTGGAAATGGCAGAGAAAAGCAATGCAGGATCACGCGGTACTGGGGAAACTGATCTAGTTAAATTGTGTACATAGCTTTCACCAGTCTAGCAAGGCTGATCAAAGTCTACAGGTTGCTGTGCCTGGACTGGAGGTTACAGTATGTAGTTCTACTAGGGTATTGAGATCATTGTTCAGAGAATTTCTTTTAAGGGCCTTATTCCTAAAGGAAACTAAAGTACTATATATATATATACATTTGTACCCATGGTTGAAGACTTGAGACAAATGTACCCTTAGAGGGCAGATGCAGAAGAGCCAAAAAGGGAGACAAAGGAGACAGAGGTGTTAAAAAAGGTAAAAGAAAAACAAGAATATTTACAGATATCAAGGGAAGAAAAAGTTTCAAAACAGACTTCATTGAAAATTATAGTGAAGTCAAGAAGGGGACATTAAGAATCAACGATTGGATGATTATTTGTGACCTGTAAGAATGTAGTACTAGTAGAGTGGTGGGATAGGGAATTGATGCTATGTAGACAAACAAGTTCTGGAATCAGATTGTTCAAGTTTAAATACTGATTTCATCCTTTAAAAACGTTGCAACTTGGGCCAAATTGTTTAATCCTTCTGTCCTGATTGGATGAGGATAATATAATAATTATTACATCATAGGTTGTAAAGACAAAGTAAAAACCTTTTCACAAACTAGCTGTTAAAGCCATATATTCATTTGAGAAGTTTGGCTATGAAAGGCAGAAGATAAACAGACACATTTCTCCTTTTTCTGGGTCACACCAGTTATGGAGAAAATTAAAGATCTATGTTACTATAATAAGACATATCTCATCCTAGATCAGAAATGTTTTTTTTTTTTTAATTGAGATTAGAACTCCATCAGCTTTCCTTACTTTCTGCCCTTTACTCCTGAATTAGGAGAAGATATTTCTCAGTAGTCCCCTCTTGTAAGATGTCTCATCCATTGGCTATCCCTGCTGTTCCCAACCCTATATACTCTTTTTTCCTCCACATGGATACCACTGATTCTCCTAATTTCTGACCACTAACATGAAGTCATGCAATGGAAAGGTATAAGAAGGCTGTAATGTGACACTCTAACAAGAGCGTAATTTGAGTATAAAAATCCTTAAATTATATCACTGTCAAGAATTATTCATAAATAATACATTTTCCATATTTATAAAAATATATTCATAAGAAGAATATATCCACCAAAAATATATTCATTCTTGTGATTATACTATCTTATGCCCCTCAAATTTCTTTACCTACACCTCGGTCTTCCACTCTAGCAATAGTTAGGGCAGAGACAAAAATAAATATTCCCATGACTACTTTATGCAATCACAATAAAATCTAGTCAACTAAAACTAAGTAGTCAAACCAATAAATTTAGAAATTAATAGGTCAGTGAATTGGATTCTGGCAAATTGTGTTCCCTGCCTGCCCTTGGGTTCATTGAGATTTCTTTTTATCCTTGTAAGATATTTCTTCTCTTTTTATTTAAGGTGATTTTTTATTACTTGCTTTCAAAAAAACCTTGATTAACATACACTCTCATACGTGGCACCTTTTCATATGCATGTTTCATATCTTCCCTTTCACCTTTAAATGAGTTTATATTCTATCGTTTCATTGCCCGTACTTCACTGCCCAAACTAGTCTAACCACAGTTGTCAGTGAGCTCCATATCAATAAATCCAATAGAACAATTCCAGCTTTTATCTAACTGGATTTTTCAGCAGCATTTGACATTGTTGACCCTCATTCTAGAAATTCTTTCTTTGGTTTATTTAATAAATTTTTTCTAGATTTTCTGTCTACTGGTTTGGCTGTATCTTTTTGATTGCCTTTGTCACATCTTTCTTTCCTACCTGATCCTTAAATGTCGGAGTTCCTCTGGAATTTTTCCCCCTACTTCTTCCCCCCGCCGCCATTTTTTTCTTTTTTCTCTCTGGTTTTCTTTTTCTTTTTAGAAATGTTATGGCCACATACCCAGTTACTCAAGAGAGAAAATTGGGACCCATGCAGTCATCCTTGATGGTTTGTTTTTCTTTACTGCCCATGTAAATCTTAAGAGTCTACCTCCAAATTGCTCTTGGGTTTGTCTATTTTTCTCCAGGTTTACTGCCAACCATCCTGCTCTGATTCCCAGCATCACGGTCCCACCTGGACTTACTGCAGTGCTCTTTGAAGTGGTCTCCTTCATCCAACTGATTCCTTCTCTAAACTATTTCTTTAATCTCAGTTATAATTTAAAAAAGAAATTTAAAGAATAAAATGAATTAATTCTTGCTTAAGACCCTTTAACAGCTTTCTAATGGTTTTAGAATAAAATCCAAACTTTTTTTTTTTAAAGATTTTATTTATTTGACAGACAGAGAGAGCACAAGCAGGGGGAGCGGCAGGCAGAGGGAGAGGGAGAAGCAGGCTCTCCGCTGAGCAGGGAGCCCGATGCCAGACTCAATCCCAGGACCCTGGGATCATGACCCGAGCCAAAGGCAGACACTTAAACCTCTGAGCCACCCAGGCGCTCCCAAGTCCAAACTTTTTAAATGACTTACAGGGCCTCCCACAGTGTAGATGGTCTCCACCTATTATCTTCAACCTCATCCCTTACATGCTTCCTTCTTTATATTACATTTGCATTTAGTTTCTTTTGGCTCTAGTAAGGTATTAACTCTCTGGCCTATGGGCTCTCAAAGAGATGTACTTCCCCTAGCCTGGATAACCATTCCCCACTTTCACCAAGTTAATATGCACCCATCTTTGAAGTCTTAAGCAAATTGTCATTTCTTTGGCTCTTGCCAAACACTAGGCTGGGTCCTGCACATCTCTTTTATAAAATCTATTACACATATATTTATTTAATATCTATATTTTCTTCTGTATTATAAACTCCATAAAGGCAAAGGCCAAATCTATTTTATTGCTGTGTCTCTAAAACCTAGGCCAGGCCAGGATGATAACAGATGTTTAAAAATATTAAATGAATGAATGACTTTTTTCCAGAATTCATTGTGTGACTATAAACTAATTATATTTATAAACTATATTACAAGCTTTTCCTTGAGATGAAACAAATGCTTTCCCTAAGCCTAGGTTGGTCCTTGGCATTAATGGCTTAAGGTTCTAACTATATACTGTGGATAGATAAAAGCTCCATTTGCCCCAAAATACCTTACCTGGTAACCTATCATAACTCTCTTCCTTACTTTTAGTTCTAAAACTGCCCTGCCTCCACCCACACTCACTTGGAATCTGCAATTATGGGATGAAATATTAATTGCTTTCCAAAAGGTCCGTGTTAAATGCGTATCATTTTTTTTTTCCCTGGGGGCAGAATCCCACTTTCCTTTATCTGGCCAATTGGAAGGATTATCAGATTCGCTGATTGTTAAATGCTATCCTTGAGGATATGAGAGAAAGAATATGTAGCTATTACTAGGGGCTGTAAGCTTAACCCAGAACAGTAGGGCACCCTCTGACCTTTATGTTTTGGAATGCTAAGAAAATTGGCCATCAGAAAGAAGGATGGCACTGACGACTAACTTTTCCTCCCTCACAGTTTTGTAGAACTAGCCCAAATGCCTTTAAAATGTATTTTGGAGTAATCCTTTTAATATGAAATAACAGAGTAGTGCCCAGACATTGCACCCTTGTGCCAACTTTCCCTGATATCTACGTCACTGGCCAACTGAAGGCAGAATAAATGAAATTAACTCTGCAGGAATAAATGGTGCCAAGTTCCATGACATAGATTGGAGGGAACCCAAGCACAGGCTTTAAGCTGCATCTTGAAATCAAAACCAAATCAGCAAAATTATTTGCACATAAATACGATTTGAAAACAGAAAAATGAAAGAGGCAGGTAAGTAAAATGTAATGTGCTCAGTGGTTGACACTGGAAGTACTACAAGGGGAAAAGGCACATCAGTGTACATAAGCTTACCACATTTTATCAATTCCATGGTACGCCCCTTCTCTGTATTTCTCATCTATGAAATGGGGATGTATCTTTCAATTGCTGATGTGTCAAATTTAAATGGAAATATGTTTTCTTTCTTAGTGATGCGTATAATGATGTGCCTTATAATCAGTGACCTCTTAGAATGATTGATTGAAATAAAGTATTTGCTTATAAATATATACTGGTAGTGTATGTTCATCTCCATATTTTCAATTCATGTCACAATTGACCCTTTCATTTTTATGTCTGGCAGAATTGCCACATGAGTTACAGCCTGTGAAAGAGAATGAGAAACTTATGTAATAGATATATTTGATGGAGAGTTATAACATACAAAACTTCCACAGAGAGCAACAACCCAGAGAGGGCAATAAATTCTTAAATTTGAATGGATAAGTAAAGACCCTGTATTCTAGAGAAAAAAGCCATTAGAGATACATATATATAGAGAGAGGAAGGAGCGTGAGGGGTGAAGGTGGAGAGACAGGGTTGGGGGCGAACATGCACATGATATGCAGATGATATGTAAAAGCACCAATAAAATTTTCTTCTATTTAAAAGATGACAGGAAAATCTCTGAAAGTTGGGCAGCAAGACTACATTTTTTTTTTCTTACTTAGGACTTTCTCTTTTAAAGTCTACATTGAGTGATAACATAATTAGTTGAGTTGGAAAATGCCAAATGAAAATGAAAAATCTAACACATGCTGCATGTGAATGTCTTCAGAAGAAATTCTTGTGGATTTTTTTTTCTTGCCAAGCAGGGTATATCAGTGAACTGTACCTAAAGAAAGATGACTAACAAACTGGTGGCCATAGAATCAAAATATGCTCAGCTGTGCTCAAGAATAGCAGAGAAAGGTAGAAGAGCTCGATGTTCACCATAGCACATACCCTCACCAATGTCATGTGAATTGTGTAAGACTGTTGAATCACAGATCTGTACCTCTGAAACAAATAATAAATTATATGTTAAAAAAAAAGAAAAGAAAAAGATAGAAGGAAAGGAAAAATGAAGGGGGGGAAATCAGAGGAGGAGACGAACCATGAGAGACTATGGACTCTGAGAAACAAACTGAGGGCTCTAGAGGGGAGGGGGGTGGGGGGATGGGTTAGCCTGATGATGGGTATTAAAGAGGGCACATACTGAATGGAGCACTGGGTGTTACACACAAGCAATGAATCATGGAACACTACATCAAAAACTAATGATGTAATGTATGGTGATTAACATAACATAATAAAAAAAAAAAGAGCTTGATGTTAAAAACCAAACAAAACAAGAAACAACCAACCCTTTAGTGCGCAAAAAGCAAGAACTAATCACAAAGAAACCTCATCATTGTCTTCCTGCAAATGATCTTTACAATTCAGCACACAATTTTACAAGTCACTAGTAAAAGTTGCTTTCAGTAAGGTATGGCTATGACCGGCAAATGGCTTACCCCAGTGGACTTTTGATTATTTCCATGTGTTTTTCCTGGAATAAATGATGATTTTTAAAATATTGCATGGTCTTACATGTGACAAAAAGCTCATAAGTCAGAATTGAGAGCAGATGGAAACAGCTACTGCTGCTTCTCCTCTCCTCCCCCCCTTCTTCTTCTTCCCAACCACATCAGATTAAGAACGGACCATAAGCTTTATCTGTTGTTTTTGTTAAGCATAACTCACACACAATGTTTTATCAGTTTCAGGTGTACAATATATTGATTAAAGAATTCTATACATTATTCAGTGCTCACCATGGTAAGTGTAGTCACCATCTGTCACCATACAACCTTATTACAATATTATTGACTATATTCCCTATGCTGTATTTTCATCTCTATGGCTTATTTATTTTATTACTGGAAGTTTGTATCTCTTAATCCCCTTTATCTATTTCACCCCTTCACCTCCCACCCACCTCCCCTCTGGTAATCATGAGTTTGTTCTCTATATCTAAGGCTGTCTTTGTTTGTTTTGTTTTTGAGATTCCACATATAAATGAAATCATATGGTATTTGTCTTTCTCTGTTTGACTTATTTCACTTGGCATAATACCTTCTGGGTCCATCCATGTTGTCACAAATGGCAGGATCTCATTCTTTTTATGGCTGAGTAATATTCCATTGTCTCTATATATGCCACTTCTTCCTTATTCCATTTATCAATGGACACTTGGGTTGCTTCCATATCTTGCCTATTATAAATAGTGCTGTGATAAACATAGGGGTGCATATATCTTTTCAAATTAGTCTTTTTGTTTTCTTTGGGTAAATACCCAGTAGTAGAATTATTGGATCATATGGTATTTCTATTTTTTAAACTTTTTGAGGAAACTCCATACTGTTTTCCACAGTTGTTGCAACAATTTACATTCCCACCGATAGTGCCACAAGGGTTCCTTTTTCTCCACATCCTCGCCAACACTTGTTAATTCTTTTCTTCTTTTCTTCCTCTCCTCTCCTCTCCTCTCTTTCTCTCCCTCTCCCTCTCTCTCTCTCCCACTCTCTTTCTTTCTTTCCTTCCTTCTTTCTTTCTGATTCTAGCCATTCTGACAGATGTAAGGTGATATCTTGTGGTTTTGACTTGTATTTCCCTGATGATTAGAGATGTTGAGTATGTGTCTATTCATGTGTCTACTGACTGTCTGTATTTCTTCTTTGGAAAAAATGGCTATGTAGGTCCTCTGCCCATTTTTAATCAGATTATTTGGGTTTTTGGTGTTGAGTTGCATAAATTCTTTATATATTTTGGATATTAACCCCTTGTTGGACATATCAATTCCAAACATCTCCTCCCATTCAGTAGATTGCGCTTTTTTTATAAAGATTTTATTTATTTATTTATTTGAGAGAGACAGATACAGAGAGAGCAAGCAAGAGCACAAGGTGGGGGGAGAGGTAGAGGGAGAGGAAGAAACAGAATTCCCACTGAGCAGGAAGCCCAATGCAGGGCTTGATCCCAGGGTCCTGGGATCATGACCTGAGCTGAAGGCAGACTCTTAACCAACTGAGCCACATAGGCTCCCTGATTGCTTTTTTGTTTTGTTGATGGTTTCCTTTACTGTGCAAAGGCTTTTTATTTTGGTGCAATCCCAATAGTTTATTTTTGCTTTTGTTTCCCTTGCCTGAGAAAACATATCTAGAAAAATGTTGCTAAGGCCTGTGCCGAAGAGATTACTGTCCATGTTTTCTTTTATGAGTTTTATGATTCCAGGTCTCACATTTAGGTCTTTAATCCATTTTGAGTTTATTTTTGTGTATGGTGTGTAAAAGCCCAATTTCATTCTTTTGCATGTCGCTGTCCAGTTATCCCAGCACCATTTGTTGAAGAGACTGTCTCCTCCCCATTGTATATTCTTGCTTCCTTTATCATAGATTAATTGACTGTATAAGCATGAGTGTATCTCTGGGCTCTCCATTGTGTTCCATTGACATTTGTGGCTATATTTGTGACAGTATCATACTGTTTGATGACTACAGTTTTGTGTAGTATATCTTAAAATCTGGGATTGTGATACTTCTAGCTTTGTTTTCTTTCTCAAGATTGCTTTGGCTATTCAGTCTTTTGTGGTTCCAGATGATTTTAGTATTATTTGTTTTAATTCTGTAAACAAAACAAAACTCCTGTTGATTTTGCCCAAATAAGCTTTAGAAAAAGACTGTGGGGTGGGGAGATGGGTTAACTGGGTGATGGGTTTTAAGGAGGGCACATGTGGTGATGAGCACTGGGTGTTATACACAACTAAGGAATCATTGAACAATACATCAAAAACTAATGATGTACTATATGTTGACTAATTGAAAATTAAAAAAAGAGAGAGAGACTGTGTGTTAGGGGTGTGTGGCACCAAAAAAAAAAAAAAAAAAAAAAGAGTGATGGTGCCCATTATCCCTAATGTTCCAGCCTTGGTTTTAATGTTTAACACTGTCAAGACATGGTCCTGGGCTTCACAAGTGGATGTGGCAGATGATTGCTTTGCTGGTCCTGACTCTTCCTGGATTTTGGATCTGCTGCTTTCCTGCAGTTTATTTGCTTTTTGCTATGTTTCAAAGTGTACTATGTTTCAGTGGTAACAGCACTTTGTGACCAAGATAGCAGAATTCAACTTCTGTATATAGTTTTAACCCTAATTTTTGTCCTTGGAAGAATGAGCTGCTCCTCACAAATCCATTTTCCAGAATGTTTTAGATGAGAAAGAGGGAAGAAGGGGGATTTCTTCTCATTGGCTTATTTCCTCCTAAGTAACATTTGCTGGACATGGCACCTTTAATTTTATTTGTTGCCTTAATTTATTTTCCCCAGTGAAATGAAGTTTAGCAGTACTAGGAAATAAAACATTTGTTTTAATCAGCAGGAGCCAATCAATATAAGATTGTTACTTTGTCTTTTTTTTTTTTTAATCAAAATGCTTTTCTTCCATAATAGGTTGGCATATATATGTTCTCCTTTCCTCATCTCTGTCAATGCAATAATATCAAAGAAGTTTAAATCCCCTATACAGATGGAAATTTTAAATTTCAAATCTGTTAGCGTCAATAAAGAGATTAAATGTTATTAAATTTTGTAGTTTGATATATTTTTCCTAACAAAAACTTAGTAAGAATGCAAAAAAAAAAAAAGATATAATGTGTGGCTAATTAGTATTAGAAATAAGCCAGATCATACATACTTTCAGCTTTACTTGCACCATTAATTTTAATGGCAATTATTAGTAAAAAATCTTAGCTAATTCAAAATAGAATTCATATGACATCACTTTTCAACTTGCTAGAGCTAACATAATAGGGTCAAGTTTACCTTCAGCCAACTTTTGGAAGTTTTACTTGGCAGTTCTGAAAACTAGTCTTCTAAGTGTAGTACCACCTCCGCATTAGCTTCCTGGATTTGTTGAGTTAATGTGTCATTGGACCTATTTTTCCATTTTTGAAGAATAATGTTCTTGGCCAGCTGTTATTTTTCCATTTTTGAAGAATAATGTTCTTGGCCAGCTCTGTATGATATAGACTAATGATTGGACTCTCCATCCTTTAACTGCTATATCTGTAACACAGCCCTTAATCAGCAAAGTCTGCTTTTGACAATTGAAAACATAAACATAACAGATAGGATAATGATGCACACAAATAAATTAAATTGATTTGAGCTTGCAATGTTGATGCATCATTTAGTTTTGCAGACAGGTATCTTTAATCAGACAGTACAGGAGCTACCTGTGGTTCCCAGAGAACTTTTTTTAGAGCACTGAACCTCAAATACACTTTAGCATTACATTCATTTTAATAGTCAGTGGTGACGCTTGGACTTAAAGAGTGCTAATATTCAGTTGTAATTTTGTCAGTAATTTTAAAGCACTTTGTGAATTCTGCTTTTGAAAAGAGGAGAGAAATATATCAGAGCTGTCACAAATCTCTCCTACCCAGATACCCTATTCCCCCTCCAATCCACAGATCTTTTATTAAATTCCACTATGCCTCTGTAGGAAATGTGAATAGTCATTGAAACTGGTTCAATGCCAGGATTTGAAAGCTGATACTTTGAAGAATGTACCCAGTGTATATTAAATGAACACCAAACTCCCTGGCAATGAGAGGAATAGTATGAGAGAGACGATGACACAGTTAAATTTAGAAACAGTTTTCAAAATAGCCCCTGGGATTTCATTTCAAGGTCATTCACAGACACAGTCTCATAATCCTGTGGAATTCCATCCCAGTTGGATTCCATTTCACGTGTGGTGTAGTCTTTTATTTTTCAGTCTATTAATATTTTTGAATATATACAAGAGAGAAAACCAATATTTATTAAGTATCTACTGTAGTCCTGAGATTGTGCTAGATACTTCCCTTTATATCTAGTGATTACAATAAGAATAATAGCTGATGTTTTTTGGACAACTTACTGGGGGAAAGACAGTGTATTAAGCAATTTCAACTCCTAGTTATACTTTTTTCTTACCTAAAGCTCATGACTTTACAAATGAAGAAATGGATATTTACAAAGGTTTAAGAACTGATTTGAAGTGGCTTCTACTTTTATTAAATGGCACAGCAAGATTCAAACCTCAGTTTCTTTGTCTCCACAGCCCATATTCTCAAAAGAGTATCAATGCAAAGGTTTTGGAATCAGACTGTGTTGTAAATGTCTTCATTTGTGAATCACCATAATAATAATAATATCTACACTAGAGGATTGTTGTGTGAATAAAATTAGGGAATATGGGTTTTATAATGATAATGCCTGGCACATGGTAAACATCCAAGAAACATTAGCTATTCGTATTTTTGTAAATGATAAAAATAGTTATTACATTGTTATATTCTAAAAGATAGTGACCTTTTCTTTATATTTTTATCTTATTTTATTATTATAAATGCAAAGCACTAAAAAATTATTCTCCTTTTATTCTAATTTCCCAATACTCTAAAATAGCCAAGTTTGAAATACTTACGCTAAGAATTATTTAATAAATGAAATATTTCGGGTTTCTGTGACCTATCATGTAAAATCAGCATGTCACAGATAATGATATTTTAAAAGCAACATTCACTAAAAGCTTTGCTATTTGATCTTCAAACTACTATATCATTTTCAAAATGTTCATCATCCCAGAGAAAATAAGAAATTGAACATAAGACACTATGTGAAACTAACTGTGCTGTTAGCTGTTCCCACCACACAGATAATGTTCTGAGATTGGGACACTGATGTATTTTTTAAACCATCCCTAAAATCTTTTTCTCTCATATCCTTCATGGACTGGGAAGATTGTTCTTGTATTGGAGACTTCAGTCTATTCCTCAATTTATTAGTTACACATTATCTAGTAGGAGCCAGTCAAAAGGTTTTTGAGCAAAACACCTATCCTTAAAATGGCTGAGTTTTCAGCAATGCCTTGATGAAAGAACTTTAAAGGCTGAAATCCGTCTCAGTTTAAAACAGTGAAAACAGTATTTACCTGTTATTCCCTTCTTTAGACCTTTGTTTCCCAGGGAGGCAGATTGCTTGCCAAGAGCTGACCACTCCCGCTGAAGTGTTTTTGTAGCTGACATCACTCAACCTCTCAAAATAGCAGTTTTATCCAAGCTTACAATTAGCAGAAGGCATTTGAAGTGCACTGAAGCCTTAGCAAGGCACCTCAGCAGGAGGTGGATCTTGAGATGGCTTCTTTTACCCTAGTAGGTCAGAAAAAGTGTCCTCTTACTATTACTCTTTAGTCGCAGTGGTGTCTTAAAGAGGTCAACACTTAAATGAGTTATTCAATCAATACTAGTTGCCTTACAACAGTAAGGTTGGGGCTATAAGTGGTGTGGAAATCATTAGTGCTCTTACCAACTCTTCCTGCTCTGGCTGCCTAGTGGGATTTTCTTTCCTGATTTCCTTTTTACTTGGCTTCCTCAGGTGAGTCCATGTGACTTGTTCTGGCCAAAGGAGTCATGAACAGAAGTAACAGGGGCCACTTCAGGGCCAGAGCATTTAATTGACAGAGTCAGACCCTCGTAAATTGTCTTTCCTGCTGCCGCAGCATTCCAAGTAGTGGCTACAACATACGTCAACCCGGTCTCTGAAAGACAACGCAGAGCAAAACCCTCAATTGATCTGTACTGGTTGTACGGAGTGAGCAAAAAAACCAAACATTTGTTGTGTTAACCGCTGAGATATTTAGGATTGTTTGTTACTATAGCATAGCTAAGCCTATCCTGACAGATGAGCAAAAGAATTACAAACGAAAATTTGTGGCCATTCAAAGGGCAAACTGGATAAAGCAAGCTGGTATTTTTAGAATGTTACATTTTTAGCCTTTAATGACGTGTTTATGCTTATTGCAATAGGTTGCCAACTTTGTTTCATAGGAACTTATATCCTAAAACTGGATCCATGATTTTTGAAGTCAATACCTAAGACCTTCATAGTCACTATGAAGCAAGCAATCACAATGAATTTTTGTATTACCTTAAACTTTATTGTAATTTATTGTAAATATACCTGTGATTATATATATATATATATATTAGAGTGAAGAACGAGAATGAATTGTCATATAAATCAATTATTTTATTTTATTTTTTTAAAGATTTTATTTATTTATTCATGAGAGACAGAGAGAGAGAGAGGCAGAGGGAGAAGCAGGCTCCCAAGGAGCAGAGAGCCCGATGCGGGACTCGATCCCAGGACCCCGGGATCATGACCTGAGCCAAAGGCAGACGCTTAATGATCTGAGCCACCCAGGCGCCCCGTAAATCAATTATTATACTCATTCAAAATAATACTTCTTTGGATCATTCATTTTTCTTGATAGCTTATATTGGGAAAATCAAAGTGAAAAATGAAACGCAATAATTACAGACAGGGGTACCTGGGTGGCTAATTGGCTAAGCCTCTGTCTTTGGCTTGGGTCATGATCTCTGGGTCCTGGGGTCAAGCCCCATATCAGGCTCCCCACTCAGTGGGGCATCTGCTTCTTCCTCTCCCTCTGCTCCTCCCCCCTGCTCGTGCTCTCTCTCTCTCTTTCTCAAATAAATAAAATCTCAAAAAAATAATTACAGACAAATTGCTATTTGTATATGCAATATTCTATTGCACAGGGGCACCAGGTATGGTTGCTCTCCTTGCATTGATCAGAAGTACTTCTCTCAAGCTTATTTCCTGTTGTGTACCATCATCCATACATACCTAAATCTTGCATGAATTATTTTGTATTTTTACTATATACCATCTCCTAAAGTTGACAAACCACCTATGTTTAGAACTCATTATGAAAGGAAATGCTTAAAAAAAAATTTCTTAATTTCATTTTCTAAATATCTTCCAACACTGAAGTTTAGTAGAAAAGTCACAGTTCAGCCTACTAATACCTCCCATATTTTAATTTATTTCAGTATTATTTCCTCTTTATTTTAGGTTTTGCAGGCCTAACAGCACCAATAATTTTAGCCCATTCTATTATGGCATCATTCTTTTTAAAAAAAAAATATTTAATTTATTTATTTGAGAAAGAAAGAGAGAGCGTGCATGAGGGGAGGGCATGGGGGATGGAAGGGCAGAGAGAGAGGGTGAAGCAGGCTCCCCACTGAGCAGGGAGCCCACTGCATAAGGCTCCGATCCCAGGACCTGGAGATCATGACCTGAGCTGATGGCAGACACCTAATCAACTGAGCATCCAGTTGCCCCTCTACTATGGCATCACTCATAATCCCCCATCCTTTTCATGATCCTTTTTAGGTGCTTCTCCAATATTGTGCTATCACACATTCAAACTATGACTAAGTTTCAGAAATGACAGTTTATAATAATGTGATTATGTTATGTTCAGAGAAGAACCTAAGATTGTTAATTCTAAAAGAACTCATATTTTTAAATTTTATAGTTTTATAAGGCCTATTGACTTAGGTAGTATTTTCATAACTTAAACTAACACTTTCCTTCAGAAAATATTTTTCAGTATTTAATTGTTCTTTCTCATCCATGCAATAACATGCTATTTTTATCTGCAAAATGGTGTCAAATCAAATTTCCTGAATTAATGGGCTTCAAAAAATTACTATAGCTCATAGCACGGTACACACTATGAAACAAACCATCCTTTGGTTGTTAAGAAATGAAATTACTCCATCTTGGATGAGTCAACATAAGATGTGTGAAATTAATTTATTGCGCAACGCAAATTTGAAGTAAGGTACTGAAATTTAGTTCTTTCATGGAAGGTGGATAGTGATTTCCTTCAGAATATATATCTGACTTCAATTAAAATTCTTCTGTTATGCTGCACAGATGAAAGAAAAATCTATTTTTGTTTTAGATGATAGCACTGGATTCTATAACTGAGCCCACAAGATTGGATGCAGATTTTAAAGGGTAGTATACATTTGTGCACTAATGCATGTTCTTAAAACTCCACACCACAAGGTCAAATTAAAATACCAGTGACCATTTCCTGTTCACTGTTATGTGACTAAATAGATCAGCAATAGCTAATATTTCTACAATTTGTTTCTATGCAAATTTAAAACATGTTAATTACAACAAAAAGCTGTGTTAATACATTAACTCATTTCTATTTTGCCTACTGATTAAAAAAATCTCCCACCTCTATTATTTTTCAGTATAATTAAATAATGCATGTGTATAAGAAATGACATTTAATGTAAATTTAGTTGTCAGCTACCTAGGATTTTGGAATGTTGAAGCAACAAAGACAGTTCAAAATTATGTAAAATAAAAACTTTATCATATGTTTTGAGTGGGATGAACTGTACCTTATTTACATAGCATGTGCCAAATGGAACCAAAGGAAGCAACACAGAGAGGTCCAAGGTAATCAGCCATGTATTATAACATTGCCATGGGCAATCTATACAATAGAGAATCTATGTACAATTAGTCATGAGTGATAACTTTAATCCACTTATTGTGAAACAATTTTGAGGTAGTTTATTACAAAAGCATAGGTATAGGAAATGTTAAACCATTAGTCCAAAATTAAAATATACTAATTAAATTGTAAAAGGTGAGGATGGGGGAAATTAAACAGAAAAATCTCTGTTAAGTAACTTCCACTTAATTCTTTATGCAAATAAAAAGCCTTGGATATCAATCAAAAGATTGACAAATGAATATTTATATGTGTTAAATTAAAGCATATGTTTGTTTATGTATATGTAATTTTTAATAATTTCCATGTTTTCCAGAAATTTCCAGTTAACCAACCAATTAGATTCCAATTGTGTAAGGATAAGAGGGGATCCAGTGCATTCAAAAATTATGATAGAGGAAAATAGTAGCAGTTGGGTATAAAACTTAGTTCTGAGCAGAGATGGATTAGCCATGGAGCTAATAAAGCCTAAGCTTCAAAACCCCTGAACTTGGATGAGGCTCTTCCACAGCCTCATACCTAATTTTGTATTCATAATTTTAAATTCTTTTTTCTAAAACAAGGCTCCCCAAATTATATTGACCTGAGGTCCCATAAAGCTTGGATTAGTTCCTGGCTTTAAGTTTTTTGGCAGTTAAAAAAAAATGTAGTTGATCACACAATGCTTATAATAGGGAAATTTCCAGTTTATCAAGAATAATAAACATTCCTTCCCATTAAGATGCTCAGAAAAATTTACCATCAAATACTTCATGTAAAGGCACTGAAAAAATAGAATAAAGATATAGTCCCTTGGCAACCCTGTCACAAATGGCAATATGTCATAGAAAAATACAACATTATTTTACCTACAGTGTTTCTTTATATAAGCAGCAAGGGCATGCTATTAAAGCATATTTCACATACTGTTCTTTCTTCAAGATGGCACAAAGGAACCCTGGAGTCAAGTTTGCTGGGAAAGTTTGTTATGGGGTGGGGGGTGAAGAAGAATAACAGCAAACTCAAGAGGTAGGACAGGAGATAAAATAGGAAGAGATGAGCTAAAAGAACAAGCACACTGTGTATAGAAAGGATATTATCCAGTCACAGTAAAGTAGAAAGATGAACCATCTTGTGGAACTGCAAGATTCAACAAGTTGTGTAGAATTTTCCATTGCCATCATGTATAAAATGAGAGCAATAAAATAAAAGCATTAATAGTCATGTGGAAACTGGATATTCAACACAACTCACTGATAAGATGATATAAAAGTAATTGGTCATGAGAATATTTAGCAAACGAATGGTTGTCTATTAAAAAATTGCTCTATCATAACTAAATTATAAAAAACTTTCATTGCAGCAATTCTTATATATGATATTAAAGAGAACAATAACTATTTCAAACACAGTATGAATATTATTTCCCAACAGTAATTATTCAAATCAGGATTTATTCATTACTATATTACTGACATATTGAGGGTGTTTGACATATACCAGATTCTCAATAAATATTTTTAGTAAATTAAAAAAGCATTCATGACACTTAAGTTAAAATATAGTTTTGTTAAGAAGGGCGTAGTAAGAGTGTAAATACACTTACTGCACACGGTAATTATTAAAAAAGGACTTGGTGTGTAATAAACTACATATGTAACAAAAATCACAACTCTATATTATAAATTTAATATATTACAAACTATTAGCTAGTTATAGTAAACATAAATTACACTATACAACCAATAATTTGCTTAGAGAATGCTGGGAGTGGAAGGTGATTCTGGTTGTTTACATCACTTTAAAAAACTACCCAAGGAAGTTTATAATCTGGCTTCATTTTCTCATATAGCAAGTGGAAATACTTAAAATTATTCAATAGACTCTAGAAAAGCACTAAGATTTGGGACAATTTTTTATAGAATTAACAACTGAGGTCTCTAAATTTAAGAGCTTCATCAAAGGCTTTAGTTGGGAGACTCTAGAGAGGTGTTTCTTAATGATGTTAACTTCCTTTGTCTTTGTACCTCTACCTCTATACTGCCAGGAATAGCCTTGAAGGGTTAAAGAACTCAGAAAAGAACTAAGACTAAAACCAAGTGTGTGTAGAAAGCAGATATATAATGGCACAGTCATACTCATCTGTTCTGGCAACAATTGGTATTTATGTGCTTATTATATGGTAATGTTTATTTAAGCATTGCCTGACAGAGACAGTTTCTGACCCTCTGTTCTTGAGTCTTTGTCTAGTGCCAGAAGCCTGGGACTCGACCCTAGACATTATGGAATACATTAAAAGTAGGGTTATTTAGATCATTTTGAATGGATCAGTGCAGAAATTCAGAGACTTTTAGTTAGGATAATTATTTCCTACTTAAGTTTTACAGTAAAGATTTACTATTCTGTCTACCTTTTTCTCCTTCAGGTTAGAGACAACCTCTAGATGATAAACTAAGAAAGAGTAGGAAGAGAGAAAGTTTTCTTTTTCATTTTTATAGACCTTTTACTAATTAAAACAATGAATATATCACTATATGTGCTTGAGTGGTAAAAACTCATTAATAAATTATCACCTGAGTCAACCATTTGAGCCTTTGAGTTTAGTTACTCATCACTGAATTTACAGTTTGGTAAAGTGATTCTTATGTGCACACAAGTTGATTTGCTATACTTTTCTAATTTTGAGTTATGGAGCATGATATAATCTTTAAGTTATATAAGTGGAGCATATTTATTCTTGCCTATCCAATTAAAACTTTGGAAAAGATTTTATGGAAATTTTAATCCCCATTACTTTCAGGAAATTAGAGATGTTTGGGAACAAGAATAAGCAATAACAAGAAGATTTTCTATATTTGAGATAAAATGTTTTTGGATTAAAACAGAGATAGAAGCACAGAGAAGTTCATCTTTCCGTATATTATTGGGACATAATTGTTGAATCTTAAACGGCAAGATCAGGCTCTTAAAGAGAATTACCAACTAAAGTAAAGTGCTGCTTAGGTGTAAGGAAAAAGGCATAAGAACACAAAAGCAAGTACAGATAGGGCAGGGAGCACACACACTGGAAATAATCTAAGGGCTAAAAGTAGGCACTTCCCTGAAGCAAATACAGAATTAATCAAAAGACTGACATCTAATTATAGGAAAGTCCTGGGATAACAAATATAGAGGCCTAAGAAAAATAAGAAAATTAACATTTAATCTGAAAGGGTTAAACCTGGCCATGATTATCTTAGAAATTGAAATGGAAATGTTCCTTTCTGGCTGTAATGAATCAGCCCTAAAGTCTGAAGCTGTTCAAGACCAAGGACAAAGGCAATTCAATACAGCCACATAGATTTTCTCATCTCACTTGTCTGAGAATCGTATATAATCATATAGCTGGAAATGACTTTAGAAATTATCCATCCCAACTCCTTTACTTTACAGACAGGAAAACTGAGGCACAAGGTTATTACTAACTTCTCCAGTCACTCTGTTAATAAGGGGTAAAATTCAGTTTAGAATCTAACTCTGCTTATACCTGGTACAGTGTTCTCTGAGTCATACAAATATATAGAATCACATGTACACATTTTAAAAAGCAATTTATACTTGGCTTTTGTGTATGTATTTTGAGGTTTGTGTGTGTGTGTTTGTAGAGGTTAATAGTCTAAATGAACAGAGAGACTTATTTCTGAATAGCCCACTCTAATCACAAATGACCAGATTGACCACAAAAGACCAAAAATCACAGATTGTTTCAGACCAAAAGTGCCGTTCCTAATTTTGGCATGCTGATTTGGAAATGATTAGAAAAGAGCTGCCCCAATTCTAAATATCTCCTCAGATTTTTCCTTTGGTTAGCAATATTTTAAATATTTACTTGTTGGGGCACCTGGGTGGCTCAGTTGGTTAAGCATCTGTCTTCGGCCCACGTTATGATCCCAGTCCTACTTTGGGCTCCTTGCTCAGCAGGGAGCCTGCTTCTCCCTCTGTCCCTCCCCCACTCATGCTTTCTCTCTCTCTCTCAAATAAATAAATAAAATCTTTTAAACAAATGAAAAAAATTAAAAAAACACTTGCTATTTGGATCTCTTTATTTGCAATATTCTTGTCTGATATCTGAGATCTGTTCTATATTTGTCATTTTTGGGTGTTGCTCTATGTTTTTATACTGTTGTTAATTCCAAAATGTAGACAGTTTTGCTAACTGGCTTATTTTTTTCTTCTTTTTATTTGAAGGTTTTGTCAGGAAGAGTTAGAATTTATAAAAATTAAACTATTTTTGAGATTTTATGAGAAAAGTTCAATGAGGGTAAAGTCTACCTTTAAGCAGAAATATCAACAGGAGTTAAAGGTTAAGTTCAAGTGATAGTATAAGATCCAGAGGTTTATTTTATGACCTATACAGTCATTCAAATAGTAAACCAAATTAGAAATTGAAATATGAATACCAATTTGGAAACAATTTTTTATAAGAAAAACTTTGACCTGCCTAAGTAATACAATTCTTGATATAGTGTAAAGATTATGAACTCTGGAGTCTGAATGCAAATGTTGGCTTGACTCACCCTATAATGTTGGGAAAATTTCTTAGCTTCCATCAGTCTCAGTTTCTCTTTTTGAAAAATAAAAATATGCTTTTGGATAGCATTAAATCACACACAGAGGCATATTAATCCTCTCTGATGTGAACCCCAAATAGCTGGAGGAATCCTATAAAAATATAGGATGAAGAGTTCCCCATCACCAATCTGTTCAGCTTGAGCCATTGTGATAAAGTCCAAGATGCAGGTGATTGATTTTAATTTTAGACATAGACTTGCCCCAAAAGGAATCTGGTAGAATCTTAGGGGGTTTTAGACCTACTCTTGCACTAAATACTGGCCAAAAATGTCTACATTTTTCTCCATGGATCTCTAAATTATTTTTATTCTTCAACTCCTGCTACCTCATCATACCTTCTGTCGGTTTTTGGAAGGGATTTAGCTGTTGAAATGTATCTATCTATCTATCTATCTACCTATCTATCTATCTATCATCTATCATCTATCTATCTATCTATCATCTATTTATTTATTCAATTCTTATGTTAATCCCCATACATTACATCATTAGTTTTAGATGAAGTGTTCCATGATTCATTTTTTGTGCATAACACCCAGTGCTCCATGCAGAATGTGCCCTCCTCAATACCCACCACCAGGCTAACCCATCCTCCCACCCCCCCTCTGCTCTAGAACCCTCAGTTTGTTTTTCAGAGTCCATCGTCTCTCATGGTTCGTCTACCCCTCCGATTTCCCCCGCTTCACTCTTCCCCTCCCGCTACCTTCTTCTTCTTCTTTTTTTTTTCTTAACATATATTGCAATATTTGTTTCAGAGGTACAGATCTGAGAGTCAACAGTCTTGCACAATTCACAGCAATCACCAGAGCACATACCCTCCCCAGTGTCTATCACCCAGTCACCCCATCCCTCCCACCCCACCCCCCACTCCAACAACACTCAGTTTGTTTCCTGCGATTAAGAATTCCTCATATCAGTGAGATCATATGATACATGTCTTTCTCTGATTGACTTATTTCACTCAACATAATACCCTCCAGTTCCATCCACGTCATTGCAAATGGCAAGATCTCATTCCTTTTGATGGCTGCATAATATTCCATTGTGTATATATACCACATCTTCTTTATCCATTCATCTGTCGATGGACATCTTGGCTCTTTCCACAGTTTGGCTATTGTGGACATTGCTGCTATAAACATCGGGGTGCACGTACCCCTTCGGATCCCTACTTTTGTATCTTTGGGGTAAATACCCAGTAGTGTAATTGCTGGATCATATGGTAGCTGTATTTTCAACTTTTTGAGGAACCTCCATACAGTTTTCCAGAGTGGCTGCACCAGCTTGCATTCCCACCAACAGTGTAGGAGGGTTCCCCTTTCTCCTCATCCCTGCCAACATCTGTCGTTTCCTGACTTGTTAATTTTAGCCATTCTGACTGGTGTGAGGTGGTATCTCATTGAGGTTTTGATTTGGATTTCCCTGATGCTGAGCGATGTTGAGCACTTTTTCATGTGTCTGTTGGCCATTTGGAGGTCTTCTTTGGAAAAATGTCTGTTCATGTCTTCTGCCCATTTCTTGATTGGATTCTTTGTTCTTTGGGTGTTGAGTTTGATGAGTTCTTTTTTTTTTTTTTTTTATGAGTTCTTTATAGATTTTGGATACGAGCCCTTTATCTGATATGTCATTTGCAAATATCTTCTCCCATTCTGTCGGGTATCTGATATGTCATTTGCAAATATCTTCTCCCATTCTCTCGGTTGTCTTTTGGTTTTGTTGACTGTTTCCTTTGCTTTGCAAAAGTTTTTATCTTGATGAAGTCCCAATAGTTCATTTTTGCCCTTGCTTCCCTTGCCTTTGGCGATGTTTCTAGGAAGAAGTTGCTTCGGCGGAGGTCAAAGAGGTTGCTGCCTGTGTTCTCCTTTAGGATTTTGATGGACTCCTGTCTCACATTGAGGTCTTTCAACCATCTGGAGTCTATTTTTGTGTGTGGTGTAAGGAAATGGTCCAGTTTCATTCTTCTGCATGTGGCTATCCAATTTTCCCAACACCATTTGTTGAAGAGGCTGTCTTTGTTCCATTGGACATTCTTTCCTGCTTTGTCGAAGATTAGTTGACCATAGAGTTGAGGGTCCATTTCTGGGCTCTCTATTCTGTTCCATCGATCTATGTGTCTGTTTTTGTGCCAGTACCATGCTGTCTTGATGATGACAGCTTTGTAATAGAGCTGGAAGTCCGGAATTGTGATGCCGCCGGCTTTGCTTTTCTTTTTCAACATTCCTCTGGCTATGCGGGGTCTTTTCTGGTTCCATACAAATTTTAGGATTATTTGTTCCATTTCTTTGAAAAAAGTGGATGGTATTTTGATGGGGATTGCATTGAATGTGTAGATTGCTCTAGGTAGCATGGACATCTTCACAATATTTGTTCTTCCAATCCATGAGCATGGAACGTTTTTCCATTTCTTTGTGTCTTCCTCAATTTCTTTCAGGAGTATTCTATAGTTTTCTAAGTACAGACCCTTGTCTCTTTGGTTAGATTTATTCCTAGGTATCTTATGGTTTTGGGTGCAAATGTAAATGGGATCAACTCCTTAATTTCTCTTTCTTCTGTCTTGTTGTTGGTGTATAGGAATGCCACTGACTTCTGTGCATTGATTTTATATCCTGCCACTTTACTGAATTCCTGTATGAGTTCTAGCAGTTTTGGGGTGGAGTCTTTTGGGTTTTCCAGATAAAGTATCATATCATCTGCAAAGAGTGAGAGTTTGACTTCTTCTTTGCCAATTTGGATGCCAATTTGATTTCTTTTTGTTGTCTGATTGCTGTGGCTAGGACTTCCAATACTATGTTGAATAGCAGTGGTGATAGTGGACATCCCTGCCGCATTCCTGACCTTAAGGGGAAAGCTCTCAGTTTTTCCCCATTGAGAATAATATTCGCTGTAGGTTTTTCATAGATGGCTTTTATGATATTGAGGTATGTACCCTCTATGCCTATACTCTGAAGAGTTTTGATCAAGAAAGGATGCTGTACTTTGTCAAAAGCTTTTTCTGCATCTATTGAGAGGATCATATGATTCTTGTTCTTTCTTTTGTTAATGTATTGTATCACATTGATTGATTTGCGGATGTTGAACCAACCTTGCAGCCCAGGGATAAATCCCACTTGGTCGTGGTGAATAATCCTTTTAATGTACTGTTGGATCCTATCGGCTAGTATTTTGGTGAGAATTTTTGCATCCATGTTCATCAGGGATATTGGTCTGTAATTCTCCTTTTTGATGGGGTCTTTGTCTGGTTTTGGGATCAAGGTAATGCTGGCCTCATAAAATGAGTTTGGAAGTTTTCCTTCCATTTCTATTTTTTGGAACAGTTTCAGAAGAATAGGTATTAATTCTTCTTGAAATGTTTGGTAGAATTCTCCTGGGAAGCCATCTGGCCCTGGGCTTTTGTTTTTTGGGAGATTTTTGATGACTGCTTCAATTTCCTTAGTGGTTATAGGTCTGTTCAGGTTTTCTATTTCATCCTGGTTCAGTTTTGGTAGTTGATACATCTCTAGGAATGCATCCATCTCTTCCAGGTTATCTAATTTGCTGGCATAGAGTTGCTCATAATATGTTCTTATAATTGTTTGTATTTCTTTGGTGTTGGTTGTGATCTCTCCTCTTTCATTCATGATTTTGTTGATTTGGGTCATTTCTCTTCTCTGTTTGATAAGTCTGGCCAGGGGTTTATCAATCTTGTTAATTCTTTCAAAGAACCAGCTCCTAGTTTCGTTGATCTGTTCTACTGTTCTTTTAGTTTCTATTTCATTGATTTCTGCTCTGATCTTTATTATTTCTCTTCTCCTGCTGGGTTTAGGCTTTCTTTGCTGTTCTTCCTCCAGCTCCTTTAGGTGGAGGGTTAGGTTGTGTACTTGAGACCTTTCTTGTTTCTTGAGAAAGGCTTGTATTGCTATATACTTTCCTCTTAGGACTGCCTTTGCTGCATCCCAAAGATTTTGAACAGTTGTGTTTTCATTTTCATTGGTTTCCATGTATTTTTTAAATTCTTCTTTAATTTCCTGGTTGACCCATTCATTCTTCAGTAGGATGCTCTTTAGCCTCCATGTATTTGAGTTCTTTCCAACTTTCCTCTTGTGATTGAGTTCTAGTTTCAAAGCATTGTGGTCTGAAAATAGGCAGGGAATGATCCCAATCTTTTGGTACCGGTTGAGACCTGATTTATGACCTAGGATGTGATCTATTCTGGAGAATGTTCCATGGGCACTAGAGAAGAATGTGTATTCCGTTGCTTTGGGGTGGAATGTTCTGAATAGGTCTGTGAAGTCCATTTGGTCCAGTGTGTCATTTAAAGTCTTTATTTCCTTGTTGATCTTTTGCTTAGACGATCTGTCCATTTCAGTGAGGGGGATGTTAAAGTCCCCCACTATTATTGTATTGTTGTCAATGTGTTTCTTTGCTTTTGTTATTAATTGCCTTATGTAATTGGCTGCTCCCATATTAGGGGCATAGATATTTACAATTGTTAGATCTTCTTGTTGGATAAATCCTTTAAGTAGGATATAGTGTCCTTCCTCATCTCTTATTACAGTCTTTGGTTTAAAATCTAATTTGTCTGATATAAGGATTGCCACCCCAGCTTTCTTTTGGTGTCCATTAGCATGGTAAATGGTTTTCCACCCCCTCACTTTCCATCTGGGGGTGTCTTTGGTTCTAAAATGAGTCTCTTGCAGACAGCATATCGATGGGTCTTGTTTTTTAATCCAGTCTGTTAGCCTGTGTCTTTCGATTGGGGCATTTAGCCCATTTACATTCAGGGTAACTATTGAAAGATATGAATTTAGTGCCATTGTATTGCCTGTAAGGTGACTGTTACCGTATATTGTCTGTGTTCCTTTCTGGTCTATGTTGCTTTTAGGCTCTCTCTTTGCTTAGAGGACCCCTTTCAAGATTTCCTGTAGGGCTGGTTTTGTGTTGGCAAATTCCTTTAGTTTTTGTTTCTCCTGGAAGCTTTTTATCTCTCCTTCAATTTTCAATGACAGCCTAGCTGGATATAGTATTCTTGGCTGCATATTTTTCTCATTTAGTGCTCTGAATATATCCTGCCAGTCCTTTCTGGCCTGCCAGGTCTCTGTGGATAGGTCTGTTGCCAATCTAATGTTTCTACCCTTGTAGGTTACATATCTCTTCTCCCGAGCTGCTTTCAGGATTTTCTCTTTGTGTATGAGACTTGTAAGTTTTACTATTAGATGTCGGGGAGTTGACCTATTTTTATTGATTTTGAGAGGGGTTCTCTGTGCTTCCTGGATTTTCATGCCTGTTTCTTTCCCCAAATTAGGGAAGTTCTCTGCTATAATTTGCTCCATTATACCTTCTGCCCCTCTCTCTCTTTCTTCTTCTTCTGGGATCCCAATTATTCTAATGTTGTTTCGTCTTATGGTATCGCTTATCTCTTGAATTCTGCCCTCATGATCCAGTAGTTGTTTATCTCTCTTTTTCTCAGCTCTTTATTTTCCATCATTTCATCTTCTATATTACTGATTCTCTCTTCTGCCTCATTTATTCTAGCACTTAGCACCCCCATTTTTGATTGCACCTCATTAATAGCCTTTTTGATTTGTACTTGGTTGGATTTTAGCTCTTTTACTTCTCCAGAAAGGGTTTCTCTAATAACTTCCATATTTTTTTCAAGCCCAGCTAGTATCTTTAAAGTGATGATTCTGAACTCTAGATCTGACATTGTACTAATGTCCGTATTGAGTAGGTCCCTGGCAGTCGGTACTACCTCTTGTTCTTTTTGTTGAGGTGATTTTTTCCATCTTGTCATTTTGTCCAGAGGAGAATAGATTAATGAGAGAACAAAATGCTAGCAGAGTAACCACGTCCCCAGAAAATATACTCTAAACAAATCAGAAAAGACCTGAAGCAGTGGGATAAGAAAGGGAAAGAGAGAAAAAAGAAAAATAAAAAAAAAGAAAAAGATAAAGATAAAAACAAAAACAAACAAAACAACAACAACAAAAAAAAACAGAATGTGATTAAATATGATCAGGCTGGTATATAGATCAGTGCCACACACTAGATTTGGGGTGTATTTTGGTCTTTAGAAGAAAGTGCCTCCCAAAATTTTAAAGAAAGAAAAATATATGTACAAAAATAAGGGTTGATATGATGAAGGGATGGAATATGACTGTAAAAATGGAAATTATAAAAAATTTTATAAAAGGAATTGATAAGAAGTTGTTTGAAAAAAGAAAGAAGAGGATTTAAAAAAGAAAAAAGAAAAAGAAAAAAAAAAAGGGAGAGGATGTGATCAGGCAGGGGAATAGAAAACACCATAGATTTAGGGTGTATTTTAATCTGTTAGAAGAAACTATCTCAAAATTTTAAAGAGAGAACAACTTATATATATATAAGCCAAAAATATGGGTTACTACTATGAAGGGATAGAATATGACTCTAAAAATGAAAAATAAAATTTTTTTTTAAAAAAAGGGATTGATAAGATGGTTGAAAAAGGGAAAAAGAAAAATTCAAAAAGAAATAAAAAGACAAAAAGACAGTTAAAAAAATTAACTTTAAAAGACTAAAGAATCATCGTAAAAAAGCCGTGAATTCTATGTGCAGTAGTCCCCTAGCGCTGGAGTTCTGCCGTTCTCATTGATCGGTAAACTTGGTCTTGGCTGACTGTTCTCGCTGATCTTCTGGGGAGGGGCCTGTTGCCGTGGTTTCCAAATGTCTCTGCCGGAGGCGGAATTGCCCCGCCCTTGCCCTCTCCCGGCTAAGTAATCTGCTGGGGTTTGCTCTCCGGGGCTTTTGTTCCCTGCGAGCTTTCCGTACAGCTTTGGAGGCGGAGAGTGAAAATGGTGGCCTCCCAATCTCTGCCCCGGAGGAGCCGAGAACTCGGGGCCCCGCTCCTCAGTGAGCCCCCAGAGAAAAGCCGTCAGTCACTCCCGTCTCCCCGGTCTCCGGCTGCACTCCATGCTCACCCAGCCTGTGACCGCGCGTTTCTATCTCTGGCACCGACCCTGCGTGCAGTCTCCAAACCCAGCAGATCCCTGCGGTGCACTCCTGCGTGGCTCCTCCCGGGGGAGGAAGGTGAGTCTCCCCGGATCTGCCGCTTGTTGGGTCCCTGCTGGAGGAGCAGGGGCCCGACTGTGCCGCGGATCACGGTTTATGGCCACCCCGAGCTGAGAGCCCGCGCCTGGGCTCTGCCTCTGCAGCCGGCTTCCCTGCTCCGTTACCTGGGAGCTCTGCCACACTCAGGCACCCCCGGTCTTTCTGTGACCCCGAGGGTCCTGAGACCACACTGTCCCGGAGGGTTCCACCCCCCGCTTAGCCACCAGAGTGACGTCCCTCAGCGGAGCAGACTTTTAAAAGTTCCGATTTTGTGCTCCGCGGCTCTATCACTTGCCAGAAGCGGCCGACGGAGGCCCCCCCCGCCGTCTATTCTCCTGAATATCGCCTCGGATTCACTTCTCTGCACGTCCTACCTTCCAGAAAGTGGTCGCTTTTCTGATGAGAGAGTTGTTGTTCTTCTTTTCTTCGATCTCCTGTTGAGTTTGTAGGTGTTCAGAATGGTTTGATCCCTATCCAGCTGAATTCCTGAGAGGAGACGAAATCCAGGTTTCCTACTCCTCCGCCATCTTGCTCCGCCCCCACCAAAATGTATCTGACTATTGACAAAGGAGCTTTCCTTCATTTGGCAAAGGGCACCATTGCCATCTTTGGCTAGGGTGTTTCTACATGTCTGTCAATCTACTGCAATTTAACCTGACCAGCTGTAAAGAGACACTATGTGGAAGTCACACCCAGTTCACATACATATTTTTCCATAGATTATAATAAAGTTAAATAAACATTAAAATTTAAAAAATATCCATCATTTTCTTAATGAAAAGGGTCTGGGAAAATCAAGCGAAAAAAGATAACTTTAATAAGAAGGGGATACAAATATATAGTATATGTCCATAAACACTGATCTTTGTTTCTGTGTACCTTGCTCACATATCAATTATTATACTGAAACAATTTGGGACAAAAACTTTTGGGATTTCCCTTGCTTATAGATTACATACCTATCTAAACTCATTAGAATTTCCCTGTAGGTCTCAGTTCTCTTCTTGAACTTCACAGTTGTAATTGTTGAAAAGGTTTTTTTTTTATATTCAGCCAAAATCTGCTTCCCTTAGCTCATTGATAACCTTAACTCATTAATAACCTTGAAAGTCTCTAAGTTCTGGGATCCAGTAAAACCAGGGACTAATTATATCATCTCTGGCAATATAGACAATCTAGCTGATAATTTTTAGCTTTAGTTTCCTTATCAGTAGAATGGGAATAGCAGCATATGTATAGTGCCTGAATGTGAAATATAATCAGTTTTCTACACGTGAGTTCATCCCACCTACTCCTCTTTTCCCCTTCTCAAAAGGTATCTCCTATCACTGAAGATGGAAACGGTTGAAATAATTTATGAACAATATGTCAGTATGTAATTAAGCATTAAATTGCCACTATATCTAAACATACATGTTGATTTGTGGAACAGATTATAGTATGCATGTTGTGCATTTAACTTAGAGCTCAATACTTTTCAAAAATATAATAATGTTCCTCTGTGATACTTGGATGTTTATTTTTTTTTCTTTCTCTGTTTATGGCCATGTCTGTTAACTACTCCCACTCTCTCTTCTCTAGATCCAATTACCAAATCATACTGATTATATCCCAGTGTTGTTACACATTTGGCCCCCTATTGTCTCTTCCATCTACTTCTCTAGTTCAGGCCCTTGTTAACTCTTTCCTGGACTATAGCATTCCATTCCCAACTGGTCTATTTGGCACGAATTGTGTCATTCTTCATCCTATAGACTCCAGCTGGTTTAGTCTTCCTAAGCAGAATTCTCACCAAGAAATTGCCTTGCTCAAATACTCTCAATAATTTCATATTTTTTCATGTTCTTGAATGAAGTCCAAGCACCTTTTCTTGGAAATTAACATTATCTAGATGAAGCTTCGCCCTGACCTACTCCTGTCTTACTCTTTACTGCCCTGCTTAACAAACCCTAAGGCCCTGCCAAATGTGATGTTTGCTGCTTTCCTTTTGCACTTTACAATTGTCATCTTTGAGCAATGCTTACTTATCATCTCAAATTGTCCTTTCCTCTTTCTAGAATTTTGGCCATCTTTAAATGATTACACCAGGTACTACCTAAATCTCTCTCTCTTATTTGTGCTCCCACAGCTCATTGTGGCCATTTTAAAACACTCATAATCGTTCGTCCTGTTTATATGAACATGTTTACTCTCCCCAGCTGTATTATAAACTGCTTTAAAGCTTTCTTTACATCCAGTACCTAAGTTTTAAACATGTAGATATAGAATATTTCTTCTGACGATTCAAGAGGTCACTGTGAGTTGGAACAGCAGAGCAGAGCTTGTTTCGTGAAGGAAGACAGTCTTGAGTTTGGGCAGAAGAAAATTTAAGGGACGACCTTTCATGACAAAAGTTTGTATAATGGAAGGCAATTTCCCTGAGTAAAGATTTGTGTTGAGGGTAAAGTTGGAAATAAATTCATGTACTTATAAAGGTGTCTTATTGTAGAGATCTTGAAAAACAGAAGAGTTTAAAAAGGTAAAAGATGGTAAAGTAGAAACATTACATTAGGAGTCAGACCAGTCACAGTTTAAATTCTGATAGGTTATAAAACTTCAATAATGATTTTTATGGGCCTCAGTTGCTATTTTGTGAAATTAATAGATAAGATTCAATGGTTTCTAGTCTCTTCTAGCTTTAAAATTTAAATTTCTTTAGTCTATAAAGAAATAATGGGCTACATTATGTTTTTGGGCAATTAATGGCATATAAAATCTGTACTTAAGGAAGATAGGAAAAAGATCAATGAGGATAAAAAACTTTATAAATATAATATTTTAGCTACTTTTCTATTTTATATAAGTAAGAATATGTAATAACTGTAGACATCTATAATCTTATAAATAAAGTGTTACAGGTTAGCAAGTGTATAACCTAATTTTTGTCAGTTTATCATTTACTATTTGAATGTTGAAAATCCTTAATTTAGAACCATACTAGTCTGGAGGTATCACAACTGTTATGCAGACCAACACTCAAATTATCCCAGACAAATGAGGTTCCATCTTTGATTTTAAATACCTCAAGGCAAATGGCACAGTCTTTTCCTGGCTCAAATAGATCCAATTACCTCTAATGACCCTGTTACAGTTTATTGAGTGATCCAGGTGCTTTTGCTGAAGTCTGAAGTAAAATTTTATATCATTTTGTGAAAACTCTTGGATAAAATGAATAAAAATTACTGAGACCTTTTCCCACAAAACTATTTTTTTATTTGAATATTATTTAACACATACTGTGTGAAAAAGATGTGCTAGGCCCCACCAAGAAGGCAAAGATGAGTAAGAGCCTTTGATCTGAGAGAGCTCACACTTTGCTGAGATGCATAAAATATGCAAAATAGACTGAGCTTCTGAAGGACTGACACATGGCAGGTTGTCAGTAAATGACTTGACAAATCAAATAGTGCGGAAGTTAGACTATGACATGTACTATCAGAGAGATACAAAAAGCAGTGGGAAGTCAATGTCTTAGGATTATCAGAAAAAGTCTGTCAGGCAAGTTGTATTTGGGCCTTGAAGTTATGTTCTTACTAGAAGTAAATTTTGGGCGGTCAGCAGTGTTATAAAAAACAGGTGAGGAAGATTCCAGGAAGAAATAAAAAGGAAGGATAGCCTAGAGTAAATTTTGGAAATAGGCAATGGCTTAATTTGACTGTTGGGTAGGGAATAATGAAAATGAATTTAGAAAGGTAAATGGTTAAAATGTTCTTCATTCTGTAGGCAATTTGGGAGTCATCAAAGATTTTTAAGCTGGGAGGTACTGCATAAGATCTTGCTTTCTCTTCTAGCCGCTACACTTTAACATACATAGGGTGATTCTTAAGTAGCATCTTTAAGGCTTAGAAATTCATGTCTTGAAAACACAAAGCAAAACCAAAACCAAAAAAATAATTTATCAGCCTTTTCATTTCTTACTACTCTGGGCAGCATTGTTAATAATCACATGGATTGGTGGCACCTGGGTGGCTCAGTTGGGTAAGTGTGGGACTCTTGTTTTCGGCTCAGGTCAAGATCTCTTGGGTCATGAGATCCAGTCCCAGGTGGGGCTCTGCGTGCAACAGAGAGTCTGCTTGAAGATTCTCTCCTTCTGTCCCTCCCCCCGCTCATGATGCACTCTCTCAAATAAATAAATAAATCTTAAAAAAAATCAAATGGATTGTTTATTGAAGTTCTTATTCAGCCCTTGAAAGGGCTGTACATGGTGATTGTTATGGACATCACATACCAGTGTATTTGAGTTTCTATTGACATTAGATTTATTATCATTAAAAAAAGAAAGCAGGCCTATGTAACAGAATTTTATAATAGAACATCATATAAATTATATTACAAAAGTATTTTCTCGGGCACCTGGGCGGTTCAGTTGTTAAGTGTCTGCCTTCGGCTCAGGTCATGATCCCAGGGTCCTGGGATGGAGCCCCGCAGCGGGCTCCCTGCTTGGCAGGAATCCTGCTTCTCCCACTCCCCCTGCTTGTGTTCCCTCTCTCACTGTGTCTCTCTCTGTCAAATAAATAAATAAAATCTTAAAAAAAAAAGGAAAGAAAAGTATTTTCTCTTAACACACAAGAAGAATGTTATGATTTCTATTATTGGCCACTTCTTGCCCTAAATTTATGCTAGAAAAAAAATGTTATTTCTAGTCATCAAGAAAGAAAAGTACATTTTCAAACAATGGCATCTATCATTAAATAATGTTTCAAATGATGTTGGATGTCATATTCATTTGGTTTTGGTAGATACAATCTAAATGCATGCATATGTTAACAATCCAATCACATGTTAAATGTGTGTTTGACCTAAACTCTTACTATAAGCTGACATAAATTCTGGCCAAAGTTTCAACTTTAAGTTCTTATTACAAGTGGATCATTTTACCTTACTGATCAAGAGTTCATTCCTCAAGCTCTGCAAATATATTTATGAAATTTAAAGTAATGGGTGCCTATTATAAAAATATTATGGGAATATTATGGAATATTATTATTCCCAATTTGTCATTCCTTCCCTGCTATAGAATTATATACTGGGGCGCCTGGGTGGCTCAGTCGTTAAGTGTCTGCCTTCGGCTCAGGTCATGATCCCAGGGTCCTGGGATCGAGCCCCACATCGGGCTCTCTGCTCAGCGGGAAGTCTGCTTCTCCCTCTCCCACTCCCCCTGCTTGTGTTCCCTCTCTTTCTGTGTGTCTCTCTTTCAAATAAATAAAATCTTAAAAAAAAAAAATTATATACTGCAGCCTTTTGTGAAGTAACTTTTTATCATCTCCTACCAGGGTAGGTAGAGTAAATTTACCCACCACTCTGATGTTGGGCTTAGCCATGGGACCTGCTTTTGCCAGTGGAATGTCAGCAGCCATCACATGAACAGTGACTTTCAGTGTACCAGTGTGCTTAAGCTTGAGCTCCTGGTCTCCTATCCACCATGAGAGAAACGTGCCCCAACTAAAATCTAGTCACAGAGTGATGAAGACAGGTGAAGCAGACTTGATTCTAACCTGGAGCTTGGAGTCAAATCAAGCCTGAGTTCTGATGAGCCCAGCTGAGATTGGTAGATCTGCAGTCAATCCACAGATTGATCAGTGAAAAAAAAAAGTTTTTTTCTATAAGTCACACATTTTGGGGGTTGCTTATTATCCAGCATAAGTGTAGCTGTCATTGACTAATACGTGCATTATTTTGTGATATAATGGTAAAATATAAATGGGGTATTAGGAACATGAGATTTGTTTTAATAAGCTAAATGTTAATTAAGTATCTCAAAATAAATATGTCTTGGTAAAGGTAATAAGATTTTAGAAGACTAAAAATATAGTCTTCTCTGGAAACCATTTTTTAAAAAAATTTAGTGAGAGAGCATGAGCAGGGGGAGGGGCAGAGGGAAAGAGAGAGAGAGAATCCCAAGCATCCATGTAGGGTGCGGAACCATAAGGGGGCTCGATCTCATGACCCTGAGATAACCACCCCAAGATCAAAACCCAAGCCGAAACCAAGAGTAGGTCACTCAACTGACTGAGCCACTCAGGCGTCCCCTCTGGAAACCATTTTTATTCTCATGGGGCCCACAAGAAAGTTGAAACTGAAAAAAAGATTAGGCTACACAGTATTTATATAGGAAAGCTGTGAATCATTTGAAAGTTTCTACTCTTCAAAACTAACATTTTATACATTTCCCCATCTTAAAGCACAGCATGAAAAATTGCTTATCTATTAGATCATTCATCATCTGTGCATTGTAATCTCTTTATAATTTAATTATTAGGTATCATTATGCAGAGCATAAATTACCTTTGTTTTATTGGGGACTTGGAATAAGTGGCCTAAAGATGTAACTACATGTAAAAATTTTAAAACTTTAAAACTATGTACAAATATTTGGCAGGAAAAAGTTCCAGTGTTATATGAGGATATACTTAGGAATTATAGACCCAATTAAATAAATTCCTCAATTTTAATGAATGGCCTACACAACTCAAATAAGCTCATCTAATTTTTTTTAGCAGGAATATATAGGCGAATATAAAGTTATATAATTGTAGAGTGAATATTTTCATTTCAGATGTCAAAGACATCTTGTCAAAAGCCAAGAACTATGAGTAAGTGGATGAAAATACTTTGCTTCATAAACAAGTTGGCCTACTTTTTTAAAAGGGCAGTTTCCTTTTATAGGTAAGATAGTAATTGTTAAACTATTAAAATATTATTTCACAATAAGATGGGAAGAAGTAAAGGACATTAGGACCATTTCCTTTCCACAAGACTAAAACCATTTTCTACATATTTATCTATCAATACATAATAAATTCATCAAGTGGATGTTTTACTGTTGTGCATCTGTAATTCAAATTTCTCAGTCTCAGGAAGAAATCTTTTAAAAATATTTTGAATAGGTTCTTAGTGAAAGATTTTTGTTTATTAAGATTTCCACTTTAACGTTGTGGTTATGATACAGAACTGATTTGATAAAGGCTATATTTAGTTACTTGGTTAATTCTTGGATGGAAAAGGAAATCATTATAGCTAGACATTTCACTTTTTTACACATATAGTTTTCTTGGATTTTGAACATCACGGTTACTTGTTTTTTCCTTTTGCAAAATCATAATAAGCTACCTCTATCCATCCTCCAATTAAGCACAGATATTTATTTAGTTTTGTAATTAGTTATATGTATTTTTTTTAAAGTAAAGCTTTCAGTACCTAAAACAACATAATTAGAGACAAGGAAGATCAACTTAACTAATGAACATGGAGTTGAAAAATAGAATTCTGAAAAATTAAATGAACTCTTGCTTTGCATGTCAGTGAAAACCTTTTGTTATTTTCTGGCAGGTATCTCGATAGACAGAAGCTTTCCCATGTACTGACAGAACTGTGCAAAACCCAATTAGTTCTTCAGCTTTGCCAACGTCTGTTCTTTCCTGAGAAGTAATTCCAAACAATTCTTAAGTGAGCAGAAAGTTATTCACATTATAAAAAGTTCAAGAATACTTTTGCTTAGTTTTATTTTGGGCTTTGTAAAGGCAGACAGAAACTGTCAAAAACACCAACTTTAGACAAAATCTACGGTACATTAGGCCTGGTGCTTCACCCACATTAAAAAGATCAATAATAGCCATGCTAATGGAGAGGAACTGCATGTACAGAAAGTCAAAAGAAGAAAGCAGATGAGAAATAAAATATTAGAAACATATGAACATGTGTACATTTCAGATTGAATGTAAATTTGGCATTTAATTTACATAGTTGCTGCATTGTTCTGTATTGTTTCAAGTATAATAGTCATCTCCTTGACGATGATGTAAACAGCTTGAAGCAGGCTTTATGTTTTATAGTCTCTCTGTATTCCTTAACACAGAGCCAAGCCTAGTGCTGAACACCCAACAAATAATTATTGATAAATTGATTAAGGTCATAATTCAAATTTGATAGGACAGTGCAATGTTGGATTGTTCATTGCAAACAACACAGCTGTTAGGAATTCAAGTTGAGGCGACATGAATAGCTTTAGGTCACCTCAGCATTATTTATTTCTAATTTTAAGATTGCTCTAGCTTACTCGTAACTGACCAGAATTTGTAAGACAATTTTCACTCTAGTTAAAAAATATTTCTTTCCATGTAAACGTGGTCCATGTATTTCTTTTTATTATCTTTTCCTCTTCCTTTGGTTTTGTGCAAAAGAGAAAGATACCTAAGAATTGCTTTCATCTCTTTCAGACACACATTAAAATCTGATGAAGGGAGGAGACTGCTGTTTTAATAATTCTTTTATCTTCACCCTGCAACTAAAGTTTGGGAAGAAAGAACTATTGACATTCAATAAAGAATTATGGGAACCCCAGCCTTCTTTTCTGCTGACACCACATAGGAAGGGAGTTAGGTCAAAGAAAGTCATAATGACACAGCTTTCATTACTATGTGACATTTCTTTTTTTTTTTAAGATTTTATTTTATTTATTTATTTGAGAGAAAGAGAGAGAGAGCAATTGAGAGAGAGAGCATGAACATGGGGAGGGGCAGAGGGAGAGAGAAAGCAGACTCCCTGCCACCAGGGAGCCTGATGTGGGGCTGGATCCCAGGACTCTGGGATCATGACCTAAGCCTAAGGCAGATGCTTAACGACTGAGCCACCCAGGTGCCCCTAATATGTGACATTTCAAAGTTAGAGGAGAGAGGTGCTACAGAGGGTATACCTTCTCTCAGGCTCAGATCTTATCACAAAGTTCCAAACAGGGATATGGTTGTGGAAGCACTGTCCTCTCTTCTATGGACCACTTGTATTCGTAGGAAAATTCTAGTAGACTGTTGACTTTGTAGTTCTGTATATTTAAGTGTTAGAGCTTTGTTTTAGGCATAAGTAATTGAATTTGGCTGTAACCAGATTAATTCACGGAAGTTGACTGTTTTTTTTTTTTTTTTATTATGTTATGTTAATCACCATACTTTACATCATTAGTTTTTGATGTAGTGTTCCGTGATTCATTGTTTGTGCATAACACCCAGTGCTCCATGCAGAACGTGCCCTCTTTAATACCCATCACCAGGTTAACCCATCCTCCCACCCTCTCCCAGAACCCTTGGTTTGTTTCTTGGAGTCCATAGTCTCTCATGGTTCATCTGCCCCTCTGATTTGCCCCCATTCATTTTTCCCTTCCTACTATTTTCTTCTTTTTTTTAACATATAATGTATTATTTGTTTCAGAGGTACAGGTCTGTGATTCATCAGTCTTACACAATTCACAGCGCTCACCATGGCACACACCCTCCCCAATGTCCATCACCCAGCCACCCCATCTCTCCCACCCCCCACCACTCCAACAACCCTCAGTTTGTTTCCTGAGATTAAGAATTCCTCATATCAGTGAGATCATATGATACTTGTCTTTCTCTGATTGACTTATTTCACTTAGCATAATACCCTCTAGTTCCATCCATGTCATTGCCAATGGCAAGATTTCTTTTTTTTTTTTTGATGGCTGCATAGTATTCCATTATATATATACACCACATTATATATATATATATACCACTTCTTCTTTATCCATTCATCTGTTGATGGACATCTTAGCTCTTTCCATAGTTTGGCTATTGTGGACATTGCTGCTATAAACATTGGGGTGCACGTACCCCTTTGGATCCCTACATTTGTATCTTTGGGGTAAATACCCAGTAGTGCAATTGCTGGGTTAT
Organism: Mirounga leonina; assembly: GCF_011800145.1. NCBI lineage: Eukaryota > Metazoa > Chordata > Mammalia > Carnivora > Phocidae > Mirounga > Mirounga leonina. Next base: position 8,052,846 of record NW_023270431.1, read on the forward strand.
AGGGTAGCTCTATTTTCAACTTTTTGAGGAAACTCCATACTGTTTTCCAGAGTGGCTGCACCAGCTTGCATCCCCACCAATAGTGTAGGAGGGTTCCCCTTTCTCCGCATCCCCGCCAACATCTGTCATTTCCTGACTTGTTAATTTTAGCCATTCTGACTGGTGTGAGGCGGTATCTCATTGAGGTTTTGATTTGGATTTCCCTGATGCTGAGCGATGTTGAGCACTTTTTCATGTGTCTGTTGGCCATTTGGAGGTCTTCTTTGGAAAAATGTCTGTTCATGTCTCCTGCCCATTTCTTGATTGGATTCTTTGTTCTTTGGGTGTTGAGTTTGATGAGTTCTTTATAGATACTAGCCCTTTATCTGATATGTCATTTGCAAATATCTTCTCCCATTCTGTCAGCTGTCTTTTGGTTTTGTTTACTGTTTCCTTTGCTGTGCAAAAGCTTTTTATCTTGATGAAGTCCCAATAGTTCATTTTGTTCCTTGCTTCCCTTGCCTTTGGTGATGTTTCTAGGAAGAAGTTGCTGTGGCTGAGGTCGAAGGGGCTGCTGCCTGTGTTCTCCTTTAGGATTTTTATGGATTCCTGTCTCACATTTAGGTCTTTAATCCATTTTGCGTCTATTTTTGTGTATGGTGTAAGGAAATGGTCCAGTTTCATTCTTCTGCATATGGCTGTCCAATTTCCCAACACCATTTGTTGAAGAGACTCTCTTTTCCATTGGGCATTCTTTCCTGCTTTGTTGAAGATTAGTTGACCATAGAGTTGAGGTCCATTTCTGGACTCTCTATTCTGTTCCATTGATCTATATGTCTGTTTTTGTGCCAGTACCATACTGTCTTGATAATTACAGCTTTGTAATAGAGCTTGAAGTCTGGAATTGTGATGCCACCAGCTTTGCTTTTCTTTCTCAACATTCCTCTGACTGTTCGGGATATTTTCTGGTTCCATACAAATTTTAGGATTATTTGTTCCATTTCTTTGAAAAAAGTGGATGGTATTTTGATGGGGATTGCATTGAATGTGTAGATTGCTCTAGGTAGCATTGACATCTTCACAATATTTGTTCTTCCAATCCATGAGCATGGAACGTTTTTCCATTTCTTTGTGTCTTCCTCCATTTCTTTCATGAGTATTTTATAGTTTTCTGAGTAGAGATTTTTTGCCTCTTTGGTTAGATTTATTCCTAGGTATCTTATGGTTTTGGGTGCAATTGTTAAGTGGGATTGACTCCTTAATTTCTCTTTCTTCTGTCTTGCTGTTGGTGTATAGTAATGCAACTGATTTCTGTTCACTTTACTGAATTCCTCTATGAGTTCTAGCAGTTTTGGGGTGGAGTCTTTTGGGTTTTCCACATAAAGTATCATATCACTAAGATATGTTTCTAAGCTGTGAATTATTTTTACACAATCTTGTGATAAGGAGTAGGATCTTTACAAAAAGAGCAATGGCCTTTATTTAACAGGATATCTGAGAGTATTACTGGAGAAGGGTGTCTCTGGTGATTGTGTTGTTGGTTATTTCTGACTCTAATTCGGGGGATATTTCTTTGAGAAAACTTCTGCTAATAGTCCCTAGACTATTAGTGACATTTTCTGTATCACTAATCATGGAGAAGCTGCCATGATTTCAATGTACACATCTTCCTTGACTTATGATAGGGTTATGTCCTGATAAAACCCTGATAAATGTTCTAAGTTGAAAATATCATTAGAGAAAATGCATTTAATAGACCTAACCTACTAAACATCATAGCTTAGCCTCACCTAACTTCGATGTGCTCAGAACACTTACATTAGCCTCAGGTTGGACAAAATCATCTAACACAAAGCCTATTTTAGAATTTTAAATGTTGAATATTTTATGTAATTTATTGAATGGTGTACTGAAAATGAAAAACACAGTAGTTGTATGGGCACAGAATGGTTATAAGTTTATCAGTTCTTGACCCGCATGATCCCGTGGCTGATGGAGCTGTAACTTCCTGCCATTGCCCAGCATCATGAGACAGGATTGGACTGCATAGTGCTAACCTGGGAAAAGATCAAAATTCAAAATTAAAAGTCAGGTTTCTACTGAATTTGTATCACTTTCACATCATCATAAAGTTGAAAAATCGTAAGTCAAACCATTGTAAGTTGGGGACCATCTATATAGTAAGTGGCATATAACTTACATTCTTGTTTATATGTGAACTTCACATGTTTTATCTTTTGGCTTATTGGACATAGGTCAGAGAGAAGTAAGCATAGTTAGCAGTAGGGGAGCTTTCCACATTTTACGTCTTTAAACTCAGTGAATCATTTTAACATGCAAACTGGCGTTGCGCTATTTATACTGTCTAATCAGGAATATAATTTCACAACATGGAGTTTGCAGCACAACCATAGCATTGCAATTTAGCACACATTTTGTTAATGTGCTTTGTATCCCATTAAAGTCTCATCTTCGCAGCCCAGTGCCATATGTTACCGGTCTAGAGTAAACCTCTTAAGCAAGAGGAAATAAAAAGGAATAAAATTACAGTGTGACATATGCTATTGGTTATCTACCAACAGCCAGTCCTCTCTTCTTCTTCCCTAATCAAACCCTAATTTTGTTCAAGTTTGGGAAAAATGCTCAGGGAAGATGAGCTCACTTCTAGCCCAGGTATGAGATATGAAGGATATCGGCCATAATATCATTCCCCTTTCAACCAGGGATTCACTTGGAATTTGTGTGTAACTGAATTGTGGCCAATAAGACATGAAAGAAAGTCTGTTGTAAGGCTTCTGGAAAAAGTATTTTTCCCGATAAAAGAAATATGAGTAAGGAGAAAACTTTTCAATTCCCTTTCCTTTCCAGTCTTTGAATGTTGTTATAAGGATTTAATGCATAGAGTTGCTGCTGCCTAAGGGGTTGAGGATGAGGGAGATTGAGGACATGCAGAGTATGGCAAAGCCGAAGGTTAGAAAGAGCTTAGGTACTTTAAGGCATTGTTAGGCTGCTGAGTCAATTCTTAGATCTGCTTCTCTCTAGACTTCTTCCTGAATGTCCTAATAAATGTCTTTACTGTTTAAGCCACATTTAGCAGGGTCTTCTGTTACTTACAGACAAAAGCATTCCAACTGATAAAAGAAGTTAGTTAAAAGAATGCAGTTCATACCAGTGTGGTTGCTATTCTCACAGGCAAAAGTGAGGCAAAGAGAAGAAAGGGCATTACTGGTTTACTAATGAGCGTTTTGTAGATCTGGTAGTTTAGAGCTTGAAATGTATTTCCCCCATAGAAATGTTATAAATGGTGTCCAGGTTCCCAAGGTAAACCCATAAGGCCCATTTAATCCAATAATACCACAAAATCTGTACAGTCTAGGAGAATTGGATCACCTTGAAAAACAATGTTTCCTTTGGGATGAAAATGAATTCAGGAAAAAAAAAGTGAATTCAGAGATCTAGCTTGGCAAACAGAAAATCATCACCCCAACAGCAATAAAACTGAGGACTTCCTTAAGGATCAGGCAGTGGGAAAGTTCTTAAACCATATCCCAAAAGGCAATGGTAACCCTTGTTGCCTGATCATCAGTCTGAGAGGGGTCAAAGGCTAGCCATAATATGGGAGCAGGATAGAAGCTTGGCAAGGGGGAGGTTTAAGTGCTTTCTTTCCCCTCTACCCCTGGTTTCAGGAATTTACCTGCCTGTTTCTATTTCTATGCTCCTACTTACTGTTTCTTTTCTTTTCTTTTTTTTTTTACATCTGCATTTTTAAATTTTTTTACTTATTTTTATTTTTAAATTTTTTTAAATTAACATATAATGTATTATTTGTTTCAAGGGTACAGGTCTGTGATTCATCAGTCTTACACAATTCACGACGCTCACCATACCCTCCCCACTGTCTATCACCCAGCCACCCCATCCCTCCCACCCCCCTCCACTCCAGCAACCCTGAGTTTGTTTCCTGAGATTAAGAGTTTCTTTTTTTTTTTTTTTAAAGATTTTATTTATTTATTTGACAGAGACACAGTGAGAGAGGGAACACAAGCAGGGGGAGTTGGAGAGGGAGAAGCAGGCTTCCCGCGGAGCAGGGAGCCCGATGCGGGGCTCAATCCCAGGACCCTGGTATCATGACCTGAGCCGAAGGCAGATGCTTAACGACTGAGCCACCCAGGCGCCCCAGATTAAGAGTTTCTTAGGGTTTGTCTCCCTCTCTGGTTTCGTCTTGTTTCATTTTTCTACCTACTGTTTCTAATAAAACAATTATCTTCCTTTCGTTTCCCTGAAGTATTCATAACTTGTGGCACATTCAGGCAGAATTAAGAGTGTCATGTTAATATTGCATTGGGTTTTGTTCACACTGAACACTGGATCCTAGATGCTAATGGTGAATTATCTCTACTACGTACGGAATCTGTATATAAGTATAGCTATGGGGGAGGGTATTTAACTTTGTATCAAAAAGCAAGGCATTCTACCAATATTAAATTAATTTGTGTTTTGTTCAAACCAGTGAACTGGGAAGATGTGAGAAGTCTGTTGCATGCTTTTCCCTAAAACTCAAGAAGTTTGCCAGGTTTTGTGTTCTGAGTTCTGAACTCCTTGCTTGTGGAGTTCTTGACCACTTATGTGGCAGGGCCAAGAGCTGAAGTGGTCAGGACGCCAAAAGACAACTCCCACTCCTGTCTTTGTTGGTTTGTGTTCTCTTTAAGCCTAGACTTGTAGAGGAGAAGGCAGATGAACTGAAGAGGAGTTAGGCTTTCCAGGAGTTTTCTCAGAAGCTTAGGACATAAATGAGGATATGAAGGGCTTTTGTTGAATGACAGGAATCTGAGGCCTGTTCCCACCCTGAACCCTTGAGATGTGTCCAGATCTTTGATGGGGTGGTACTGGGATGCGGAGGCAGGGATTAGTTTTTGTGATAGGAATTTAAAATGATTATAATTAGAATATATACAGTTGATCACACATAAATAATATATAAATGGTTATGTGTCTGGGGATATATCTTTGAGGAATTCTCAGCTTTTTCCAATTTTCACCAAGTCCTGTGAATATGAGTATGATTTCTAGTATACTGCTTAAAGTCTCCTTTATGCAAAACCCAATACCATATGGGTTTCTATGCATACAACTCCTTTGAGGATTACTGGAGATTTTTAACTCATAATAACCATAAGAAGTACGAAGTAGGTATTAGGCAAATGGTTCCTTTTTTTGCTATTTTAACATTATTTTCCTTTACTTAGACCTTTACTTCTATTTGTATGTCTTAGTCTGTTCAGGCTGCTGTAACACCAGTATCGTAGACTGGGGGGCTTATAAACAACTGAAATTTATTTCTCACAGTTCTGGACACTGGAAGTCTGAGATGAGGGAGCCAGCATGGTCAGGTTCTGGTGAGAGCCCTCCTCTGGGTTGCAGACTGCCAACTTCTTGTTGTATCCTCACATGATGAAGAATAGAGAGAGGAAAGAAATGATCTCGTGACTCTTATAAGGGTACTAATCCTAATCATGAGGTGTCTAAGGTCATGACCTCCCTTAATCTTTATCACCTCCCAAAGGCTTCACCTCCTAATACCATCACAGTGGAGGATAGAGTTTCAACATATGAATTTGGGGGGACAAAAACACTCACTATATAATATCCTTAACTCCAAGAGCCACTAAAGAAAGAGACATGAATTAGCTCCTTGGAGTTCTGAGAACTGATAAAAAAGAGCAGTCTTACCATTACATCTTACAAAATTATGCTTTATATAATAAGCTCAAGAAATACATTCTCACAAAAAACATATGAGAAAATATTAGGCTGGGGAAAGTCCCCAGTGAGGCTTCTCCAGGATCTGTTTTCTCACAGGAAATATATTTGGATCCCAGCAAGCATCATCTGCCTGTCCAAAGTGGAGCCTGGCAGGCTGGGGAGGTCCTCAATGGGGTTCACCAAGTGTAATACTTAAATCATCGTCTACTGCTGTATAACAAATTACTTCAAAATTGGTGGCTTAAAACAAACATATTTCTTATTTTATAGTTTCTGTGAGTCATGAGTCAGGGCAACTTTTAATGTGTCCTCTGCTTAGGGCTTCATAAGGCTGCAGTCAGTGTCCACTGGGCTATGTTCTCATTTGGAGAAAAACCCACTTTAAAGCTCATTTAGCTTGTTGGCAGAATTGATTTGCTTATAGCTGTATGACCGAGGCTGGCTTTGCTGGCTCTCATCTGGGGGCCCTCAGGTCCTAGAGGACACTTGGAGTCCCTACAGGTCACCCCTAATTCCTTGCCTATGTCATTAGCATCATCTTGTACCATCATATTTCAACAACATAATCCTGAGAAGTCTGTATACAGATACGAACTAGGCCAGGAGGACATTGGACATGCAAGGCTTTGTCAAGGCCCATAAGGTCAGCCCTGCTTCTTTCTTTCTTTTCTTTTCTTTTATTATTTTATTTTTTAAATTTCAAAATTTTTTTAGATTTTATTTAAATTCAAGTAGTTAACATATAATGCATTATTAGTTTCAGGGGTAGAATTTAGTGATTCATCATTGCATATAACACCCAGTGCTCATTACATCAAGTGCCCTCCTTAATCCCTATCACCCAACGACCCCATCTCCCCACCCACCTCCCCTCCAGCAACCCTCAGTTTATTCCCTATAGTTAAGAGTCTCTTATGGTTTGCCTCCCTCTCTGTTTATCTTGTTTTATTTTTCCTTTCCTTCCCCTATGTTCATCTGTTTTGTTTCTTAAATTCCACGTATGAGAGAAATCATGTAGTATTTGTCTTTCTCTGACTTATTTTGCTTAGCATAATGCCCTCTAGGTCCATTCATGTTGTTGCAAATGACAAGACTTCATTCTTTTTGATGGCTGAGTAATATTCCATTGTATACACACACCACATCTTCTTTATCCATTCATCAGTTGATGGACATCTGAGCTCTTTCCATATTTTGGCTATTGTGGGCATTGCTGCTGTAAACATTGGGGTGCATGTGCCCCTTCAAATTATTATTATTATTATTATTATTATTTTTTAAAGATTTTTTATTTATTTGACAGAAAGAGCACAAGCAGGGGGAGCAGCACACAGAGGCAGAGGGAGAAGCAGGCTTCCCACTGAGCAGGGAGCCCGATGCGGGACTTGATCCCAGGACCCCGGGATCATGACCTGAGCCGAAGGCAGACGCTTAACCGACTGAGCCACCCAGGCGTCCCCAAATTATTATTTTTGAATCCTTTAGCTAAATACCTGGTAGTGCAACTGCTGGGTCTAGGGTAGTTCTATTTTTAGCTTTTTGAGGAAACTATTGTGTTTCCTCAAAGTCAGACCTGCTTCTGAAAGTCAGGTAGAGGAGAGAATACCAGAAGGGTCCAATCAGTTCATTGCACTTTTACTACTATAGAATTATTATTGAATATTGAATTGGTTCTCTAGTGATGGTGTATTAGATGGTTTAGATCCTTGTCCAAACTATGCTGGTGCTCCATATTTGAGCCCAAAGTTTATAGCTTTCTGTCACTATTTCTACAGTCATAAGCCAGGACAGTTGTAGCCTTGCCTCCTTAAGGAATCCCACTGGGCCCAGATCAAACACATTTTTCTCTTCCTTCACAGTGAATTCCCCTTAGGGACACTGGAGTGCCAGTAGGCTCTCAGCATTTAGTAAGGGCTACTCCCTCCATTAAATAGTTCTCCTTAATTTCTAACCTCAGGGAGAAGTGGTTGAGATTTTGCCTTCTTGGTTTACCAAGGGTTCCTTATGTAAATTGGTGTTCCCACTTCTGAAGCTCTGATTACCAAGAGTTAGGTGCAGCCCAGCTAAATCTAACAGATCTGTTCGGTTAGGAATGACTATGCCTTATGTGTGTATAACTGCATAACCGCACAGAATAGAGAAGAATGGCTTTGAGATAACTTTTTTACCTCTGCCTAAACAGAGAAGCAGCTGGTACTGTGCTCAGTAAAACAAATTAAAGCCCGGCATTCCAGGCATTCCAGGCACCCCATTACACTGGTATTTTATTATACACATCTTCAAAGCAGTCTTTAAGTACTGAGTCTTTATCAGTTGAATTCTATGGGAGGTTTTACTCTTCTCCATTATGCTACCAAATGCTGGCTAGATGCTACAGTTCTCTGTTATTCCACCTCCAGAAATCTTTGTTTGCTTCCTCTATGCATGTCGTGGCTATAGGGCCAGTGTTTTAAGGGCCCTTTGTTGGGAGAAGTCCCAGCTGAAAACAACTGCCCTCTGGGCAGAAGCAAGGAGGCCATGGCATTTCTTATGCAACATGTTAACCAGTCGTTCCAGGTGTTACAGTTTAACTTTTACACATAGTCCCAATATGGTTATACAAGCAGATGGGCCTTGAGGTTTTCCTAGGGCCTTTAATGGCTAAGTATAAACAAGTAAGAAGTGGAAGTTGGGTAAATTTTTTTCTGGTCTTTGCTATTTATACTTTGCTTTCTGCTTATGCCTCTTCCTGAAAACCTGTAGACACCTAAAGTTTGGGTGTCTATTTTTCTCTATTTAAATCTATGAACATATGAATGCTGTGATAACTTTTGAGTTCTGAAGTTAGATGAGTTTATATTTCAGAATAAATCTTGACTAATACCTTCCTGGATATGTTATTATAGCAGAGGCAAAGACCCAGTACCTTGAAGTGAAGAGAAAAGGATAGAAAAGTAGGACGCATGTCTGAGTTTGGGATGCCATCCCTTTCCTTACAAGAACTGTGCACTAGAACTGAATGGACATAGTTCTTAATTGTGGTCTTCCTAGCTATTGTTAACTCTCCTATTACTGGCTGAACTTGGCATAAGAGACAGTCGTAGGAAGTATTAATTGAGTGGAGCAGAAAAGGAAATCGAGAGAATTCCCAAAGCCAGAGCAGAGAGGAAAGGCGGGGATAAAGATTCCTGTAGGCTCTGCTCTTCACAGATGAGATAGCTGTTTTGATATAGCCATTTATACATAAGAATGCAACACACACTCACCCAGTTAAGACTGCCTAGGTGTTATTTTGGCCGATACAGCTAATGCAACTTACTAGGTCAGGGTTTCTAGTTACAGACAACAGAACTCTAGCTAATGATAGCAGAAAGTGATTTACGAAAAGATAATAGTAGCTCCTAAATCATTGGGAGACCTGAAAAAAGCATTCAATACTGAACGCTGTGACAACTCTAAAAACCATGCCATAGAAATGGAGTACCCTCGGGGCGCCTGGGTGGCTCAGGCGGTTAAGCGGCTGCCTTCGGCTCAGGTCATGATCCCAGGATCCTGGGATCGAGTCCCGCATCGGACTCCTTGCTCAGCAGAGAGCCTGCTTCTCCCTCTGCCTGCCTGCCACTCCCCCTGCTTATGCTCTCTCTCTCTCTCACTCTCTCTGTGTCAAATAAATAAATAAAATCTTTAAAAAAAAAAAAAGAAAAAAGAAATGGAGTACCCTCTGCCAAGATCAGAAATTTGCTGAATCAGGAAGCTGCTCTTACGGGTACTTGCTCCAGAATAGCTCCCTCTGCCAGAAACCATATCAGTAATATGGCAGATCAGTAATATAGATCTCATACTACCTATGACTAAATTCTGAATTAGGAACTTATGCCAATATGCCTGGATGGATAAACCTAAATCATATCTTGAAGCTTAGCTACAAGGGAATCTGGGAAATATCGTTTTTTTCTCTTATTCTCCCAGCCTCTGCACGCTAAGAATTGCAATAGGTGTTGATCCAGGTGCACTGCTGTATTCTACCACTCTACTAAAGTTAGTAGAATAGCAAAGAATCCTTATTCAAAATGGAGGAAAGGATGACAGAATTTAAATAAAAGGATAACAATGAAACAAAACAAAGCAATCTCCAAGGTGCCCTCCCTGTATTCACATCCTTGTATACACCTCTCCCAAATGTAATCATGACTGGTCGATAAGATCAACCTAATATGCTGTGTGACTTCTGAGGCTATGTGATAAATGGTATTGACATTTCTGCCTTGATCTCTTGGACTTCTTGCTCTGGGGAAAACCAACCTCCATGTTGTGAAGACATACAGTTCCTTGGAGAAATCTGTTTGGAGAGGAACCGATATGCCCACATCAACTTGTTCTAATGTGAGTGAGCCACTGTGGAGGTGGACCACCAGCTTTAGTCAGACCTTTGGATAACTGTACCACCAGCTGACATTGACTGCACTTTCAAGAGTCTGAGCTAGAACACCCAGCCCAACCTTTTCTGAATTCCTGACAGAAATAGAGGAAGAAATACATGATTATTGATATTATAAACTGCTTTATTTTGAAGTGATTAGTTACACAGCTGTAGATAAGTGATCAAAGCCTCTTACATAGGGAGGTCAGGAAGGCCTCTCTATAGAGATGGTATTTGATATGACCCAAACAAAAAGTAACTAGCTATTTGACACATAGGAAGCTAAGCATTTCAGGTAGAAGCAGCAGCAGATAGTGACTCTAAGGTAGGGGAGAACTTGACTTTCCAAAGGACGGAAGAAAGATGAGTGTGTGTAGAGCATAATGAGTGGGATTAAAGGAGGATGAGGTAGGGAGAGATAAGTGGAAGCCAAATTCTTTAAAATACTATAAGTCCTAAGGAATTTTGATTTTTTTCTAAGTGCAGTAGGAGTTATTAAGAAGTTCTAGTCATATTAGTGACATGAGGTTAGAATGGAAGTAAAGGAGTTGAGTTTTCTTGATATATTTAATCAAGTTTTGTTGTGGCAGAGAAGAAGATATAGGGTCAAGTGATTTTTTTTTTCTTTTTACAAATACGTACAATTAAGGCCTGTTTATATGCTGATGGAAATGGTTTTAGAGTGAGAGAGAAATTAATGGTGCAGAAGATCAAAGGAATAATTACAAGACAATTGTCTTTAAATAGGCAAGAGTGATGAATTAAGATGAACCCAAGAGGCTGTTCCTCAGTAGCAGCAAAACCAGAAGAGGCCTGATACATGAAGACATTGACAGTTAGACTGATGGATCTGTAAAAATGAGGTGATCTTTGATGGTATCTGTTTTCTAATGTTTGGTTTAATTGTGAGTTAAAATTGGGGATGTAGGTTTGAAGAAAAGATGATATAGATATTTGTGTTGCATGTCTGAATAAATGGAACTCTCAGTTGGAATTTCTACTGCTTCCCACTTCTAGGGAAAAAAAAAAAACAGCAAAAATAAGAAAAACAAGTTGATACGAGATATTTAGTCCAAAAAAGCATGGCTAGTAGCAAAGGAGGATACAAGGGAGAGGAGAGAATGAACGGAGAGAAAAGTTTATCTTATTTTATCCTCCCTCAAATTCTAAAATGTTGGACTTAGAGGGAAGCTTAGATCAGTAATATTTAGGCAAAAGCACACCCTCTGAAACATTTTATTTTGGGTGGCGGGGGTCTTTTCTGTTCTTTTTTTATTTGGCTGGCCCAATCAACCAGGTATTTATATTTATAAAATGAGCTGATAATTTCTGTTTTTATTATCAGTGGATCCAGCATGATCATAACTAAAAACTTGGGACTGCCACTCTGCTGAGAGGCACCAATAATTATCCGGTGGGATTTATTCATTCACCAAAATTGAACTAAATGCTTACTTTGTTCACTCTAGTGTTCTAGGTCTAGGTGACAGGAAACAACAGTGAGTGAATAAGATAAACTCCTAACCTGCTGGGTCCTATTTTAACATTCATCTACCATGTAGATAATCAAGTATGTTTTCAATCTTTTAGCTACATAAAACACTTCTGTTATAAAATGTGCCTCTAGGGCGCCTGGGTGGCTCAGTTGGTTAAGCCACTGCCTTCAGCTCAGGTCATGATCCTGGAGTCCTGGGATCGAGTCCCACATCGGGCTCCCTGCTCAGTGGGGGGTCTGCTTCTCCCTCTGACCCTCCCCCCTCTCATGTGCTCTCTCTCTCTCTCTCATTCTCTCTCTCAAATAAATAAATAAAATCTTTAAAAAAAAATTTAAAAAAAAATGTGCCCCTAAGGCATACCTAGAGAAAGTATAATGTCGTGTTCAGAGTGTGGACCCTGACACTGACAAGGTTTAAATCCTTAAGCTCTCTGTACCTTATTTCCTCACCTGTGCGGTGGGCCCAGTGATAGAACACATCTCATTCGGTTCTGGAGATAATTAAATGAATTTTTCATCTGATATGCTGAGTGCAGAGCCTGGCCCATGATAATTGTTATGTGAGTGAATCCTATTAATTAATGTGAATGTATCTTCTTTATAAAATTTAAAAGACTCAGGCTTTTCAAATGAATTTTAATTTTATTTATTTATTTATTTATTTATTTATTTATTTATTTATTTATTATTATTTTTAAAGATTTTATTTATTTATTTGACAGAGAAAGACACAGCGAGAGAGGGAACACAAACGGGGAGTGGGAGAGAGAGAAGCAGACTCCCTGCCGAGCAGGGAGCCCAATGCGGGACTCGATCCCGGGACTCCAGGATCATGACCTGAGCTGAAGGCAGTCGCTTAACCAACTGAGCCACCCAGGCGCCCGAATTTTAATTTTAATTGAAAGCAGACATAATTTAGAAATGAAAGGGTGTGATATAACGTCTTCCCCAGTCACCCAATTATGTAAGGACTTCTAAAGCAGGTGTGTCTGTGTATACATATCTATTTATTTGCACATTTTGCTGTCCTGTGGAAATTATATGTTCACGGGAGAAATCAGCCACTGGTCTTGATATTACTTTTATTCTGATAAAGTTTATTTTCACATCACAAGTTTGGAACTTTATTTTACAACTTAGTACTAAAATTTGAGTTAGTGCTGGAACTACAAACGTCAAATCAAAATCAAACAAACCCCACAATCAACCATTGAGTAATTTAGTGTATATATTGTTCTACAAAAGCAAATCACATGAACATCAGGAAGTCTCCCCATTAATACCATCCTTCAAAGTATAAGAAATGCTTCAGTTGTATTTATGCCTTTAAAACCTGCCTTCTCCCCATCCCCCATTGATGAAAAGGTACATGTTTCCATTTAAGCCTATACAGAGCAATTATTTAGCTTTTTGCAGGTTTCTTTTAAACATAATTACCTTGAGAAAGAAAGATGAGTTCATGAAAGCTTCTAAGGAATTTATGCAAAAAAAAAAAAAAAAAAGTGCCCAAGTTGCTTTTCATTTTTAGAGGGTTTTTTCTCTCTATATATTTAAAGACCACATTATGCAGTCATTCATTCTGTAAATTAAACCTTTTGATTCTGAGTAGCATTATGCAGAGCTAGCTTATTGTACCTATTTGCAAATACATTATATTAGTGAATGCTTTCTTTTTCTTTGCCCAAATTGCCAAAATGTGTCACAACAAAGGACATCTTAAATGTTACCAAAATAGAGTTTTGTGTAAGCTATGATAAACACAGTATATGGTATAGTCACTCAAGACACCCAAAGAGATGTGAAACTATGAGATGGAAAAAAAATGAAAGCACTGTGAAAAACTTAAAAGCACAATAATATGAATGTCATGGAAAAGTCACCCAGGGGCACCTATCATTGAAGCACAACTACTAACATGAAGGAAGTTTGATGAAACTAGGCTTTGGAGAATTTTTCCCATTCCCACCCTTTACTTGCTCCAAAAGTAACTGTTGGTACTTCAGATTCCCTGGGGTCTTCTAAGGTGGGCAAGAGATTTGTTGGAACAGATCCTCAGAAACAGAGCAGAGGAAATGCAGTAAAGCTGAGTTGCTTAGATATTCCAGACTATTTTGTCACTATTTTTAAACTGTGATTGACATATTAACCCTCTCTCCTGTGTTCCTTCCATTCTACTAATTGTATTTAAATAATTATTTACATGGGACATCACAAAATCCCAGTGATAGGACAAGGTTTGAGGAGAAGAGATGGAATTTAAAGAGCTAAGATGTTTCTGTATCTCTTTGTCTAGTCTTTAACCACCATATTTAGTAAACAGAAAATAAAAAAAAAAAAAAGAACTTGAAAAGTCCTTTATGTAATTTGCATATAGGGAAGAAGTTTGCACAGGGTCAATGAATCAGGGAGGAAACAAAAAAGGGAGCTGAGTGTGGAAAAGAAAAAATATTATCTTCTAAGAATTTTTTTTTTTTTAAGATTTTATTTATTTTTTGACAGAGACACAGTGAGAGAGGGAAACAAGCAGGGGGAGTAAGAGAGGGAGAAGCAGGCTTCCGCTGAGGAGGGAGCCCGATGCGGGGCTCGATCCCAGGACCCTGGGTTCATGAACTGAGCTGAAGGCAGATGCCTAAAGACTGAGCCACCCAGGCACCCCTATCTTCTAAGAATTTAAGAAGAAAATGAGCTTAGATGTTCTAAAGCGTTGTCCATTTAAAGGTGCTTTGGTTGAGTTACTATACTCTCAAATACTTACACACTGTATAGACAGAGAAAATATTTAAGAGAAAACACATAAGCATTTTCAAATGGCTACTATTAAAATAAAAATGTACTTCTAGCTAAATAACTGTTAACCATAATATTTTATGTCTAAGTATTATAAATTAATATAAATTATATTTAATATAAATCTCTTAATATAAATTAAGAGAAAAAAAGAGAAACATGGATTATTTGTCCATGGAGGCAAGGAGACTGAGGAATAATCTAATATTCAATAGTTTTTCACATATATGTGTTTCAATATATATGTGTATATTTATTTTTATCATACTTTATTGTCCTGGGTGGTTTGTTCATTTGCTCTACAGTACTTATATTTCTAAACTCTCCTGGATTCTCACATCACTTCTGCTACTCATTACCTCACCTCCTTTAACTCTCAGAGACACTGATGAGGTCTTTTTTTGAGAAGAGTGTGAGAGGAAACTATGTAAATTCAGAATATGATTTACATTGCATTTGGGAATAGTGTGATAGTGAAAAATTACAAATTCATATACAAATCACTGATGGTTTTAGGATCTTCAGACTGTTTTGTTTTTTACAAACTGTGCATATGTGTGATTTCAGTATAGTTTAACAATGATACTGCAAATGTCTGAGACTAATTTTGTCTTAAAATGCTTTTTTGTTTGTTTGTTGTTGTTTTGTCTATAGAGAAACAAAAGCATTTGGGGATGAAAACAGATACTAGGTATGATGTAACTTGGGTTTTATAAGTGAGCCTGGGGTTCTTTATAGTAATACACTTGTTCATGCTAACTTAAGGGAGATGTGCAAATTTATACCAAAAAAAAAAAAAATCTGTTTCAATGAGGTCTATACAACTGACAGATAGAAAGCAAATGAAAGAGAAAAATTTTAGTCTCTGGGGCCTAGCTTGCAGAGATTTTGACGCCTGCAGGCCTGAATACGGCTCAGCAAACCCACCAGTGGCCACAGCAACCCCCCTCCCCAACTGCCCTTGGCCAGTCTTCTCTGGTCTTGAGTTGTATCTGTTTACCTTAGAGTGCAGTTCACAGTACAAGTATTACCATTTTAAGATAGGAAAACATTGCCCTAGGGAGCTATGATTTCCTGGGTCTGAGAATTGCTTTGCATTTCTTTCTGTAAAGGAATAGTCTTTGATTGTAGTCCCTGCTGTATCTATACCGATGTTTATGTCTATATTCTTATCTGTATCTCTTCTACAGACTTTTCTTGAGCACACATAATACGCCATACACAGTGCAAAATACTCAAAATCTGATTTTGATGAATGCTATGCAGACAAGCAATATATAAAGTGAAAACACAATCTGCAACAAATAATGACTAGACACTCTGTCTAATTTATACAATATTTCTATTTGTTAAAAAGTGAATCTTCTGATTTTTTAAAAATGCATCCCATCTTTCTTTCTTGTGCTGTCATCTAGGTAAGTTTAATATCTTTGCATTGTCCAAAACCGACCTTTGTGCTTCGGCTCCAAAATATAACCCAAAGACAAAGTTTGGGTTAAAGAGGAACAATAGCTTTATTGCTTTGCTGGGCAAAGGAGGCTTCGGCAGGCTATGGCCTTCAAAAAACTGCAAGCCCCCCAAGGAAGGGGCTGGGGGGTTTTACAGAGAAATATAGATCTAGCCAGTTTTGACAAGAATTGTGTATGTGCTGACAGCCTCGTAAATTAGTCATTTTCAGGATTTTGAGAAAAAAAAATGTTCACTGAAACAAAAGGCTAAGAAGAGAGGAGAGAAGGTTTGCAGAAGAGAGGAAAAAGGTTACTTTAAAATTGAGCTTCACTCAAGCATTAGTGTGGCCATTTTGATTTTTGTTCAACTTTATGCTTTTAAGTGGTTCCACTTGCTCTTCTTCTAAATATGAAACTTCATTCTGGTTCGTGTCTATGAGACTGGATTATCTGTTGCTCTTAATATTATTGATTTAAGAGATCCTCATCTTGGTATTTCTAAGGAAAGCCAAAATATCCTGGTATTTCTGTTGGTGAAGATTCAAAAGGAATGAAGCAAGCTATTTCCCTTGAATGCTGTTACTCATGAAAAAGGGGCTAACTGCTTAATTCCAGGGGCCTGTTATTATTTGTAAACTGGTTCTTAAATAAGGATACTTACAGATACGTCTTGTTCCAGACGGTACCATTTAACTACCTGTGTCACTCAATGAGTGGTTTTCTGCTTTAGCTTTAAACAAATACTCAACACAGCAATTCTGTTACCAAGAATTCTCTCTTAAAATTTGAACAAAATCCTAAAGTGCTGCATGAAGTGATAGCAAAAGCAATTTCCTTCAGCCTGGGACACATGGGTTAAAAATAAACAGAGCAAGAAGGTACTGGTCGGGGAAAAAAGAAAGAACTGTAGCCAAGTGGAAAGGGACAAGATCTCTGGACTTACTCTGAAGATCTGAGTGCCAGTCTGGGCTCTGGTACTTAATAGCCTGGTACCTTGATCGGTCTCAAGAAGGTCAGGAGAAGTTCATCCCTTTCACAGGATTTGAGGACTAAATAAAATAATCAATAATTTCCCACACTATATCTGATGGATGTTAATAGATGTTACCAGAGGAAAAAATACATGTTTTGTGACTCTCCAAGAAAACATATGTGTTACTGTGTTTCCTTAACTTGTTTGGGCCTCAGCCAGCACTCTTCTTGGAAAAGTGTTCATTCCATGGAACACCTTTTGGAAAATGTTACTCTAGTCACTAAAATGGGATTAAAACTTAAGTGGTTAAAAATGTAGATGTAACGGTAGACAGTAATCTGGGACCTGTATTCTACTAATTTGTGTTCTGAGCAGCTGTCCTATCTGATTCTCCAAATTAATCCATTATATATAATGTTTTAAAATCAATTAGTTAGAAGTTATGAAACTTAGTACATCAGATATTTAAAAATAAACAAACAAAAAGCAAAAAAAATAAAAAATCTTTCTGTGTCCACAGGCTCAGAGAACACCAGCTATATTTCTCAGTTTTATGTTTAAAACATAACCTGATATTATTTTGCCTCCTTCATGGAATTTTTACTCTAGAATTTTATTAGCACAGCTTAAAAGGAAGTTCTGTGAAAATTTTAATGTTATTTTTGCATTAATTTTAGTAAAACCTAAAAAGTATATGAGTATTAGAGAAACAGCTTAAGTACTGGACAAATCTTGGATTCAAATCCTAAAAGCCGCTTGTTCTGTGATCTCTACGATTTATATACCTCTCCAGCCTCAGTTTCACATACACAAAGTGGGTGAAAGTAATATCTACCTTCAAGAATATTTGGGAAGTACAAAGAAGGAAATCATCAGATGAAAGCAATTGGCATGCAACTGTTACTTTTGAATGATAATAGAAAGTCATGTATTTCCCTGTTTAAATGAAGATGTTCATAGCACTGGGAATGAGTAGACCACAAATTCCTGGCTTTTATTTATTTATTTATTTATTTAAATATTTTATTTATTCAGTCGAGACACAGAGATAGAGAGAGAGAGAGAGAACACGAGCAGGGGGAGAGGCAGAGGGAGAAGCAGGCTCCCCACTAAGCCAGGAGCCGGACGTGGGGCTCGATCCCAGGATCCTGGGATCATGACCAGAGTCGAAGGCAGATGCTTAACCTTCTGAGCGACCCAGGCCCCCCAAATTCCTGGTTTTTAAAAATTAGAAACCGTCAATGCCTGGGTGGCTCAGTCAGTTGGTTAAGCGGCCGACTCTGGATTTTGGCTCAGGTCTTGGTCTCAGGGTCCCGGGATGGAGCCCCAGGGCTCTGGTTCTGCGTTCAGCGAGGAGTCTGCTTGAGGATTCTCTCGCTCCCTCTCCTTCTACCCCTCCCCCTGCTCATGGTCTCTCTAAAATAAATAAAAAATCCTTAAAAAAATTAGAAACAAATTTATCTTTATTAAAACAACTCTATATGATAATGCAGTCAAATTTCAATTTATGTTGCGAAGAATAAAACGAAATATCTCATTTATGCTGCACATCTGTATCTATGAGAGTCTTTCCTTATGTATTTCTTTCTTTTTTTTTTTTAAGATTTTATTTATTTATTTATTTGACAGAGAGAGACACAGCGAGAGAGGGAATACAAGCAGGGGGAGTGGGAGAGGGAGAAGCAGGCTTTCCGCCGAGCGGAGAGCCGGACGCGGGGCTTGATCCCAGGACCCTGGGATCATGACCTGAGCCGAAGGTAGACACTTAACGACTGAGCCACCCAGGCGCCCCTCTTATGTATTTCTTTCATATTTCTTCTCTGTGTCCTTTTGCATGCTCATGGTTACTTTGCTCTTGTACTGGAATTTGAATTTTAATAGTTGTGTTTTTAAAATTGTAAATTATATTCTTGCCTCTTTTTATTTTATGTTTTTGATGGTCTCAGGAATACCAAGTATATTAATTATTCTCATTTTAAAATTATTGCCTGCCTGTTGTATTAACACTTTCTTCCACTTTCAGTTTCTCTTTCATCAGTCTGGTAATCACTGGCACACCTGAAAATCATTGCGAACATTGGTTCAGATTGTAGGGGCCTCACTGACATAAGGAGGGAAGACGTTCATGAGCTGATGGTTGTGTTTTAAGACCCATAAAGAGGTTGCCATTGCAGCTCAAGTATTTGTCTTTTAGCAACTGAAAGTCACCTAGAATAGAACACCAGCACCCACTCTGGTGTCTCCAGAAACAATGCCTTTCTTCCTAGAAACCTGTCTTTCTTCCTTTCTTTCTTTCTAGAAACCTGTCCTAAGGCTTTATCCTGGAGACAAATACTGCAGCAAATTTGAGAGCAAGGAGCTGGTATGGCTGCTTCCTAGCTCTTTGATTAATTTACATCACCAATTGCCCCTTATTTCTGCTTCTTACGCTAGATTATTCTGGAGTTCTGAGGGAAATACTCATTTCAGAGCAAGTCTGTATTTTCCTATATTGTACTAATGGTTACTAGGTCTGTTAAATTTCCCCATCTGTCTCCAATTGTTTTGTATATTCAGAAGTTCTTTAACTTTCTGGTTAAAGAAATGAATTTATTCTAATTTTCTAATTGCTTCTTTCTCTCCAATAGGATTTTTTCTGGGGTGGGAGGGGGGGAGACAGGGAGAGGTAAAGTCATCTGGAAATTGATAACTTTAAAAGATTTATGTCTTTTTAAGATCATGTTTTTCTTTGAGTCTATGAATGGTCACAGTGAGTCTATACATGGTTTTCTCATTCTCCTTTTTAGACATATTTGACTATAACCACCAAAGAGTCTTATTTCTCAGCTTTTGGCTTGGTTTAGTTCTTCAACAGAAGAAATTCTTCTTCAGAATTGAATGTGCATTATTTATGTATTCATTCGTTCATTCATCAGATATTTGTTAAGCATATCATAGATACCAGATAATGAAGAAATATGGACAAAGCCTCATTAGAAGAGAGCTATACTCCTTTTCTGTAAACACAGGTTTTCTTTATTTTTGCCCACGAGAAGAGATTTGTCTTTTCCTTTCTGCTTATTTAAACTATTAGCGTAGCATATGTTTTGTTTTTGTTTAAAAACTTGCTTACTCTTTGTAAGATAAAAAATCTTCATTCTAACCTAGCAACTGAAAAGAAGAATATTTAAGATTAATTTTCAAGCTCAAATATAACAGAAGATTAAACTGACGTTTTAATTTCACTATCAATACCATGTATGTTCTAGAGACATCCTAATAAAATTGTTGCCATCATGTAGGATATAACTGATGGCCCTTAGTGCAAGTGGCTGTTTTTAAATTAAATTATCGGAATTTATTTTTTATAGGTCTCCCAAGACCAGTAGAGTTAAAGTGCATTTTGCCTATATTGAAGAAGGAACTTCCTGATATTAAAATGGGATGAGTTTCCAAGATTGTTTATGGAAATCCTTCTCTGCTGAGCTTATGAAACAATGTGTCCTCCTGTGTCTTTGCTAATTTAAATGTGATTATCCTTGAAGGCCAGAGACTAGACCAAGTAGCCTCCTAAGGCCCCTTTCAATCTCGTGACCTGTGTGCAGCTCAGCCTCATCATCTCCACTAAGTGAAGTGTTTGTGAAAATGCCAAATGCACATGAAATAACCCTGTGCATATGCAAATGAGTTTATAGGACAAGCGATAGCTTGATGATCCTGGAGGTTTGTGCTTTTCAAACCGGGACATGCATAACCCCAGGGGGACAGAGTGTTATGCCAGGATACATCTGAAGCTGTGGGATGCACATGGTCCATCTTCCTGCCATGTCAATAATGCTAAAAATGTTAGAGACAAACATTTTGAATTTGAATTTTATTTTTATTATAATAAATATGGATATATTGTAGAGTAGAAATCACAAATTTTTGCATTGATTCAAAAAATAAGACGTAAGTCTTCAAAATAATTTCAGACAACTTTGGATTGTCCCCCCAGTGCCCCACCAGGGGGCACTCCTTCAGTCTCCTCTCCTATTCCTTGATGGCGGTGGTCTCAGCACTCTTATGTAGGTGAAATGTATGGCCTACAATACTGGTTTCATTGCCCATATGACTATCACAGCTTGAGTAACCATGTTTTTTTTTTTTTTTTAAGATTTTATTTATTTATTTGAGAGAGAATGAGATAGAGAGAGAGCATGAGAGGGGGGAGGGTCAGGGAGAAGCAGACTCCCTGCTGAGCAGGGAGCCCGATGCGGGGCTCGATCCCGGGACTCCAGGGTCATGACCTGAGCCGAAGGCAGTCGCTTAACCAACTGAGCCACCCAGGCGCCCTGAGTAACCATGTTTTTAATGCTAGTGGTTAATGTATCTAGATTCAATAAAATTTTGCTTTGAGACTAGCAGATTAGAACTTGATCTTTTTATAATTTGATAAAAGGGCAATATAAACCAGCCTCATGATTGTCTCTCTCTTTGTATATATATTAGTTATTTATTTTGAGAGATTCAGACGTTAACATCTGATTGAATGTTAAATATCGAAATGCATGAAGCATGCAGAATCGTCCTTAGAACCTTTATAGGTTATACTAGCTATGGTTGGTTGCTAGCCTAGCACTAGCAGCTCTTCTCTACTCTGATTGTACTCAGATTCTCTTTTTTGTGAATCTCTAAGTTATCATCTCAAGCCTTTCGAATCTGAATCTCTAGATGGTATTAAAATACCCTGAAAATCATGAAGTTTGAGATAAACTGCATGCATATTCAAATTACTCAAATGACAATTTTATTTTTAGTTAATTTTCATTTAAGGATGACTCTCAATTTTCTATCAAAACCCAGATAGACAGAGCCATGAATTCCAGCAATTTTTTGCATTTCTGGTGTCTTTTTTAGAGATCTTCTCAAATAGAAAAATCTGTAAATACAGCTCCACTGGTTGACCTCACACATTTTTCTTCCCCTCACTCAACATCCCTAACATTTAAGTCCAGAGCCAGAACTGGGACAAACTCTGAGGGGAGAGTGCGCACATTATGTTTCTTGCTTATCCTGTTTCTCCCTTCTCTTCTTTTTAGAAGACCTCTGGGGAAAAAAGGTTTATTCTCCTTGTAGCTTTCCTTTTATTCCTGTGGGAAACATCAGACTAATGGGATGTAAGCCAGTCCTGATATTTCTAACCTTTTGCCAGTAGTAAAAAGACTGAGATGTGCACTGTCCTGCCCAGTTCATTTTTTTTTTTTTTTTTTTTTATTTGCGAGAGAGAGAATGAGAGACAGAGAGCATGAGAGGGAGGAGGGTCAGAGGGAGAAGCAGACTCCCTGCTGAGCAGGGAGCCCGATGCAGGACTCGATCCCGGACTCTAGGATCATGACCTGAGCCGAAGGCAGTCGCTTAACCAACTGAGCCACCCAGGCGCCCATGCCCAGTTCATTTTTAAGCAGCCCTCTGTCTACCCATGTGACTCAGCAAAAATAATTTCATGAATGAATTTTAGCATACTTGATTTGAAATCAGGAATCAGGAACCTATAAAAGCAAGTATCTGATAATAAAAAAAGATCATCCAAACCTTAGAGTTGGAAGGCACCGTTTAGTTCTAACCACAGCAGTTCTGGAAGCCTTCTACAAAATTGCTATCTAAGGTCATTCAGCCTCTTGGACATTTTCAGTAAAAAGTGTCACTTTAAATACTTTCAGTGAAAATTCATTGCCCAAAATAGACAATCACATTGGCATATTTCACTGTTAAAAAGTGTGGTCTTAAAATGAATCCCAAATCTGCCATTTTATATTTCGCATCTACTCCTTTGGAATAAATGCTAAAGTCTTATCTTCTCCATGGTGTACTTCAAATATTTGAAAGGATCATATCTTGTATTAATCTAGTGGTTTGCTAGAGCTGGCATATACTGGGTTATAAGAAGTTTTCAGGAAGTTTGCAAACTGGTGGTTAAAACTGGCCATTATTAAAAATTAAATTATACAAACTGGAAGTTAAAGAGATTATGTTTAAAAGATAATATATAGCTCATCCCTTCCTAATTAGTTTACTATTATCTATGACTGAGGTTGTTTATATCTATAGCTGCATTATAGAAATACTGTATATTGTTGTGCTATGCATATCTCTTCCCAGTCCTTCATTCAGTGATACCATATTGGTAGCTTGAAACTGGTCATGGCGGGAGTATTTATACCATAGAAATTAACAAATGCTAAAAAATAGGGCTTTTCTCTCTCTTATTCGAGTTCATTCAGTGATACCCCATTGGTAGCTTGAAACTGGTCATGGCGGGAGTATTTCCACCATAGAAATTAACAAATGCTAAAAAATAGGGCTTTTCTCTCTCTTATTCTAGAGACCTAGTTATCATAAATATATACCACACTACGGCCTCATCTCTGATCCATCCTGAACATTTAATGTAGGTCCTTTTATCATCTTATAACCTTTTAAAATTCATTTCTCTATAATTTTATGAGCAGCTCTACTCCCCCACATACCTCTCTCCAGATGTCCATTAGTTTCTATTAGTACTCAGATCCTAACACAAAATTCTAAATGCATTTTCTATACAAAAAAAGCCAAAATTACAAGTTGCCCCACCTACAACACAGGATTTTTGAGGGGCTCCAATAATTTTAAAAAAAGAACCATGAAAAACATAATGTGTTACAAAAATATAAAAAAAAAATTAGACTTTACTAGTAGCACAGGTCACACAAGTAATATAGCTACTATAAGCTTCAACAGTCAGAACAAATGTCAAATAGCATTCTCAGTCTTGGTGCCTCATTTTAATGACGTGAATAAATTAAGTCCTTAGAAGGGTGCCCAGAATGGTAAGGAATCCAACTTTGATTTTGTTATTCTATCATAGGCTTAGATTTCTATGTTTTTTGTTTTTTTTTTTTAAAGATTTTTATTTATTTATTTATTTAAGAAAGAGAATGAGACAGAGAGAGAGAGCATGAGAGGGGGGAGGGTCAGAGGGAGAAGCAGACCCCCCACTGAGCGGGGAGCCCGATGGGGGACTCGATCCCGGGACTCCAGGATCATGACCTGAGCTGAAGGCAGTCGCTTAACCAACTGAGCCACCCAGGCGCCCTGTTTTTTTTTTTTTTTTGATTAAACTAATACTAATATGTGCTTATACTGTGAGGTGATTCGCTAAAATTATTAAAGATTATCTCATAATTATATAATACACCCATTGATAACTGAGAATGGGTTCTATAATAAGCTGACTTTCTACCAATTAAAAAAGTAGATATTATAAGTAAAGCATTCTTAAAATTAGGTTAGTTTCCATCTTCATATTCTTAAGATAATCCTCCGTAGTTTCAGAACAACAAAAAAGAAAACTATAATTTTTTATAAATGTGGAACCTCGTACCTTTTTTTTTTTTTTAAGATTTTATTTATTTGATAGAGAAAGACATAGTGAGAGAGGGAACACAAGCAGGGGGAGTGGGAGAGGGAGAAGCAGGCTTCCCACTGGGCAGGGAGCCCAATGCGGGGCTTGATCCCAGGATCCCGGGATCATGACCTGAGCCGAAGGCAGGCGCTTAACGACTGAGCCACCCAGGCGCCCCGAAACTCAAACCTTTTATAGCAGAATAAGAAACATCAAAACCTATTCTTAGAAGTGTCATCGTGTGTAATGAAAACAACCAAAAGTAAATATGACAAAGCAATATCAATAGAGGAAATTGTGTGATGTGCAACAAACTAGATTAATACATTAAGGAAAGATAGAGACATGGAACCAGGGGCAGAAACGAAATGAAGAAGACAAGGCTAAAGGTATTGGGAATTAAGGGATGAGGCTGCAAAGGTAGATAGGTTGAGATTAGTGAAGACATCATATATGTTATTAAAGATTAGAGAACACACTTTTTATGTAGCAGGAGTCACTGAAGACATTTTTAAAAACTGCGTAATCTGAAGCAGTGATATTTTACAAGATAACACTAGCAATGTTGTGGGCTGTATCGGAGAAGAGAGAAACTGAAAGGCAGTGTGACTGGTAATAAGTGGATGACAATGCAATAGTCAGATCAAATTGTAGAGATGTTTTCAGGAGTGCCAGCAGAAGCTGAAAGAGAAAAATGCAGATTTGGCGATCTACACAGGGATAGTAGTTAAAGCCATAAAACACAAATTAACAAGCATAATAAACAAATAAAACCACCAAGGGAGTAAGTATAAAAAAATATACTTTTGTCAGAATCTTAGGATAGGATAAAAAGAAAAAAAAAATTCAAGAAGAGGGTCTATAATGTCAAATACTGAGAGTGAGCAGAGTAACATATATATTTTTGAACAGTATTCTGCATAAGCTTCTTCATAAATATGCCATATTACTTTAATTAGCATTTTGAATTGATTATTTAGACTTACTTTAAAAAACTTTGTATTATTGTAAATGAAAAATCATTAATAGAAGGTAATTGTAAAATGAATAGAAAATTACTAATACCAAATAAGAGAATATTATATATTGCTGAAAACTGACTTTTACACAGCCAGTGGTTTAATACACTATATTTCAAGAAATACAGGACTAAGAAAAGCCACTCTCTCTATGTATAGTGAAGACTTAAAGGAGCTGAGTTTTGAGGAAAAGAATTAGATTCAAGAGACAATTGACAGCTTGTGAGCAGACTGAATATATGAGCTTGTCCTTGAAGTCAGTTGCAGGATAGAGGATGAAGGATGAAACTATGAGTGACAAGAACTAAGTGTGTCCTGATGCCTAAGCTGGAATTTGGATATTTACGTTAGAACATCTGAGAGATGGTAACTTTCACCTTTCAAACATGTTGCAGAATTTTGCATTCCCTACAGTTATATCTCTAACTGTATTTTCCATCTCCATTGGGAGATGTTTCTTCCTAAAAAGACTAAGAAATAAAAATATGTTCCAATAGAGGACTAAACAGGTAAACAGGGCCAAGCAATAGTTCTGGATTTGACATGACTGTATTGAAAGACAATGGTTTTCTTTATTTAATGTTAGAGGATGCAATGAAGTAAAATAAATTTTTTTTAAAAGCACCTTTTTTTTCCCCTCTTTTTAAATCCAAGTTGCTTTCTGCAGGAAAATAACCTCTCTTTTTATAGCTGTTTGTAATGTTGAAGAGAAAAGGGATCTTTTATGGCAAAGGATATGCTGGAATGTACATGTCCTTCCAAATGTTAAAAACTTATCTAGATTTGCAAAGAAATTGTCTTTATACAATGAAAACCTCTCAGGAAGTCCAACTGCTTATTTGTTTGTTCTTTCAAGCAAAACAAATCATCATTAAAAAGGTTCAGCTTCAAATTAAGACCTTTTAGAAGCTTAGAGGGACTTGCTCACAAAAGTTCAAATCCCTTAGAAAATGGCTCATTGCTGCCTCAGAGAAAGAGAAAAATAGCTACTGATGAGATTCAAATCATTCTCTATCTTCTCTTTCATTAATTTTAAACATAATTCATAGGCCATTATGCTCTGGAAATCAAAATAATTATTCCTTATTGTAGCCTACCATTTTTCATCATTACACACACACAATGTCCAATTTCACCCCACTCATTCAAAATGGCGCTGAAAGCAGGCAAAAAAGATTAACTCCAATACTTACATTTGGTTTTAATTCATAGCTTTCTAAAGAGTTTTACTAGTCTAAATATGTATTTACACAATAGAATATGATGAGTCATTTCTAAAATGTAAACATACTAGTTTAAAAAATTGCTTAAATATGTATTTCTGCCTGAGCTTCTCTCAGGATATTCCTGAGATTCACAGCAATAACTCCCTAATATTTGAATCACACCACTTCTCAGTACATTACAAATAATTAAAAAAGAGTGGGCAAGGGGTAGAGGTACCTCTCAAAGTAGTCAAAATATTGAGGTCCTGGGGCGCCTGGGTGGCTCAGTCGTTAAGCGTCTGCCTTCGGCTCAGGTCATGATCCCAGGGTCCTGGGATCGAGCCCCGCATTGGGCTCCCTGCTCCGTGGGAAGCCTGCTTCTCCCTCTCCCACTCCCCCTGCTTGTGTTCCCTCTCTCGCTGTGTCTCTCTCTGTCAAATAAATAAATAAAATCTTTAAAAAAAAAAAAATATTGTAGTCCTTCATCTTTCTTGATGTTGGATAGCCACAGGGACTCTGTCCCTCATTTCAACTGGGATCACCTTCAATCTATTCTGACTAAGCTTTTTAGCAGGTTGTTGTTCAAAATCTCTAATAATCAAATACCTGGGAAGATGTTTCAGAGAATAATAGTGTTCACTTTCTATAGAGAAACATCTTGCTCAGCACATTGGCTTCATTCATTTCACTGTACCATCAGTGAACTCTGTGCTTTTAAACAGTCTACAGCACATTAAAAAACACTCCAAATCTTATTTTTTATTGCTAGTGGGGGTGCTCATGTGGGGGCCAGTGTCAATGTCATCTTATGTCTGAGGTTTGCATCTCTGCCTTAACATGCCACTGCCAGTCCCAATTTTGGTCCAAGATGAAGCGGAAGTGAATTGGATGGGAGGGTCCATTGGTATGGACATAGAAAGAAAGGAAGTGGAGTAATAAGACTTATCTGGTTTTTAATCGCTATGTTATTAATGATACCCATTTCTACCAAAGGGTAGTCTAATTTAAACATTGCTCCAAGCAAACTATTTTGTAAGTGCCACATGCTGTATCTCTGTCTTGAGTGTTCTCTTCAATGTTCTATAGATATCTATCTGATTTATTTGAAGGTGGAAGACTCCCCAACTCCCATTCTCTCTCCCCACCCCCAACACCTTATAAAGTAATATCAGACACAGGCTGATCTTTCTGGGAAACAGATTTTGAGATGCAGAACATGAATGGAGTAATTTTATTGGAGAATGTACTCTAGATAAATAGCCATTGGAGAGAGAATAAAGCAAGACTGGACAGAAGGAGAAGTTGAACTGAAAGACAATCATAACAAAGGCCTCTGTGAGTCTCATGGAAGCTCTGGAGCTGGGATGTCCCCTCAGGTCTGTCTTGTACTGGGGAAGGGAAGGATCATCGAATGCCTTGGTTAGGAGCCTGAGGATTCAGTGTTTAGGGTTCTACAATCATCAGAGCTACTGGGTATCAGATATCAAATTTGCTCATGAATTCTATTGGAAAATATTTTTGCAGAAACATTTATGTTGATACTTCTAGGACTCCAGGCCCCTGCCTCCTTATCAGGAGGATGGTGAAATTTGCTCTAAAAAATGTTTACTGAGGGCTTATGAACCAAATGTATGTTATAAATATCATCTCAATCCTGAAAGCCAGGCATCATATTTTTCCTATTTTATAGATGAGGAAATTGATTCTAAGTGTGATCAAGTCAACTGCCAAGGTTCTCACAGTTAGCAGGCTTGCAGGCAGACCTATGTTTTCCTGCTCAATGTTTACATTGTACTCCTTTACAGACTTTGGGGAGAGGATTTGAATGACAGGCAGGGCAAAGTCTAGAATTGATCTGATTATGAAGCAAGAATCAACAATCAAGGCAAAGGATCAAATGGTGTATTAGGGATCTCTAGAGAATCAGAACCAATAGGAGACAGAGAGAGAGAAAGATACTAAGCAATGCTGAAGGATGAGAAGTCCCACAGTTTGCAAACTAGAGGTCAGTGATATAATTTATTATGAGTCTGAAGATCTGAGAACCAGGAGGGTTGATACTGTAAATCCCAGTCTTAGGGCGGGAGAAGATGAGATAAGATGTTCCAGCTCAGGTAGTAAGGCAGGGAAAAAAAAAAAAAAAAAAAAAAAGGGATGACTTCCTCCTTCCTCTGCCTTTTGTCTATCCAGGCCTTCAATAGATTGGATAATACCTACCCACACTGGGGAAGGCAATCTACTCATTCTCCTGATTCAAATACTAATTTCATCCAGAAATACCCTCATAGACACACCCAGAAATAATGTTTAATCTGGGCACCCCATGGCCAGTCAGGGTGACACACAAAATTAATCATCACAAGTGGTAAAGCCATATTCATATTTGGAAATACCCATTTTTTCCAAGCCCTTAGATACTGTGGTAATTGATTTGAAAATTTAATGTGTTTTAAGAAGATTAAAACATTTTATCATATCAAGGACAATAATGCCAACCAAGAAAAGCCAAGTACCTAATATGTTCCAGTCCTGTATCAATAACACATTATTTTACAACATGAATACCATTATTATTATGCCTATATTTTAGGGTGGGAAATTTAGAGAAATTAAATAACTTTCCCAAGGCCATTTTACTAGTAAGTGACAGGTCTAGAATTAAAATCCAAATTATCTTACTCTAAAATCTGAGCTCTGAGCTACTATTCTACATAGTTTCTCAATGATCTTTCTGAAATGTAGAAATGTCAAGATGTACATTGCTTGCATATTGGTTTATCAAGGAAACTTCAATTGACTTCTTCTGGCATCACTGTAATTTTTGGAAGCAATGCCTACTCTTCCTTCCGGTGCTGAATGGTTGCTTAAATTGGGAATGCCATTTCTTAGAAACCCTTCTCTGTACCAGGTCACAGTTGGCCAAAATAGAAACTTGTATGAAATTTGGGACATGAGTTAAGAAGCAGCCATTGTTCTCTGAAGATTGTCATGGCTAGTTGTGGTGACAGAGAGTCACAGAGGTATTGGCAGGCTCCAGCTTGTCCTCTCTCAACTCTTACTTTGAGTCTAGCTCTTCTATCTGACTGATGACCCTGATGACCAACAGCAACTCCAATATTGTCACTAGTTTCTTGTATGGGTATTCAGAAAAGCAAGAGCTTTCCATGGACTTCTCTATTAGGTACCTTTCCATGGTCTTGTTTCAGTAGCTGGATGTGCTTAGCCTCTCAGAACTACCTAATTCTTTTGATCCTCCATCTTTACCTTTTGGGTCTTCACTACCCAAGTATTCCCCATATTTGTGTGAGGTCTAATTCTTCTGCTTACCTTATTGAATGTTGAGTGATACAGAAATTAGTATCTGAGAGTAGATGCTAACATAACAAAAACCAAAACAAGGAGACTCAAAAAAAAATTTTTTTTAAGATTTTATTTATTTATTTGACAGAGAGAGAGACAGTACAAGCAGGGGGAGCAGCAGGCAGAGGGAGAGGGAGAAGCAGGCTTCCCCACTGAGCAAGGAACCCAATGCAGGGCTTGATTCCAGAACCCTGGGATCATGACCTGAGCCGAAGGCAGACACTTAACTGACTGAGCCACGCAGGTACCCCTCAAAAAAAAACTTTTTACAGATTTATTTTATTTGAAGCGGGG
This sequence comes from Mirounga leonina, assembly GCF_011800145.1. Taxonomy (NCBI): domain Eukaryota; kingdom Metazoa; phylum Chordata; class Mammalia; order Carnivora; family Phocidae; genus Mirounga; species Mirounga leonina. The sequence continues at coordinate 8,082,970 of NW_023270431.1, forward strand.
GAGGGGCAGAGGGAGAGAATCTTCAAGAGGACTCCCCTACTGACTGTGGAGCCTGACATAGGGCTCGATCCAACAACCCAGGATATCATGACCTGAGTCAAAATCAAGAGTCGGATGCTTCACTGACTGAGCCACCCAGGACCCTGAAACTAAAAAATATTTATAGAAAACTCACAAAGTTTTAAAGAGACTTTTACTAGAAAACACACAATGTAGTCTGACCCAAAAGCACAATTTAAACTGACCAAAGGGTTGTGGGCTCTAAAGTTATACAGGCAGGAAGCAGGCTGAGAGAACTTTACAGATTAAAATATGGTCTTTTTTTTTTTTTTTTAAATGGAAAAGGAAAGGTATCTCAGAAGGAGGTGCCAAGTCCCTAGGCAGTGAAGCCAACTGAGAATAATGGATTAAGGAACTATTGTCAGCAAAACTGGGGACTAATCAAGAAATGTTCTCTGCTCCTAGTGAAATTGGGAGATCTGAAAACATGTTCTTAGTTTATTTTACTTTATTCGTTTCTCATTTCTCTCTTCTCCTCTTCTTTTTCTTCCCTTCTCTACCCATTCTCTCCTCTTTCTTCTCTGTTTGTTCATTCCTTCCTTCTTTGCTTTTGTTTGCCCAGTTGTAGTTTTGAAATTGCTATGAACTCAGAACTATGATTTCCATTCTTCTCCTTTGTAAACACAAGTCTCTATTACAGTTGTTTCGTCCGTGTCTCACCATTGAATGCTGGTTATGCAAGGGTCGGATAACTTGTATTTTTAAGTTCAAAGGTTTTTAGGCTAAAAGGCATTGTATCTGATAAGCCTCATGCATATTTGGACCTAATTTAAATGATGAAATCTTGTACTTTAAGCCACCTGATTCCATGATTAAATAACATTTTGGGATCTTATTTGTAGATGAGTGTGTTTTGCATATGTGAGGAATGTGAATTTTGTCTAGGAAAAAAATTCTTCCCAAGCCTAGGCATGCCATTCCTCTCATCAAGAAGTGGAATCTATTGCCCTCTTCTTGAATCTGCCTGGATTTGTGACCTTCAGTTAATAGAATGCAGAAGAAATAATGCTGTGTCTGTTTTGGACCTATCCCTTAATGGGCCTGGCAGTTTCTACTTTGCTTTCTTGGAGCCGTGAACCTCTGTGTAAGACATCTTATACTCTGCTGGAGAGGTAAGCTCAGCCCTCCTAAGCCATTCCAGTCACCCCAGCAAATATGAGAATGGGGTCATCCTGGAGATTCTGATTCCAGCAAAGCCCTTGGCAGAATGAAGCTTCATGAGTGACCCAAACCAGATGGAGCAGAAAAACAGCCTAGGTGATTCCAGTCAATTCACAGAATTGTGAGAAATCATAAATTGTTACTGTTTTGAGCCACCAACTTTGGGGGAATTTGTTATGCAGTAATTGATAACTCAAAGACTTATAAAAAAATGAATGAATGAAAGAACGAAGGAGTCAATGACTGATTAGAACAAAAGCCTCTGTATTGGAAGTAGATTATATTACCTAGGATATCACTGGGATTATATTACCTAGGATATCACTTTGTGTGTTATCACAAAGGTATGTTACCCTTTCCTCCCACTTAACACCTTTTGTGAAGCTTTATACCTGTGGTTGCCTATGGACAACAAGGTGCTATGGAAAGGTTCTGAATCCTTATATGTGTGGAGATAAAGGTGAGAGAAAAAAAAAAGGGTGTTGTTGACTTGTCCCCAAAAGTTTAGATTAGAACAGCTCTCTTCTCTGAGAAGCAATAGTGAGGAATGATTTAACAAAATTTAAAGGTTTCAGATCATTTGAGAGCCTGAAACAGCAGATGGTAACTATAGTTCAATTCAGACAAACATTTAAAAAAAAAAAAAAAGATGCAAAGCAATAGAGAACTACAAAAGAAGGCTGTGGAAACACATTTCAATGGACTAATCACCCAGTACTCCAACCAGAAAATATCCAAAAACTTCTAATTATCAGCTTGGTGCAAAGAAATGGTCTTCTAAGATGAAGGCCAGAATAAAAAAGTGCTTCAGGTTTTTAGTCTTAACTGTTGAGGGAGGGGTGGGGAAATGGGGATGAGAAAAAAATACTTGGAAGTGGGAAAACATAAAGATACTCTACGATACATGAGATTCTTAGCCACAAACTCCAGAGGATTTAATTTTCTCCATGGAAATAAAAAAGCATTTTGCTATGTGTGTTAACTTATTTGATAGGGTAAATTTTAGTACCTTATGTAAGAGACTGTCTAAAAAGAGCCAGGAGAGCTTTTTTCCAAGCGGAAATGGATTATATAGTCTGTAAACTACCAGTTGTTTACGCTGATGGTCTTGGTGACAGAGGAGGATCCATATACATTTATATAGTCAAATAGGCTGGAACATTCCAAGCCATCTGTTTCCATGTGGTTTCTGTATTTAGATAGGCACTTCTCATAGAGGAAGCTAAGTAGAACTTTAAAGCCTTCACTCCCACTCTGTTAATAACAAAAACCTCTCATTAGGCTCTTCTCCTAGGTTCCACACTTTTCTCAGGGACAACAGAGTTGGTCTTTCTAACTGTAACTTTTTCAGTATGTTATTAACTTGACAATCACATTTTTTTTTTCTTTTTATCATCAGCAAATATTTTGGAACAAAATGAGGCAGGCTCATGTAATCTTGTGTTTCTTTAGAGACAGTTTTGACACTAACAAGCATGCTAGTGATGTGTTTTTGAATTAACTTGTGATGTCATAGTGCTTTTGTGTGTGATGGTTTTGGACCGAACTTAAAATTATCCTATAAGGAGTATCTAGGACCAGGACATTGAGGAGGAAGATAGATAACACTATGTCTTGAGGCTATGGAAGACTTTAAGGTAGGAAAACATTGAACAGATGTCTACAGGAATATCTCTTTAGATATTCAACAATACAGTAGTCCGCAAAAATATGTTATAGATGTTTAAAATTGACTCCTTAAATTAAATCTTAAAAAAAAAATGGGGCACCTGGGTGGCTCAGTCGGTTAAGCATCTGCCTTGGGCTCAGGTCATGTTCCCGGGGTCCTGGGATTGAGCCCCATGTCTGGCTCTCTACTGGGTGGAGAGCCTGCTTCTCCTTCTCCCTCTTCCTGTTGCTCCCTGCTTGTGCTCTCTCTCTCTGTCAAATAAACAAAATCTTGAAAAAAATAAAATTGACTCCTGTCTAAAGTCCAGAGATATTAAAGTTGATGGTCTTTAAAGAACTCTTCTACACTGATTCTTCTTTATTTTTTATTTCTTTTGGTAAGAGTTTAATTGCCATTAGAATTATTTTCAAGTTAAGAAGATAAGAAGATTGACTTTTTTTTCTCACTATATAAATGCTTTAATGGCGGCCTCCGTACAGGATGTGGCGTCAAGACAGGAAAAAGAGCAAGTGCATAGAGAGACATGGCCATCAGAAAACAGATGGTGAGTGAATAAAGAGTTCACACATCTTCCACACACTTTACCGGGCTCTAGGCCACCTCTTCCTCAAACTCACCCTCCTCCTCGGCCCTGGCGTCCTGGTACTGCTGGCACTGCTGGTACTGTTGGTACTGCTGGTACTGCTGGTACTCCTGGTACTGCTGGTACTCCTGGCACTGCTGGCACTGCTGGCACTGCTGGTACTGCTGGCACTGCTGGCACTGCTGGTACTGCTGGCACTGCTGGTACTGCTGGTACTGCTGGTACTGCTGGTACTCCTGGCACTGCTGGCACTGTTGGTACTGCTGGTACTGCTGGTACTCCTGGTACTCCTGGCACTGCTGGTACTGCTGGTACTCCTGGCACTGCTGGCACTGTTGGTACTGCTGGTACTGCTGGTACTCCTGGCACTGCTGGTACTCCTGGTACTGCTGGCACTGCTGGCACTGCTGGTACTGCTGGTACTCCTGGCACTGCTGGCACTGCTGGTACTGCTGGTACTGCTGGCACTGCTGGCACTGCTGGTACTGCTGGTACTCCTGGCACTGCTGGCACTGCTGGCACTGCTGGCACTGCTGGTACTCCTGGTACTGCTGGTACTGCTGGTACTGCTGGTACTGTTGGTACTGCTGGTACTCCTGGCACTGCTGGCGCTGCTGGTACTGCTGGTACTCCTGGCACTGCTGGCGCTGCTGGTACTGCTGGTACTCCTGGCACTGCTGGCACTGCTGGCACTGCTGGCACTGCTGGTACTCGGACACCAGGTCATTCATGTTGCTGTTGGCCTCGGTGAACTCCATCTCGTCCGTGCCCTTGCCCGAGTACCAGCGCAGGTGCCCCTGCCCGTGTACCAGAGCAGGAAGGCCTTGCACCTGAACTTGGCTGTGAACTACTCTGAGATCCACTTGAACAGTTCCTGGATGGCCGTGCTATTGCTCCTGAAGGTGGTAGACATTTTTAGCCCCTGGTGTGGTATGTCACAGACGGCTGTCTTTACGTTGTTGAGGATCCGCTCAACGAAGTAGATGCAGCAGTTCTTGTCTTGGACGTTCAGCATCTGCTTGTCCACCTTTGTGGACATGTAGCCCCTGAATGCTGCAGGCACAGTCAGGTAGCGGCCGTCATGTTCTTGGTGTTGAACATCTGCTGGGTGAGCTCAGGCACCATCAGGGCCCAGTACTGTTGGCTGCCTCGGCTGGTCACTGGGGCGAAGCCCAGCGTGCAGAAGTGCAGGCAGGGAAAGAGGACCATATTGACAGCCAGCTTGTGCAGGTCAGTATTGAGCTGCCCAGGAAAGTGCAGGCAAGTGGTGACCCCACTCTTGGTGGCTGACACCATGGAGTTGAGGTCCTCATAGGTGGGTGTGGTCAGTTCTAGGGTTCCAAAGCAGATATCATAGGGGGTCTTGTTATCAGTGTAATAGGTTTCCTTTGTGTTTTCTACGAGCTGGTGGACCGAAAGGGTGGCATCATAGGGCTCCACCACCGTGTCTGACACCTTGCGTGAGGGCGGTCTCGTTATCAGTGCAATAGGTTTCCTTTGTGTTTTCTACAAGCTGGTGGACTGAAAGGGTGGCATCATAGGGCTCCACCACCGTGTCCGACACCTTGCGTGAGGGCGCCACACTGAATGTGTTCGTGATCCTGTCTGGGCATTCCTCCCGGATCTTGCTGATGAGAAGGGTACCCATCCCAGGGGGCTCAGTCCACCTACCCAGGGAGTGGGTCAGCTGGAAGCCCTGCAGGCAGTCACAGCTTTCAGCTTCCTTCCTCACAACATCCAGCCCCAAGTCGACCAGCTCTTCACCTTCTGTGTAGTGCCCCTTGGCCCACTTGTTCCCAGCATAACTCAGACCGGAAACCAAGTTATCTGGCCTGAAGATTTGCCCAAAGGGTCCCAAGTGCACAGAGTCCATAGTGCCCAGCTTCAGGTCCACAAGCACAGTGCCTAACGACAGTGCAGGGCACGAGCTTGCCACCGGTGGCCTCCTTGTAGTACACGTTGATCTGCTCTAGCTTCAGGTCGCTGTCGCCGTGGTAAATGCTGGTAGGGTCGATGCCATGCTCGTCGCTGATCACCCTCCGAATTTGGCGCGGATCTGGTTGCTGCGCTGGCTGACCTGGAGGGGCAAGATCTCCCTCAGGGCCACAGCCACAGTGGCGCTGGTGGAAGGACCACGCAAGAGCCCAGGGGCTGGCGCAAGGAGCGCTAGGAGTCAACTTTTTAAACTTCAGAATGAACCTCCCTGCTATGACTGACTGTATTTCCTAATATGAAGAATTATAAGTTTTCACAATAAAAGCATAAGCTTTTAGCATACTTTGGTTCTGAGCTTTATGCTTCATCCATCTGCCACATTAGACGTATTCTTTTTTTTTTTTTTTTTTTAAGATTTTATTTATTTGACAAGGAGAGACACAGTGAGAGGGAACACAAGCAGGGGAAGTGGGAGAGGGAGAAGCAGGCTCCCCCCGCCCCAGCAAGGAGCCCGATGCGGGGCTGGATCCCAGGACCCTGGGATCACGACCTGAGCAGAATGCAGACGCCTAACGACTGAGCCACCCAGGCTCCCCCACATAGGTGTATTCTAGTTGGCATCTTGGTAATAGCCAGCACACATACCATGTGCAGGTTAAAACTTATTACTTGTTAAATCAACTTATTACTTATAATAGGGAAACTTTTAAAATTTATTCTTGTCTAATAAAAAATAGAAATGGTCAATAACAAGAAATCTAATTTTAGGAACTTGAAAATATATTTGGGATTACTAACTAGAGAATTTCCCTTTTTTGCAGTTGGCATTTTGGCACAAGTAAACCTTCTTTACTTCCCCCCCTAAAAAGGCTGACCATGATTTGACTAAAGGCAGGATTCCCATCATCCATTTTTTTTCTTTTTTCATCCTCTGTGCCCAAAACAGGGCTTGTAGATGGTAGGCCAGCAAATATTTGTAGAAATACATATGTTGTAATTTAGTATTGCCCTGTGGTTTTAAATAATATTAGAAAGGCAAAAATAATTGAGTAAAAATTGAAATGACTAAATATTTTATTTTGTTTAAAGTTATATGTATATTCCACTTTTGTGAGAGCTAAGAGAGGGTCACAGAAAAAAACCAGAAGATGCTAGGCAACTACATTTCTGAAAAGATCAAGTGCCACTGAATTCGTAGAGTAACAGAAAGTTATATTTAGAAGTAGACTTAAAATATGACAGTTCATGACATGGTATTTATTAAGGAACACACTTCACACATGGGAGTTGACTTTTTGCTCTAGCATGCCTTGCCTTACACCTCTTTTATATAGAACAAACAAAAATGCTTTTGTACATGGCGCCGTGACAGGGTTTCTCAATTCGATTCTCTGATGTAGTTATAAAAAGGCTTTAAGTAGTTATCCACTGCATAAGTTGCCATTTCAATATTGATATAAGCCAAATATAAAATTGGCATCAACAGGGCAGTATGTTACTGAAAACTGAGTTTTCGTTTGTTTGTTTCTTATTTGAACATACCCCTAGTAATCATCCAAGACTTTCCCCGTGGACCACCACCCTCATGTTCCCGTTAGCTGATGGGAGAAATAGCTAGCTGTCAAAAAAATATTTCTCCCATTCTTCCATTGTAGAGTTGCCGCTGGGCATGTGGTTGCTCAGCTAGAGACCATATTTCTCGGACTCCCTTACAGCTAGATGTGGTCCTTTAGCTACATTTTCACTAACGGAATGTTACTAGAAATGAAAGTGACACTTCCAGCTATGGGTCTTAAAGTATTGGGTATGTGAATTCTTTATACTTTCCCCTTCCCATGAGTTGCAGCAGGGTCACTTTTGGGATTCTAGTCAGAGAAAATTACATTTGTATTTTTAAGCCTCTGTTTTATGAGTATCCTTATCAGAGCAGCTTAGGCGTCTCCCTAATACAGTTGGGCCCAGCAATAGTTCTAGCTCCCCTTAGTCCCAAATGAAACCAAACTAGAACTCATTATTTTAGATGCTGGCACTTTCCTTTGAAAACTAACCTCAGAACATTTAATTTATCTACTGGAAGGTGAAACATATTAGAGGTAATATATTCATTTAGGTAGTAGTCATATAAAAACAAGACCCCAGTTTGTAGTGACTGTTGGATAGAATTTCAGGCCAAGTTGGAGTGAAAATATTTAGGACATTGAACTATCATCAGGTGCTGTGTACAAGCAAATTCCATTTTAAATGATACTGGGAATTCCAGCTTTATACAATCCTGCCCTCTAACAGTGATACTAAAAGGTAAAAGCCCAAAGGAGACTTGGGGCTTCTCATGATCTTCGCTGCATTTCCCCTAGAGGCACTAAATGACCACCAGGCTTCAAAATCTTGACATTATCTATCAATTCCACTTTGCTTTGGGCAGCTGTATGGATTATCTCTTCCCTGACTTTAAATGGACTGGTATGAAGTTCATTTAATGATGTGTGCATTTATTCAACAGAGGAGGGGGTGGGGGGATGAGTTAGCCTGGTGATGGGTATTAAAGAGGGCACGTTCTGCATGGAGCACTGGGTGTTATATGCAAACAATGAATCATGGAACACTACATCAAGAACTAATGATGTAATGTATGGTGATTAACATAACACAATAATAATAAAAAAAAGTTGCTGTCCTCATGGAGCTCGTATTTCAACTGGTAGAGACAGAAAAATATATAAGTAAACAAATAAATAAAAACATTCAGATATTGATAAATACTGTGAAGGAGATAAAAGCAGGGTGCTATAATAGAGAGTGACTCAGGAGGAGGATTCTTTACATAGGGTGCCCACAAATTCTTCTCTGCAAAGGTCCTATGAAGCTGAGCTCTAGATGGTAAGTAGAGGCAGGCATTGGAGAACTGGGAGAAGAACATAGGCAGGGAGAATGACAGGTGCTAAGTCTTTGGGGTGGGGGATTCACATTCAGTTTTGATGATATGCATATGGGATTTATCTAATTATTATATAATAATAAATAGCATATGAGTGATATAAAAGTACAGATCAAAAGGATCAATAGTTCTACAGAGAGCCTAAATTAAAATATACAGAATTTTATCTTTACTTTGTTTAGTATTGGATGTTGTGTGAATCAGGTATGCAGATTTTATAACTGCTGGCAAAGGGTTATCATCTAAAATAGATTTAAACAAGTGGTCTTGTTCAGCATAATAGGTTATTTTATTTTCTTTATATTATTTTTCATGCAAAATTCAGTTGTTATGAAGTATTATTTTGTGAGGTTTGTTAGGTATGATTAGGATGTAACTGATTTTAACTAAGTAAAATAAAAATAAGTAAACAAAAAATTTTAAAAGACTTATTTATTTATTTGAGGGGGTGTAGAGAGGCAGACAGAGAGGAGAGAAACAGATTCCCCACTGAACAGGGAGCCTGAGGCAGGGCTGGATTCCCCAGGACCCCGGGATCATGACCTGAGCTGAAATCAAGATTCGGTCACTTAACCAACTGAGCCACCCAGGTGACCAATAAATAAATAAAATTTAATAAAATCATTGACTGTTGTAACTTTATTTTTAATTGCATGTACAAAAAAGGGCTGGAATGATTGCATAATAAAATTGAAGAGGTCTGAATTTAGATGAAAAATCTGATAGATATAATAAATAACAGAAAGTAATTTAGCAAAAGGAAGAAAATCTGAGGTCTCTCTTGATAAATGCATATTAGAAATTGTTGAAAAAATACTGGAAATACACAAACTATATTTCTGTAAAAATCTCTAAAAATCTGAACTTTAACACTTCTAAGCATAAACCTATTAAAATATCACAAGAAATGTAATCAGTACCTTGTAGAAACTAATAAGGACAATTTTACTGCTGAGTAGAGTATCTGTGACCTGGAAAACAGTATGAGGATTTTTTTTTTTTTAAATGACTCCCAACAGTTCTTTTAATGAGTTCAGGTAAATTGTATGCAATATGGCTCTTACTTTACCTCTACATCCTGCCTGCAATGCATGAAAAAATCAAAATACTATTTGCCATAATACAATATGAGCCAATCTATGAAATTTAATGTCCCAAAGAAGATTCAGCATGCCTGAACAAGAATACAATGAAGAAAAAGTTACTATAGTTATGAAACTTATGACCATTAAGTTATTTATGTTGTATATATTTGCTGCATCTTTTTGTAAACCTTTAAATAAGCAATCTAAGAAAATAATTTTCTGGGAAATGACTAAGATAACCACAGATAAGAAATTAAAATGAATTATTTGGCAGCTACTGTATAGTAACATTAGATTTAATTCTACTATTGAAATTCCCTGTGTATTGTAAGCTGTTAGAAAACACTTTCTCAAATGATCAACATCTATTTCTAAAAGTGCAGTTACGGATAATATGCATAGTTACAAATTACCATGGACTTCCTTCAAGAATCAGTCCAAGGAGAAGTATTCAGACAAACATAACTTTTAATAAGTCAAGTTCCAGCTGTGAACTTCAAGACAATCATAAGAGATAAACATAGAGAGCCAGACATAATACAAAATAAGTAAGTGCCTTAAAACTGGAAATCCACAGAGTTCTAAATCCTCAGGAATCCATAGGATGTCCACAAATGTGTTTAGAGGGCAAGACTTTCAGAACTAATATAAAATCTGACTCATTATCTTACTGTAATTTAGTATTTCCACTTATAAGAATTCTAAATAGAGGGTAGCTAGAATCTAAACTTCTTTTCCATCAAAAGGTCATTACAAGCGCCCTTGGCTCTGTTCTCATCCCTTCATCCCTGCACATCTCTCCTGCATGACTTCAAAGAGAACTCTCCACACAGGAGATAGAAAAGGGAGGCTAGGGGATGAGAACAGGGCCACCTCTGGTAAGAGAGAGGCTTAATTAAGTACATATTTGAAAAGTGCCTTTGACATGAAAATGCAGTAAGAAAATTCAGTACTATTAACACCGAGTGAGAAGTGCTTGGTCCTGGGAGCAAAGCCTTATAGAGATTAAGAAAAAAGTTTATATTCTCCTCCTCCAGGCAAGCATTTTTCAATGGGGTTCTTTATTGATCTGTCATCCTAAGAGAGTCTGTAAATCTAACATCTGCAAGCAGAGAGTAAAAGATACATACATCTTTCTTAAATCTGAATAAAACAACAGAATGCATGCTTCAAATGTGTACTCATTTCTTTACAAAAGGACTTACAATACATGTAAAATTTGGAGGAGAACAATTTGTCTGTATAATAAAGGAGGATCTTTATTTTCATTTGTTACTTAACAGAAATTTAACTGGTATGTTATTATCAAAATGACCAATATTAACATAACAGCACTTGAAAATTGGAAGCACTGTGATTCCACAGATATAAAATTCTAAAGTGAGATGCCCGATCGAAATGCAAATTTTCCAAGAAAAATAACTGGTTAGAAGGCTCTACAACCCACAATGAAAGGATTGAAAAAGAATAGAGTAAGAAGACAGTATTTGTGCAGAGATTTCCTTCAAGAGCTGGTTCTGGATTCTTAGTTCTACCACCCATTCCAAGGATGAGGAGTGGAACTCCTCCTTTCTCTACCTGAAACCTAGAAAGAGGAGCTTCATTGGAAGTTTTGGAGAGCTTGGTTATGCCCTCATAATTTGGGGGGGCCCTTTGGTCTGCCATCTGACAAATGCCCTGACATTCTTCAGGGCAAGGTCATGGTTCTCTGAGGTGGTGGGTTTGAGAGAAAACAGAGGGTTCATTTGTGAAATAATTGCATTCTCACCTGTGGAAGGGCAAACAAATCATGAATTTTTTCCTGTAGACCTGATGGAGATGACAGGGGTGGAGCCATCCTGGAGCTGTTTTGAATTCTGTTCAGCTGTATTTCCAGGATAGACAACAGGACTCTTAACTGTTAGTCTCTGTATAAAGGTGAGGGAGATGAAGGGATCTGAAGAAAAGTTATTGCATGAGTAGTCACAAGTATTGTAGCCAGAGGAGACTAGTCTCTAACAAGTCCAAAGAAGCTTTAAACGTCTCCCAGGACAAGTTCCTTCAATGTCATCTTGTGATGCTACCTGTCCAAGTAAGAACTTCCCTTCCCCCCATTTGGCTTCCACTCCTGTTAATTTAGGAGTGGTATTTACAGGAACAGATGAGTACAGGATGAGATTAGTGAGACAGAAAGACCGGTTTCCTGTACCCTCTACCCCCCAAATGGCCAGTTGATAGCCAGTCTCTGGGTGAAAAGAGACAATAGGATAGGTCAAGGTCAGAGTTTTGGTTATTGGGGACTGAACAGTGTGATTTCTGATGTAAGACTTACGTTTGTGGGGCGCCTGGGTGGCTCAGTCGGTTAAGCGTCTGCCTTCAGCTCAGGTCATGATCCCAGGGTCCTGGGATCGAGCCCCGCATCGGGCTCCCTGCTCAGCGGGGAACCTGCTTCTCCCTCTCCCTCTGCCTGCAGCTCTGCCTACTTGTGCTCTCTATCTCTCTGTCAAATAAATAAATAAAATCTTAAAAAAAAAAAAAAGACTTAACGTTTGTGACATAAACAGATTATACAACCTATAATTATCTAAAACTAACAAAAGTTTCATCCAGTATTAAGTAAAAACTACTCCCAATAGTAAAGAAAAAATAGTGGGATGAAAAGATACAGGTTTGTTTTCAGTTTGCCCCATGAGTGAAAACTGATTGAAAATGGGACATGTCTGCTATATTGCTATGTAATCTGTAGGACATGAACTTATTATTCTTTAAAGTTAAAATGTTTTTTTTTTTAAGATTTTATTTTATTTATTCGACAGAGAGAGACACAGCGAGAGAGGGAACACAAGATCATGACCTGAGCCGAAGGCAGACGCCCAATGACTGAGCCACCTAGGTGCCCCTAAAATATGGTTTTAAAACTCAGAGAGAGCAATAGTTGAATAAAAACCTCACAAAAGCTTTCAGCTTTATCTTAAAATATTATAAGCAAAAACATTCACTATTTATAATTGTACCTAGAAGGCCAATTATTCAATGACAAACCAATAATTAAAAGACCAATCACAATAACGATCATACATACATAGTAACTATTTTAAAACTTACTTAATTTGTTAGAAACATAGAATTATATGTTAAACAAATATAAGTTCTTTGTTAGAATGGAGACCTGGCAGCCATTATCTAATGGTTCAAGTAGAAGATATGCAACAATTTGGTGGAAGGTTGGCTAGATGGCCCACCTGAAAAAGGCTTTCAGGGTTTCTATTTGTTGGAGTCTTTAATGCAGACATTAATAAGTAGACATCTATTCATGGAAACCTAAATATTTACCAGTTCTGCCATGTTGTTTGGTTATGAACTTTAAGTCAACTGAAATTTCTCTGCCATGATCTGTCAAACATCAACATTTTTATGACTCGAATAGATTTCATTTACTGGAATCAGTTTGGACAATAGCACTTTGATTCTATTAATTAGCTGCCTTGTCTCGGTAGAAAACTGAGTTTCTATCTTTTTGCTTTAAAGATCAAAGCCTAGGACAAAAGAGGATGTTATTGAAATAGTAGCAAAGAGAGAAGGCTGGAGCTGCAAAGAACAGTTTCAAAAAAGTGGTTCTGTGCAATCTTTGGTTAGTAAATAATGTTTATACAAATAGTTACTTATGAAACTTGTATTATTTTGTTTTTTGAAGTTATTTTCAGGATTGACCCAGAGCTTAGAAAAATGACTGACAAATGAATCAGTTTTGAATCTGTGTCTATTCACACTGTCTAGATCAGATCTTCATCTTTCGACCGGATTTTGACAATATCTTCTTTTTCCCTCACTTCACTTTATTTATTTATTTATTTATTTATTTATTTACTTAATTTTTTTATTTATTTGACAGAGAGAGACACAGCGAGAGAGGGAACACAAGCAGGGGGAGCGGGAGAGGGAGAAGCAGGCTTTCCGCGGAGCAGGGAGCCCAATGTGGGGCTCGATCCCAGGACCCTGGGATCATGACCGGAGTGGAAGGCAGACGCTTAACGACTGAGCCACCCAGGCGCCCCTCACTTCACTTACTTTAATGTTGCTCTCCTCTCATGGACATCTTGACAGATTTTTTTTTTTTAAGATTTTATTTATTTATTTTTAGAGAGAGGGAGTGCAAGAGCACAAGCAGGGGGAGGGGCAGAGGCTGAGGGAGAGGGAGAATCTCAAGCAGACTCCCTGCTGAGCGTGGAGCCCAACCTAGGGCTCGACCTCCCAACCCTGAGATTATGACCTGAGTCGAAACCAAGAGTCAATTGCTTAACTGACTGAGCCACCCCAGTGCCCTGACAGATATTTTTCAATGAAAATCTGTTCACATTTCTCCTTTGTTAAAAATAAATTTTTGGTTTCCCATTACCTAAAGGAGTGCTTCTCAGCATTTTTTAAAAATGTCTTAAGGTACATATTCATATGGAACTAGCTTGGGAACAGTGAGCTTCAGTCTCATTAGCTATTTGCTCTGCTTTTTTCTTCTCACTCACTCAAAAAAACACATTGAAATGCAAGGGACTAAAAGAGAAAGTAGAAGGATAAGCTTTTTTTTATTAAAAGGAATAATTTGTGACTTCATTGTTATTAACCTATTACTGTTATAATAGCATATTAAGACACTATAGTTTAAAAAGTCCATTGGACTCTAGGATAAATCCAAACTACTCAATTTGGTGTCCATAGTTCTAGTCGAACTAATTATCTGCTCCTTTCTCAGTCATATCTGCTTCTGATGTGGAAATAATACAAATTACACTGGAGGGGAGGAGGGAACATATAAGAATAGGAGAGGCTAGAGAACAACAGACTTTTTGGACCTCACAGTTTAGCTAAGGTTAGTCCCATCTATGAATCTTCCATACATTTTCAGGAATCTTTTTAACTAGGCATTGCTATATTATTGGCAGCCATTCAGTTTATAATTCTGATAAAATAATAGAATTTAAAATATGGTTCTAGGACAGAGTTGCTAAACTTCCTAGTAACTCAGGAGATTAGAGCATCATAATTTAAATTTCAAAGTCATGTACATTTTTTACTAGCATGTTAACTTTTAGAGTGGCAGAGAGTCACCATTAACTAGATTTCAGATACTAATATTACATTTGAATACTTTATATATTTTAAATAAAATATTAATAATTCTATACCTATGAGATTTACACAAATAAGATTAATTATTGTACTGTAGGTAATTTATCAGATCTGATAGTTGGTGAATTCCTGTCTCTAAGATCATTTATCTTTTAATGTTCTGTTCTAAACTGAATGAGTGAAATTTTCCATTTTGATATCAAAAATACTTTTCTTAGCTAAGGATTCAGTGAAACTAAAATATCCTCAAATTTCTATGTTACAAAAAGAAAGAGTTCACATTTGTAAATTCCACATCTTTTTAATACACATTTTCCTTTTTAGGTTTAATTTTCTTTTTAAGCTCTCATTTCACAATTGTATGTTACTTTGAGTCTACTTTTTATGAAGTTTTCCATCTTCCAAATTAAATTACGGTTTCTTTAGAGAAAGGAATAGGCATTCTATCTCTCTGTGTTCCAAATATACAGCGCAGTGCTTTGGGGATACTAAGGCAAATTTAGTTTAGAGGAAACTAATTTTGAGAGGAAAATTTGTGAGATTTTTTTTTCAATGTGACTCAATGACATTATCAACAAATGTTTGGATGCAAGAACAATCCTATATATGGGGTGTTTTGTGGCAGTTTCCCTCAAAGAATTTATAATCTGTTTATAGAGGAAGCTGCATAGCTGCATACCCAAGGCTCATTCATTATATGTTTTCATTAAAGCACAGAGACAGGACCCATGGGCAGGAAGAGCAGCAATGGGATTGTGAGTTGCAATTGATTATATGTTTTTAAGGCTCGTCCATAAAAGAATATAGACATGAAGAGTTGGAAGAATTCCACAAAAGGATGTGACCAATCTAGATAGTGTTGTCAGGGAAATCTTTAGGAATCTGGGTGGAATTAAATCATATTCCTTGCAACTTTCACGTTTTGAATTTATTTAATTCTCTGAGGTAGGGCTTCCCTTGGCAGATGTATATATGAACATACCACTGCTACCATTTTGAGAATTAAGCTCCCCTTTTATTTTTTCATTGCACGACCATACTTTCTAATAAGAAGTCATGCACATTTTGTAATGTGAAGTTTTAAATTTACAAAGAGCTCCGATTAGGGATATGCAAGTACTATAGTCAGATTTACTGCTACCTTTGCTTTGTCAGTGAAGGAGTCCAAAGTCCAGCAATTGGAGGAAAATAGTAGTAAAGGTCTTCATTTATAAAATTTAATGAAAGGTAAATTATTTCTATGGCAATGGGCAATATTTCAACAGTCTTGCTCATGGTTAAGCCTTATAAGTGAGACAACAACAAAAGCCTCTGATTTCCAATTTTGGTTTCATTAAATCCCAAGACAGAACAAGTTCTGAGAGCTCTCATTCAAGGTATTATATCACTTGGACTCCAGCCCCATTCTATTTGACTTCAAAGCCCATTTCTTTCCAGTTCATCATATTATAATTAACCTAGTCATTTATGCATGCATGCATTCATACACACACATGCACACACACATGCACACACATATGTGTGCCCACACACAAAGATTTAGTTTTTCTAAAAGGTTTGGGAAACATTTAAGGCACAAGAGATTTCTCTTAGTTGATCAATACTATGTTAAAAATTACATAATGAGGATTCCTTTCTTAACTGTTCCTATTGCATCTTTGGATTTCTATAGCCACAAATAATATTTATTCATTTATTCATTCCCACATACAATCTGCTAGGTCCTGAAGATGAATAAGGAAGTCTCTATGTCCTAGCAACTGACTTGTCAATTGGGAAAAATAAATATATAAACAAATATATGCTACAGGTAATTAAGATGAAAGTAGTTTCTAGATTCCGTGAAGAAATAAAAGAGAGTGGACAATCATTAGATGTGAGTTATAGTAAACTGGAGTCTCTATTTTGTGCGTGTGCTGTACAGATAAAACCATCTTGTTCCAAGGTCCTTTTCGTAACCCCTGTTTATAAAGGTCTTGGATGGTGTCCAGCACAGACCTATCAAATGATGAATTTCGTTTTTTCTCTTGTGCCTTTCTTTAGTCTATATGTAATTCTGTCAAAGACCTTGAAACATTTTGGTCTTTATTATTTGTTTAAATGTTCTAACTTAACTAGAATAGTACCTCCTAAAGCCAGAGCCTTTATTCTCTGTGTAGGTAAAGCCTAATATAGAATCAGACTTATATAAGGCATCCAATGAACTTTCATAGAGCAAATGAGATAAATGTCTTCATGAAACACATAGATATTTATGTATACATAAATCTTTTCATAAAACACAGATTATATATGTACACTTATATGTATATGTATATACATGCATACATACCTACAAATACATATGTATGTATATCTGTATTTGTGTGTGTGTTTGTGTATGTAATACAAAATTATACGTGAGGGAGAAAATTTACAGAATTAAAATATAATCTGAATTTTATCCTAAAAGTGATAATAATAAGATAGACCAGGGACTAATAAATTCATTTTGTATATTAAGAAACTCATGCTCAGAGAGAGTGTTAGGACAAGCTCAGGTGTAAAGCCAGAGCTAAGACACAGGTTTACTGACTCCCAAATCAATGTTCTTCCATTTTACTGTACTAGTAAGTGCACTACTAGTGCAGGAAATAAGAATAATGACACCTATTTTTTCTTTTCACTGACGGTTCTCAGCATGCCTTGCTAACTGTATATACAGTTAGAGAAAAGAAAGCTCATATACCATCAGAATTTTGTCTAATTCACTCTGCAGCCAGTGGCTGAGCCCAAAATACAGCCCTTCCTTCATTTTGATCAAAAGATCATATTGGCTATGCCAACCTGTTAGTGTCTAGAGAAGCTGTGAGTTAAATTTTTGTGCTTCAAAGGATAAAAAGCATCATTTCTGTTTTGAGATGTTATTAAAAAAAATTCTGCATGTAGGAGGTTCATTCAGCACACACTTCTAACATACTTTTAAATACATCTTAAAATAGAGGTCTGTCTCGTTTCTCTGGATCTCTTATAAATTGCTAATGTCAATGCTAAGAATATTTAGTTGGAACTTTTACAAAGCAGTACAGTTTATAAGTTAAGAATTATTATTACATAAGACCTCATTTAGGTTAATGTAATGTAATGTTTAAGCACTTATATTTTCCATCCTCATATTAGTCTTCAGAGGTCATATCTATAAAAGATGCTTGGCATGCTATAGCCATTCTTTAATTTAGTCCTTTAGAGGGGGTGATGATTGCAATCAAGTATTTATAGATAACATTTCTGGCAATAAGTGTCTATATGATAGAGTAATAATGTATCTAATTAGAAATAACAATTATAACCCTAAAATTATAGGAAAAGATTTACATACTTGAAAGTTTGGGTTAAACATGCTATGAAACATGTATATTAAATAAATTTAAAATTTTGTCCTTTGAGTCTTCTACTCAAATCCTCTATCATAGCTGAATAATTCAACTATTACTTTTTTATTGCACAGGTACTTTGGGGTAGGCAGACTTAAGATAGATTTTTCTCTTTCAGAAATTATCATTAGCGATCAAACACTTAATTGGATCCCCAGGTAGTCTAATCTGGTTATAATAGCTAAAATAATGAGGTCGTTGTTTCTGGTTCAAATAGTGACACTATTATATTGTCTCAGCTATTAAACTGTGATACTTTTGGGGAGTCTCCTGTTGGTAAGCTGGGATTTACTAATCAAACTTCAACAACACTTGGTAACTTTCAGAGCTGATTGTCCCCATGATGTGACCCTCTATGGAGAGCATCCATCCCAGAGCTAACCCCTACTTTGCAATATTTTTCCAATGTGAGCATAATTGGCCAATCAATTTAAAAACCTTAATTATTGAGTACCTTAATATAATGGCATTGTGTTAATTGTGAACATAAAAAAATAAATATCATATGCCATATTTTAAAGGAATTTGTTATTGGTTCAAATAGAAAACATCTTTGGTTTAACTATTGTATAAGAAAGTTCATGGCAAATAAATTGAGGGTCATATAAGGATAGCAATACATAAAAAATATCAGATGTAGGATTGAGAGCCAGTATAATGTATTGGTTTTGAATATTATCTCTCTATCTATACTGTATTAGTTTAAATCTCAGCTCAACTAGCTAAAAGTTTAGTGACTTTGGGCAAGTTACTAGAACTTTCTATCAGGTATATATATTATATATTACTTCTTCATAATGATATAACTAATGATGATAATAACATATATGTACTTCAAAGGCTTCTTGTCAGAATTTAAGTTAATATATGTAACAGTGCCTGGAACATAGAAATGGTATATGAGCATCAGCTATTAGTAGTAGTAGTATTATACTGAAAAATAAGATCACAATATATATGAAGTGCTTAACAGAGTGCATGTTTCATAGTAACAAGTTGGAATTTTTAGCTTATCATCATCATTATGATATGTGTTGGGTTGCTATGCTATGTTCTGGGGAAAGTAAAACTAAACCATACTGAACCAGAATATATATATAGTTAGTTAGTAAGGATTAATATATTTGTACAACTCTATATCTAATTGAAAGAGAAATCAGGTTATGTTGTGATATGTTTAAGGGGTAGGTTTTGAAAGTTACATGGAAAAAAGAATAGTCTAGTATATTGACACTTGAGTAAATCACAGGGTGAGACACACAAGAGTGAATGAAAAACACACCTAATATTACTTCTATGTTCTGGCTCTGAAAAAAGTTGAATCTCGGTGTTAAGCCTCAGTTGCCAAATGCTGGAAAAATAACTACATTTATTCCTAGTAAAATGACATGAGAGCTATTATGGTATGATGAGTGGAAAAAAAAAAAAAAAAGCCCTAGACCCTAGAACTTCCTCTCTCTACCAAAATAGCAAACAAAATAAACACTGCATCTCAAGTAAGATTGCATGTATTTGTGTTTCCATCAAAGAGTTGACAGATGCATGCCTGTTAACTTGCCAGTTTGTCTTGAACAGAAGTCAAATGGATTTTGGAGAATGACAGTGGATTATCATACACATAACCACTGACAATGCTAATTTCGGTTGCTATTCTAGGTAGGTTTTCTTTACTGGAGCAAATCAGTACAGTATCTGGTAACTGGTATGCAACTATGGACTTAGTGAATGCTTTATTTTCTATCCCTGATGGTAAGGACTACCAAGAGTGGTTTATTTCACCTGAAAGAGATGGCAGTACCCCTATACTTTCTGACTTGAGGGCTATGTCAACTTTCCAGGTTTCCTTTCATAAACTAATCTGTAGGGATTTTCTTTAACCTGTTATTTCTTACAATACTGTGCTGATCTGCTTTTATGTTATGCCATTATACTTATTGGATTTGGTGAACAGGATCCAATAAATAATCAGTATACATGGTAAGTCACACGCATACCAGAGGGTGAAAAATAACCCCATTGGAAACTGAGCAGAAGGGAACTCAGTTGTCAGGGGAAGTACTTCACATTGTGGTAGCAAGGGGAGGAATAGGTCAAGGCAGACATTGTGCAACATATGCATTTGACCTAGGCTTCAAAGAGTGGATAGGATTTTTATAGTCAGAGCTAGGGGAAGGAGGATATTTTTTTTTTTTTAAAGATTTTATTTATTTATTTGAGACAGAGAGAATGAGAGAGAGAGAGCACATGAGAGGGGGGAGGGTCAGAGGCAGAAGCAGGCTCCCTGCCGAGCAGGGAGCCCGATGCGGGACTCGATCCAGGGACTCCAGGATCATGACCTGAGCCGAAGGCAGTCACTTAACCAACTGAGCCACCCAGGCGCCCCGGGGAAGGAGGATATTTTAAGTGGAGAGAAAAATATGGGGGTGAAAGTGAAGTTAGAAAGTGAAATAGCACAAGAGCTATTTTAGAAATAGAGAACAGTAACTGAAAAAAAAAAAAAAAAAAAAAAAAAAAAAAAGAAGTACCTGGAAAGGCAAGTTGTGGCTTGAATTGCCAAGGTAAGAATTTTGATCTTTATTTTTGATAGTAAGATTTGCATTTGAACTAGAGAAAATGTTTCAATAGACTTATTAAGGTACAAGAGGATTCTGGACTGATACGAGGGGGTGGTTGTGACACGAGCATTCTATTTTCCTTCCCTTTCCCCAATCCACTGGTCTCGGAAGTCTGATGGGATGAGTATTATGGATTTAATTTAATTTAAAGCAGTACCTTTAACTGAACTGTTTAAAAAACACAGTAGATTTCTTTACCTAGACTTCTAAAATCTCAAATAGTAGGAAAAAAAGACAAAATTCAAAATCACACTTGCATGAATGGTCATGTCCACTACTATGGCAGTTGATTCTGCCTTTTAGGTTTTTTATTTTTTTTTATTTTTTTATTGTTATGTTAATCCCCATACATTACATCATTAGATTTAGATGTAGTGTTCCATGATTCATTGTTTGTGCATAACACCCAGTGCTCCATGCAGAACGTGCCTCCTCAATACCCATCACCAGGCCAACCCAACCTCCCACCCTCTCCCCTCTAGAACCCTCAGTCCGTTTTTCAGAGTCCATCCTCTCATGGTTTGTCTACCCCTCCGATTTCCCCCCCTTCATTCTTCCCCTTCTGCTACCTTCTTCTTTTTTTTTTTCCTCTTAACATATATTGCATTATTTGTTTCAGAGGTACAGATCTGGGATTCAACAGTCTTGCACAATTCACAGCGCTTACCAGAGCACATACCCTCCCCAGTGTCTATCACCCAGTCACCCCACCCCTCTTACCCTACCCCCCACTCCAGGAACCCTCAGTTTGTTTCCTGAGATTAAGAATTCCTCATATCAGTGAGTTCATATGATACATGTCTTTCTCTGTTTGACTTATTTCGCTCAGCATAATACCCTCCAGTTCTATCCACGTTGTTGCAAATGGCAAGCTCTCATTCCTTTTGATGGCTGCATAATATTCCATTGTATATATACACCACATCTTCTTTATCCATTCATCTGTCGATGGACATCTTGGCTCTTTCCACAGTTTGGCTATTGTGGACATTGCTGCTATAAACATTGGGGTGCACGTACCCTTTCGGATCCCTACTTTTGTATCTTTGGGGTAAATACCCAGTAGTGCAATTGCTGGATCATATGGTAGCTCTATTTTCAACTTTTGGAGGAACCTCCATACTGTTTTCCAGAGTGGCTGCACCAGCTTGCATTCCCACCAAAAGTGTAGGAGGGTTCCCCTTTCTCCACATCCCCGCCAACATCTGTCATTTCCTGACTTGTTAATTTTAGCCATTCTGACTGGTGTGAGGTGGTATCTCATTGAGGTTTTGATTTGGATTTCCCTGATGCAGAGCGATATTGAGCACTTTTTCATGTGTCTGTTGGCCATTTGGAGGTCTTCTTTGGAAAAATGTCTGTTCATGTCTTCTGCCCATTTCTTGATTGGATTCTTTGTTCTTTGGGTGTTGAGTTTGATGAGTTCTTTATAGATTTTGGATACTAGCCCTTTATCTGATATGTCATTTGCAAATATCTTCTCCCATTCTGTCGGTTGTCTTTTGGTTTTGTTGACTGTTTCCTTTGCTTTGCAAAAGCTTTTTATCTTGATGAAGTCCCAATAGTTCATTTTTGCCTTTGCTTCCCTTGCCTTGGGCGATGTTTCTAGGAAGAAGTTGCTATGGCTGAGGTCGAAGAGGTTGCTGCCTGTTTTCTCCTTTAGGATTTTGATGGACTCCTGTCTCACATTGAGGTCTTTCAACTATTTGGAGTCTATTTTTGTGTGTGGTGTAAGGAAATGGTCCAGTTTCATTCTTCTGCATGTGACTGTCCAATTTTCCCAGCACCATTTGTTGAAGAGACTGTCTTTTTTCCATTGAACATTCTTTCCTGCTTTGTCAAAGATCAGTTGACCATAGAGTTGAGGGTCCATTTCTGGGCTCTCTATTCTGCTCCATTGATCTATGTGTCTGTTTTTGTGCTAGTACCATACTGTCTTGATGATGACAGCTTTGTAATAGAGCTGGAAGTCCGGAATTGTGATGCCACCGGCTTTGCTTTTCTTTTTCAACATTCCTCTGGCTATGCGGGGTCTTTTCTGGTTCCATACAAA
Source organism: Mirounga leonina (assembly GCF_011800145.1). Classification (NCBI taxonomy): domain Eukaryota; kingdom Metazoa; phylum Chordata; class Mammalia; order Carnivora; family Phocidae; genus Mirounga; species Mirounga leonina. Next base: position 8,105,582 of record NW_023270431.1, read on the forward strand.
TTTTAGGATTATTTGTTCCATTTCTTTGAAAAAAGTGGATGGTATTTTGATGGGGATTGCATTGAACCTGTAGATCATTCTCTACACATCATGCTCTAGGTAGCATTGACATCTTCACAATATTTGTTCTTCCAATCCATAAGCATGGAACGTTTTTCCATTTCTTTGTGTCTTCCTCAATTTCTTTCATGAGTATTTTATAGTTTTCTAAGTAAAGATCCTTTGTCTCTTTGGTTAGATTTATTCCTAGGTATCTTATGGTTTTGGGTGCAATTATAAATGGGATCGACTCCTTAATTTCTCTTTCTTCTGTCTTGTTGTTGGTGTATAGGAATGCCACTGACTTCTGTGCATTGATTTTATATCCTGCCACTTTACTGAATTCCTGTATGAGTTCTAGCAGTTTTGGGGTGGAGTCTTTTGGGTTTTCCACATAAAGTATCATATCATCTGCAAAGAGTGAGAGTTTGACTTCTTCTTTGCCAATTTGGATGCCTTTGATTTCTTTTTGTTGTCTGATTGCTGTGGCTAGGACTTCCAATACTATGTTGAATAGCAGTGGTGATAGTGGACATCCCTGCCGCGTTCCTGACCTTAGGGGGAAAGCTCTCAGTTTTTCCCCATTGAGAATAATATTCGCTGTAGGTTTTTCATAGATGGCTTTTATGATATTGAGGTATGTACCCTCTATGCCTATACTCTGAAGAGTTTGGATCAAGAAAGGATGCTATACTTTGTCAAAAGCTTTTTCTGCATCTATTGAGAGGATCATATGATTCTTGTTCTTTCTTTTGTTAATGTATTGTATCACATTGATTGATTTGCGGATGTTGAACCAACCTTGCAGCCCAGGGATAAATCCCACTTAGTCATGGTGAATAATCCTTTTAATGTACTGTTGGATCCTACTGGCTAGTATTTTGGTGAGAATTTTTGCATCCATGTTCATCAGGGATATTGGTCTGTAATTCTCCTTTTTGATGGGGTCTTTGTCTGGTTTTGGGATCAAGGTAATGCTGGCCTCATAAAATGAGTTTGGAAGTTTTCCTTCCGTTTCTATTTTTTGGAACAGTTTCAGAAGAATAGGTATTAATTCTTCTTGAAATGTTTGGTAGAATTCTCCTGGGAAGCCATCTGGCCCTGGGCTTTTGTTTTTTGGGAGATTTTTGATGACTGCTTCAATTTCCTTAGTGGTTATAGGTCTGTTCAGGTTTTCTATTTCATCCTGGTTCAGTTTTGGTAGTTGATACATCTCTAGGAATGCCTCCATCTCTTCCAGGTTATCTAATTTGCTGGCATAGAGTTGCTCATAATATGTTCTTATAATTGTTTGTATTTCTTTGGTGTTGGTTGTGATCTCTCCTCTTTCATTCATGATTTTGTTGATTTGGGTCATTTCTCTTCTCTTTTTGATAAGTCTGGCCAGGGTTTTATCAATCTTGTTAATTCCTTCAAAGAACCAGCTCCTAGTTTCGTTGATCCGTTCTACTGTTCTTTTAGTTTCTATTTCATTGATTTCTGCTCTGATCTTTATTATTTCTCTTCTCCTGCTGGGTTTAGGCTTTCTTTGCTGTTCTTCCTCCAGCTCCTTTAGGTGGAGGGTTAGGTTGTGTACTTGAGACCTTTCTTGTTTCTTGAGAAAGGCTTGTATTGCTATATACTTTCCTCTTAGGACTGCCTTTGCTGCATCCCAAAGATTTGAACAGTTGTGTTTTTATTTTCATTGGTTTCCATGTATTTTTTAAATTCTTCTTTAATTTCCTGGTTGACCCATTCATTCTTCAGTAGGATGCTCTTTAGCCTCCATGTATTTGAGTTCTTTCCAACTTTCCTCTTGTGATTGAGTTCTAGTTTCAAAGCATTGTGGTCTGAAAATAGGCAGGGAATGATCCCAATCTTTTGGTACTGGTTGAGACCTGATTTATGACCTAGGATGTGATCTATTCTGGAGAATGTTCCATGGGCGCTAGAGAAGAATGTGTATTCCGTTGCTTTGGGGTGGAATGTTCTGAATATGTCTGTGAAGTCCATTTGGTCCAGTGTGTCATTTAAAGTCTTTATTTCCTTGTTGATCTTTTGCTTAGACGATCTGTCCATTTCAGTGAGGGGGGTGTTAAAGTCCCCCACTATTATTGTATTGTTGTCGATGTGTTTCTTTGCTTTTGTTATTAATTGCCTTATATAATTGGCTGCTCCCATGGTAGGGGCATAGATATTTACAATTGTTAGATATTCTTGTTGGATAGATCCTTTAAGTAGGATATAGTGTCCTTCCTCATCTCTTATTACAGTCTTTGGTTTAAAATCTAATTTGTCTGATATAAGGATTGCCACCCCAGCTTTCTTTTGGTGACCATTAGCATGGTAAATGGTTTTCCACCCCCTCACTTTCAATCTGGGGGTGTCTTTGGTTCTAAAATGAGTCTCTTGCAGACAGCATATCGATGGGTCTTGTTTTTTAATCCAGTCTGTTAGCCTGTGTCTTTTGATTGGGGCATTTAGCCCATTTACATTCAGGGTAACTATTGAAAGATAGGAATTTAGTGCCATTGTATTGCCTGTAAGGTGACTGTTACTGTATATTGTCTGTGTTCCTTTCTGGTCTATGTTGCTTTTAGGCTCTCTTTGCTTAGAGGACCCCTTTCAATATTTCTTGTAGGGCTGGTTTTGTGTTTGCAAATTCCTTTAGTTTTTGTTTGTCCTGGAAGCTTTTTATCTCTCCTTCAATTTTCAATGACAGCCTAGCTGGATATAGTATTCTTGGCTGCATATTTTTCTCATTTAGTGCTCTGAATATATCCTGCCAGTCCTTTCTGGCCTGCCAGGTCTCTGTGGATAGATCTGTTGCCATTCTGATGTTTCTACCATTGTAGGTTACATATCTCTTCTCCTGAGCTGCTTTCAGGATTTTCTCTTTGTCTCTGAGACTCGTAAGTTTTACTATTAGATGTTGGGGTGTTGACCTATTTTTATTTTGAGAGGGGTTCTCTGTGCTTCCTGCATTTTGATGCCTGTTTCCTTCGCCAAATCAGGGAAGTTCTCTGCTATAATTTGCTCCGTTATACCTTCTGCCCCCCTCTCTCTTTCTTCTTCTCCTGGGATCCCAATTATTCTTTTTTTTTTTTAATTTTATTTATTTATTTGACAGAGAGAGACACAGCGAGAGAGGGAATACAAGCAGGGGGAATGGGAGAGGGAGAGACAGGCTTCCAGCGGAACAGGGAGCCCGATGCGGGACTCGATCCCAGGACCCCGGGACCATGACCTGAGCCGGAGGCAGATGCTTAACGACTGAGCCACCCAGGTGCCCCCGGGATCCCAATTATTCTAATGTTGTTTCATCTTATGGTATCGCTTATCTCTCGAATTCTGCCCTCGTGATCCAGTAGTTATCTCTCTTTTTCTCAGCTTCTTTATTTTCCATCATTTGGTCTTCTATATCACTGATTCTCTCTTCTGCCTCATTTATCTAGCCGTTAGCGCCCCCATATTTGATTGCACCTCATTAATAGCCTTTTTGATTTCGACTTGATTAGATTTTAGCTCTTTTATGTCTCCAGAAAGGGTTTCTCTAATAACCTCCATGCTTTTTTCTAGCCCAGCTAGTATCTTTAAAGTGATGATTCTGAACTCTAGATCTGAGATCATACTAATGTCTGTATCGAGTAGGTCCCTGGCAGTCGGTACTACCTCTTGTTCTTTTCGTTGAGGTGATCTTTTCCGTCTTGTCATTTTGTGCAGAGGAGAATAGATTAATGAGAGAACGAAATGCTAGCAGGGTAACAACGTCCCCAGAAAATATACTCTAAACAAATCAGAAAAGACCTGAAGCAGTGGGAAAAGAAAGGGAAAGAGAGAAAAAAGAAAAAGAAGAAAAAAGAAAAAGAAAAAGATAAAAACAAACAAAAACAGAACAAAACAAAACAAAACAAAAAAACAGAATGTGATCAAATGTGATCAGGCTGGTATATACATCAGTGCCACACACTAGATTTTGGGTGTGTTTTGGTCTGGTCGAAGAAAGTGCCTTCCAAAATTTTAAAGAAAGAAAAACTTATATATGTACAAAAATAAGGGTTGATATGATGAAGGGATGGAATATGACTGTAAAGATGGAAATTATAAAAAATTTTATACAAGGAATTGATAAGAAGTTGTTTGAAAAAAGAAAGAAGAGGATTTAAAAAAAAAAAGAAAAAAAAGGGAGAGAATGTGATCAGGCAGGGGAGTAGAAAAAAACCATACACTAGAGATTTAGGGTATATTTTGATCTGTTAGATGAAACTATCTCAAAATTTTAAAGAGAAAACAACTTATATATATATATATATATATGCCAAAAATATGGGTAACTACTATGGGGGGATAGAATATGACTCTAAAAATGAAAAATAAAAATGTTTTTTAAAAAAGGGATTGATAAGAAGTTGGTTGAAAAAGGGAAAAGGAAAAATTCAAAAAAAAAAAAAAGAAAAAAAGACAGTTAAAAAAAAAATTAACCTTGAAAGACTAAAGAATCATGGTAAAAAAGCCATGAATTCTATGTGCAGTATTTCTCTAGCGCTGGAGTTCTGCCATTGTCATTGATTGGTAAACTTGGTCTTGGCTGGCTGTTCTCGCTGATCTTCTGGGGGAGGGGCCTGTTGCCATGGTTCCCAAATATCTTTGCTGGAGGTGGAATTGCCCCACCCTTGCCCGGTCCGGGCTAAGTAATCTGCTCGGGTTTGCTCTCCAGAGCTTTTGTTCCCTGCAAGCTTTCTGTACAGCTTTGGAGGCGGAGAGTGAAAATGGCGGCCTCCCAATCTCCGCCTCGGAGGAGCCGAGAACTCAGCCCCACTCCTCAGTGAGCCCCCAGAGAAAAGCCGTCAGTCACTCCCATCTCCCCGGTCTCCGGCCACACTCCGTGCTCGCCCGGCCTGTGACCGCGCATTTCTATCTCTGGCACCCAACCCCGTGTGGAGTCTCCAAACCCAGCAGATCCCTGCGGTGCATTCCTGCGCGGCTCCTCCCGGGGGAGGAAGGTGAGTCTCCCCGGATCTGCCGCTTGTTGGGTCCCTGCTGGAGGAGCAGGGGCCTGACTGTGCCACAGATCACGGTTTATAGCAACCCCCAGCTGAGAGCCCGTGCTCCGGCTCCGTCTCTGCAGCCGGCTTCCCCGCTGCGATACCTGGGTGCTCTGCCACACTCAGGCACCCCCGGTCTTTCTGTGATCCCGAGGGTCCTGAGACCACACTGTCCCACGAGGGTTCCACCCCCCACTTAGCCACCAGAGTGACGTCCCTCAGCGGAACAGACTTGTAAAAGTTCCGATTCTGTGCTTCGCGGCTCTATCACTTGCCAGAAGCGGCCGACGGAGGCCCCTCCCCCGCCGTCTATCCTCCCGAATATCACCTCGGATTCACTTCTCTGCACGTCCTACCTTCCAGAAAGTGGTCGCTTTTCTGTTCAGAGAGTTGTTGCTATTCCTTTCCTTGATCTCCTGTTAGGTTTGTAGGTGTTCAGAATGGTTTGATCCCTATCCAGTTGAATTCCTGAGAGGAGACGAAATCCAGGTCTCCTACTCCTCCGCCATCTTGCTCCGCCCCCCTGCCTTTTAGTTTTTTTACTCTCTAAGTAACCAACCCCTTAGCCAGGGAATAGATTGCCAAGTATTGATTAGATATCTCATTTACAAATGGTATGAAAGACAAGAAATTATTATATTTGCACTTGATTAAAAATGTTTCAATGAGTGGGCTAAGTAGGAAGAGGTTACTGGTCGACTGTCAGGAACACTCACAGTTTAATAGACTTCTCAGGGTTGTAGCCCTGGGAGCGGTAGTGGTAGTGGTATGCCGTAGGTCATCTTCCTTATGAACTTATATGCCAGGAACAGGTCTAGCAACCCTTCCAACTACAACCCTGTGAAGCAGAGACTATTGCCATCCCAATTGTACAGATGATGAATCTGTGACAAAGAGAGGTCACTGACCGTGATCAAGGTCACACAGCTGGAAAGGGTTGAACAAGGCAAAGCCATTGTGGTCTCAGAGGCCGCACCCTGACTTACTATGCAGTTGGTGAAGAGCTGTACAGCTTCTCACTCATAAAAACCTAATAAGCCTTAGGTATAAATTTCTCAAAATGGATTACAGTTGTTTGTTTTTGTTTGTTTGAATAGATGGAAAAAATTAGTCTATATTTATCTATGTGATCTTTGCCTTATTAGCATGTTTGGTTTTCAAACTTCAGCCTTAATGAATAGTAAAGGTGAATGTGCGTTATTATCATTTATCCTTTTTCATTAGTCACAACAGTTGCTAGTCTTTTTAAAATTTTTATGGCTTATTTATTTTTATTTATTTATTTTTGTATTTTTAATTTTAATTTTTTTTAAGATTTTATTTTTTCATTGAGAGAGTGAGAGTGAGCACGAGCAGGGGGGAGAAGCAGAGGGAGAAGCAGACTCCCTGCTGAGCAAGGAGCCCAGAGTGGGACTGGGATCATGACCTGAGCCGAAGGCAGATGCTTAACTAAATGAGCCACCCAGGCGCCCCTATTTATATGTTTTAAAAATAAACTTGGGACATCTGGGTGGCTCAGTCAGTTAAGCATCTGACTCTTGATTTCAGCTCAGGCCATGATTTCAGGGTCGTGGGGTCAGGCCCCACTCCACGCTCAGCAGGGAGTCTGCTTGAGAGTCTCTTTCTCCCTCTGCCCTCCCCCTGCTCACTCTTTCTCAAATAAATAAATAAATCTTTTTAAAAAACTTTATTAAGACATAATTTACATACAATATTTACCAATTTTGAATGATCTGATGAGTTTTGAAAAATGCATGTACATATTAAAAAATATAGGTGGCCATATATTATATATAGAATATTTCTACTACCTCAATAATTTAACACCTCATCACTAAATCATCTCTGTGATCTCACACCTCTGATGACTACTGATAGGTTTTGTCTCTATAGTTTTTCCTTTTTTACAATTTCATTTAATTATTTTTTCACTTAGCATAATACATTAACTATTTATGTTGAATGCATCAGTAGCTTGTTTTATTTATATAAAAGTATCCTATAATTTATTTAACCATTCACATGTTGATGGACTTTTGGACTGTTTCCAATGTTTGGCCATTATGAATAAACCTGCTTTGAAATTTTGAGTACAAGTTTAATCTCTCTCTCTCTCCTTTTTTATTTTAAAGTTCATAACTTATTTTGAAAGTCATACTTAATTTAAAATTTTACCATTATTCTGAAGTTGTGATTTTTGGTTGATTTATTTGCAATGTTGCCTTCTTTGTATTACACTAACGACTTTATTTTAGATTCAAGTGTTTGGCGTCATGACCAATTATGTTAATATTTTTTGTTCTTGATACTTTATGCTGATACTATTATATTTGTTATAGGCATGTGATCATTGTATTTTGTTTTTTAATTTTTGCATGTTTAAATCTTTAAGCCTCACTCATAAATCCTGTTTTAGTTCTGTCATATAAGATAGCTAGGACTGGAGCCAGTCAATCTCTCTAGATCTGAATGCTGATAATTCAGATCTTGTTTGATAGATGTATAAGCTATGCCTAAAGGCCAATGGTCCTGTGCCAGAAAGGAGGACCAATTAGTAAATGAATAAATTATCCTTCTGTTTATAATTTAATTCCACAATCTAATTTTGTTTAAATAAAGCCTTACGCCTTTATCATGAGCATAGCATATTAAAGTGATGACTGATCTTTGGTTCCTTCTGTGAACTGTAAGACATGAGATTCTAATATATTTAGAAACTTAGATACAGTTTTATTTATTGCTCACTATAATGACTGATAATCAAGGCATAACCCTCTTAAATGAGCAATTCACTTTCAGAATTAAAGCACATGCAGAAGAATAAATTTTGAATTTTCTAATTATTGTTCTCTCCTACAGATAATGAGAGTTAAACCTTTTTGTCAGCTATGATTTGTAGGCACAGTACTCATTGTATTCTGATTCCTGTATACTTTACTATATTCTCTCTACCTTTCTCAAATAGGACATTTCCTGAAGATAGCATTAATAATCATGCTTATTAAAAACCAATAAAATGTAGGGAAAATGCTCTGGATTTTTTTTAAAGATTTTTATTTATTTATTGAGAGAGATAATGATAGAGAGAGAGCATGAGAGGGGAGAGAGTCAGAGGGAGAAGCAGACGCCCCGCTGAGCAGGGAGCCCGATGCGGGACTCGATCCCGGGACTCCAGGATCATGACCTGAGCTGAAGGCAGTCGCTTAAACAACTGAGCCACCCAGGTGCCCAATGCTCTGGATTTTATTACTGAGAAAATCTTTACCAGACTGGTGATTTTTAAAAATATTTAACATTCTTGTGATAATTAAAGATTTTCTTTCAGTACAATCACATCTCTTAGCATTTCTTTTTATGTAAGTATATTTGGTATTTTAAGCTAAAAATACAACAGTTCTGCCATATTATATCATATTTATTAGTAAATGATTCAAATTTTAACTGCACTTTTAACATTGGAAACCAAACAAATATTGCAGAAATCTAAGGTCATCTATAAAGTTCAGGAGGCTTTCTGGAATGGTAAAATGAATATAAACTTTAAGGAAAATGTCAGTTTTATTCTAAGCAATCACGGTAAAAAAAATGAAATAGTTAAGGATAGCACATTTTGAAAGTTGAAAAAAAAAGGAAAACAGAAAATATTGCTTTTTTGGTGTGATGTTGCCTTTGGAATAGCCCTACAAAGCTGGTTATATGTTAATTTTTTCTTCTTTTTTAAATTAAAAAAGAACATATAATATTATAACATTCAAATCCAGTTGCTTCATCCACAATTATATGGTCAATTAATCCTTGACAAAGCAGGAAGGAATACCCAATGGGAAAAAGAATGTCTATTCAACAAATGGTGTTGAGAAAACTGGACAGTTTTTTACAAAAGAATGAAATTGGACCACTGTCTTACACCATACACAAAAATAAATTCAAAATGATGAAAAACCAAAATGTGAGACAGGAAACCTTTAAATTCCTAGAGGAGAACATAAGCAGTAACCTCTTTGACATCGGCCATAGCAACTTCTTTCTAGATATGTCTCCTGAGGCAACGGAAACAAAAGCAAAAATAAACTATTGGGACCACATCAAAATAAAAAGCTTCTGCACAGCAAAAGAAACAGTCAACAAAACTAAAAGGGAACCTACAGAAAGGGAGAAGATATTTGCAAATGACATCGGATAAAAGGTTAGTGTTCAAAATATACAAAGAACTTACAAAACTCAACACCCAAAAAGTGAATAATCCAATTAAAAAATGGGCATAAGAGATGAATAGATATTTTTGCCAAAGAAGATGTACAGATGGCCAACAGACATATGAAAAGAAGCTCAACATCACTTACCATTAGGGAAATGCAAGTCAAAACTACAATGAGTTATCACCTCACGCCTGTCGGAATGGCTAGAATCAACAACACAAGAAACAATAGATGTTGGCGAGGATGTGAAGAAAGGGGAATCCTTGTACTGTTGGTGGGAATGCAAACTGGTGCAGCCAATCTGAAAACAGTATGAAGTCCCTTCAGTAAGTTAAAAATACAACTACTCTACAATCCAGCAACTGCACTACTAGGTATTTATCCAAAGAACACAAAAATACTAATTCAAAGGGATATATGCACCCAGATGTTTATAGCAGCATTATTTACAATAGCCAAATTATGGAAACAGCCTGTGTTCATCATATGATGAATGGATAAAGAAGAGGTGGTATGAAAAAACATTCTGATTTTCATAGGCATTTTGTGGTTTCTGGGATAATTATTTAAAGCATATAACATACAGTTTGGCTTCTCATTAAAGAGTAAAGAATTGGGGGTGCCTGGGTGGCTCACTTGGTTAAGTATCTGCCTTGGACTTCGGTCATGATATCTGGGTCCTGGGATGGAGCCCCGCATTGGGCTCCCTGGTCACTGGGAAGCCTGCTTATCCCTCTGCCACTCCCCCTGCTCATGCTCTCTCTCTCTCTCAAATAAAGAAATAAAATCTTTTTTTAAAAAAAGTAAAGAATTGAAAGTTCTTTGGCAGAGTAAAAGTTTAGAAGAGTAAATGAATTTGGCGTTGTAACTTTACTAGCACCTATGAGGTTTTCCATTTCATAGTTCCTGACTTGCCTCAACTATTCACTTTTTGTTTGCTTTTTAATTTTTTTTCAACACTCCTGTGAATCAAGGGACTATCTTCCCATACGCCAAAATTATTCAGCATGTACTTTGGATAGTTGTTATACGTGTAAGGTACACAGAGGTAGATGTGGAGAAGGCAGTGGAGGGTGATGGGGAAGTGGGAGAAGAGTCAAGAATGAGTGGGAGAAATATTGGCATTAGAGTCAGAGTTCCCAGGTTTAGATCCATGCTGCACCCTTATGAGCAACAGGGGACGACAATCCATTTAACCTCTTTCACGGTTCACTTTCTTCATCAGTCCACAGGAAAACACAGGGCCAGGAAAAAAATACTTGAGAGGATTGCTTCGTGGTCTCATTAGGAGAATTATATCAGATATTGTGTGATGGTATCTTGTAACTTGAAATGCAGTATTTGGGCATTAGTGGGTGTCTGAAAACTAGTGCTATATAATTTGGAATTCCTAATAAATATTCCAAGATGTCTAATGGCTTCTCTGTCACATAAACGTTCATGGTGAAACAATTCTTATGAAACCACAGGTACTATTTGGATAACTCCGTTTTAACAAAGTATCAGTTATTTTCTTTATAATTTCCCAAATACGAGGTGACTGCAGGGTGAAGAAACCTATCTTTCCTCCTCGAGCCCTCTAAGAAATTTTCAATGTTGTTGAGTCTTTCATCGCTCCGACAGGACTTTCTTTTCTTTTCATAAAGCATATATGAGCAGAAAGCAACCTGAAAGCAAACCCTGTTTGAAGAAAAGAGTACAAAATGACAAATACAAAAATAGGTATGAAGTTTTCTTTAGAATGAGAGAACAAATTAAAACAAGTCAGGTCCATCTCTTCTCAGATCTCTTTAGGCTGTTTACTAGAAATGCTTTATGACTGCAACTTGACTTGCCCTCCTCAGCTGAATCTTGACAATTCCTAGCAGCCATGGAAGCCTGTGCAAGGTTTATTGGACCCTGACTGTGGGGAAAGATGCATTTAACTGCATTTGTTGTTTCTCTTCACTAAGTTTATTGGGGCAACATATGCAACTCTTTAAAAAGCACAAGAAGAGATGCCTGGGTGGCTCAGTCAGTTAAACATCTGCCTTCGGCTCAGGTCATGATTCCAGGGTCCTGGGATCAAGTCCTGTGTCAGGCTCTCTGCTCAGTGGGGAGCCTGTTTTTCCCCTGCTTGTGCAAGTGCTCTCTCTCTTTCTCTGGCAAATAAAGAAATAAAATCTTCAAAAAAAATTTAAAAAAAGCACAAGAAGTTTCTCTTCTAAGGATTATTGCCTTCTTGATCAGCTCCCCCTCCAGTGCAACTCCTAAGTGATATCAGGCAAGGGCCCTCAAAAAAATTCCTCTTAGAGTTTTCTGTGTCTAGGAATTTAAATAAAACTTCCCAGCAGTTAGATCTGGAGGTTACTTTGAATGACCATCTGCTTTCTACCTCATCGGTGATTTTTATTTGTTTTGTTTTCCTGTTGCGCTCTCCCTCAAGGCTGGGCATTCTTCATTTTTTTGAGTATCTGTTTCACTGCTTGGAGGGGTAGTCCTCATACTTGGCTGCATACCACCTGGGGAGCTTTCAAAACTACTCCAGTGGGGTATTATTATTTAATTATCTGGGGTGATTTTACTACATAGCAAAAGTTGAGAACTTGTCTAAGATTCCCTACGCTCTGTATTTTTTTTTTTTTTTTAAAGACCCACCAGCATTAAGCGTCTGCCTTCAGCTCAGGGCATGATCCCAGGGCCCTGCGTTGGGCTCCTGGCTCAGTGGGGAGTCTGCTTCTCTCTCTCCCTCTGCCTCTCCCCCTGCTCATGCTTTCTCTCTCTCTCTCTCTCTCTCTCTCTGTATCTCTGTGTCTCAAATGAATAGATAAAAGCTTAAAAAAAAAGTAAAGACCCACCAGCATTTTTTTTTTTTTTTGGAACAGAAATGGCTAAAAATCCAGAGGTGAATATGCATATAAGATCTCACTAATTTGTGTACTTTTATGTTGAAAAATAAAAAAGGCTGCTGGATTATTTTCACATAGTTGAAAATAATTGATATCTTATTGAATAGTTTTTTTTTAAATAATCTTTTTTTTTAAGATTTTATTTATCTGAAAGAGAGAGTGAGCGAGAAAGGGAGAACACAAGCAGGGGGAGTGGCAGAAGGCCGAGGGAGAAGCAGCCTCCCCACCAAGCAGATAGCCTGATGTGGGGCTCGATCCCAGGACTCTGGGATCATGATCTGAGCTGAAGGTAGATGCTTAACCGACTGAGCCACCCAGGCGCCCCTTATTGAATAATTCTTAAAACCAGTTTGGATGTTGTATATATCCTCTTAACCATTGGAAAGATGCAGAATCTGGTCTCTGAATTTATTACATTTTCTAATTTTATTCAAACTGGATGGCTGGATTTATCAAGCTAGAAGTTTTTTGTCTGTTTTTTTTTTTTTTAAGATTTCTTAAAATTGTATCTTTTATAATTCTCCGATTTGGGGAGAGTCAGTGACAGATCATAGATGAATGTGGAATAGCGTAAACCTGGAAGAGAAGGCTAGAAGCTGTGCTATAAAGTGGAATGGCTAAAAGATGAGACAGGCTGAATGGGAAAGTTGGTGTGTGGTACTGAACCTAAAATCCAAGGCAGACACTGAGCCCACCTGGAGGATGGAAACAGTGTTTTGAGATCTATAGAGGTCTATAGAGGGAATGAGTATACGGAGTTACCTTCTGGCACAAACCTGGCATTATAGTGATGGGACCAAGATAGAGAGATATTGTGGTAGGTGTTCCCAATAGCTCTAGAAGACCTAAGATGTGATGCTGAACTCAGTGTTTTTATCAGACTACTTTATGTGAGTGGATGTGTAGGCCATCGGGCATGCTCCTCTCTAGGGTGAGGCAAGGTTCTATAGGAGCTAAAACTGAAGCAAAGGGTTAAGTAATGTGATCAATTTAGGATGTTGTGGCCAGCAGTGTAAATAATGAAATTGAGTAGCATTGGTAGAAAATGCTATGGGTACCTGTAGTTTCACAGAACTTAAATAGATGAACCTAGACTCAATTTATATGTGATGTTTCCAATTAAGTTTAGTTAAGATAGAAGGGACATATAATGAAGGGAATTCTGATACTGTTTGGTACTTTTAGTTTTAGAATATTTCAGCAAACCCTAAGAATTGTAGGCAGGGTAGTGGAAGAGTAGGAAATTATTTCAGTGGTCTTATCTGGAGGTAAGGGAGAAAATGGGAGAAGTATAGTATTTAAAACTTTCATATTGAGAGTACCATGGAAGTAGGGGATGGAAAATGAGTGTCTTGGGAAAGAACACAGTACATCTTTGTGGGGAAAAAGAGTTTGTCTATTTTTATTTTTTTTAAAGATTTTATTTATTTATCAGAGAGAGAGAGAGAGAGAGAGCACAAGCAGTGGGAGTGGCAGGCAGAGGGAGAAGCAGGCTCCCTGCTGAGCAAGGAGCCCAATGTGGGACCCGATCCCAGGACCTTGGGATCATGACCTGAGCTGAAGGCAGACGCTTAACTGACTGAGCCACTCAGGCATCCCAGTTTTCCTATTCTTAAATATTAGTGAAGAATGAAGTCTGGTGAGTGAAGAGTGAGCAGGAAAAGTGAAGGTAGCCATTAATGGAAGGAAAAGTATGATAGGACTTGCATACTCCCGAAAGGAAAAGGAATAATACATGGCAACTTGGTCAAATCAGAAAAAAAAAAAAAAAAAAAAAAAAAAAAAAAAAAAAAAAAAAAAAAAAGAACAATGTAAAATAAATAATAAACATGAACTAAAATGAAAAAGTAAAATTGTTTAAGAGTGCCTGGGTAGCTAAGTCAGTTGAGTGACTGACTCTTGGTTATGATCTTGGGTCATGGTCTCACGATCATGGGATGGAAACTGGAGTCTGGCTCCACTCTCAGTAGGGAGTCTGCTTGAGATTCTCTCCCTCTGTCCCTACCCCTATGCACATGTGTGTGTGCATGCTCTTTCTCCCAAAATAAATAAATAGATCTTTTTAAAAAAGTAAAATTATTTAAATTATTATATAACAAATGTAATATTTGCTATAAATTGTAACAAATTGTAACAAATCCAATACTTCTATTGAAAGAAAAATTGAGAATAGGCTTTAAAAAAATCCCAAATCTCCCAAATCTCAGTTAAATACAATTTGTAAAGATCATTAAAACAAAGTAATAAATTATGCCAATGTAAAATGTATATCTTACTGTGCATCATGTAAAATAAACTGAAAATCACTGTTTTAGGGAGTTGTATAATTCTAACCCGAGAGTTACCCACTTGGGTGGTTGGTTGGTTGACTCATTTATTCTTACATTTGCTCAACAAATATATATTAAAGTCTCAACATTCTCCAAGTATTGGGAAAAGTATTTGAGTTACAAGGAAAAAAAAGAAAAAATGTGGTCTTTGATTTCAGGAAGCTTACATTCTAATGGGAAAAATAAATAATAATAAAAATAAAAAATAAATAAGAAGCCAAAAATAATTTTATGTTATGATGCAGGTTGTGTGGGAAAGAGTCAGTGTGCTTGCTTGTACAATAAACAGAGGTGACATAACATGGAAGGTGTGATCAGGGAGGGTGACTGTGTGAAAGTGATAATTTAGTCGAGTTCACTTCAACTTCTGTTAGATACAAGATTCAGAATTTTTACATTGATATTTTATAGCCTGTTTCCTATTTCTTAGTCATGAACCTTTAATAAAATTTATAAAGAGAGTTATTTCATTTCCTTCTATAAAACGAGGGTCTAATCTCTTCAGACTTATAATGGGCTCACCCACTTAATTATAATATTTGGAATTAAATCAGACTATTTTATTTGCCTTTAAGTTTAAAAATACATCTGAAAGTAAATTGAAGGAAAAGAACCTCTAAAAAATTTTCTCTAAGCCAGTCTTCTAAAAATAACATCAAAAAACCAAGTAATTAGCTAAATAAGCTTCATATTCAAAGAGAAATTACCAATTAACCTTCCTCGGGCCCCCTATCAGGAAAGACAGCTAGAGAGTTGAAAAGTGAGGGATTCCTACGGAGGGAGGATCTGATCCATTTTGAGGGATGCCCTTGCTGGAGGCAATACTTACTTGAAAGAAAATCCCAGTCACTGATCCCACTTAAGTTTGGGAACCTCTTATGGGCTGTAAGGGAGAGTTCTGTTTGCTGAGAGAAAAACAAATAATCAAGACAGGGAGGGGGCTTGGTGACAAAGCCTGCCCAGAGTCAGATGAGTTTTGTGTCAGTGGGCTTAGGTTTGGCGCTCGATATAGCCACGAAGACTATGTTTTATATTGGGGTCAACATTAATGAGATGTAATATGCAAACATTTTCTAAGCTGTATAACTTTAACTTGCTGATAAGAAGAGGATGTACTATTTGTGCTAGAATCAGAAGCCTTTCAGGAATTTGGATACTGTGTGTCTTGTTACTGCTTCTCCTTGGTCGGTTATGCTGTCTTTCTGTCACCTACAGAAACAGCACATGTTAAGAAATCCTTACATGAAAATAACAAAAATAGAAAGCAAAGAGCTGGGTGTTCGCATTTCATCGCTCCCGAGACACTGAATCTATCCCTCTATTTTTGTATTTAATGAAGAAATTTAAAACTGTTTACTTACAAATGTTTTTCTCTAGATTATGAACTCTTTGAGAGATCTTGCTTATCTTTGTAATATCAGTGCCTAACAATGTCTGACCTACTTAGAAAACAAAATTGAGAACGCAGCCTTATTTAAAATGTATAAACCCACTCCAACTTGGGCTTTTGCCCCCACCTCTCTGACAAAACCACTTATGTTCTCCAGTAACCTCTGTGATGCTAAGTCCAGTGGCCAATACCTTACCTATTGGCAGAGTTTGGCATCATTGACTATTCCTTCCTCCTGAAAACATTTTCTTTGGCTTCTAGGACAATTATACCTTTGCCTTCTTTCCTCAACTACCGGAGTGACTCAGGGCTCAGTTCTAGGATTCCTTTCCCATCACCACTCCCCTATGATCTCCTCTAGGGACCTACAGTGAGGCATCCACATTTAATCTGCACTCTGGAGCCTCTACCTTGAACACTATATCATTGAGCCAGTAGCTTTTACGTAGTAACTTAATTGGCATCTCAATTCACTCTACCCAGCATCAAAGCCTGATTTTTCTCCCTCAACCCTGTTTCTCTGCAAGTCTTTCCCACCTTAATAAATCACAACCCTATCATTCAAGGGTTTAGGCCTCAAATCTTAAGAGTCCTTCTTTGTCCTCTAGACCACATATTTCATCTACTAGGAAATTCTTCCTCTCTACCTTCAACACATATTCGGAAACTATTTTTCATCATTTTCATGACAACTTTCCAGGCCAGTGTAATCTCTCATTTGGATTATCACTAAAACTTCCTGGTTGCCTGCTTCCGCACTTGGCTTCCTGTAATCTGTTCTTCATGTAGGGCAGGCCTGATTCTGTTAACTTAATCCCGTTTATGTCACTTCTCTGGCCAAGCTCTCCCATAGCTTTCCATGTTACAGTAAATGCCAACCTGCCTAAAATAGATCCTGAAAGACTCTGTGACCTAAAACTGAACTTTCTTTTTGACCTTACTATACTTTCTTTTACTATATTTCCTCTTATTCAGTAAAGACTAGCCTTACTTCTAAAGGCTCCTCCTTCTGGTCAAATATACTCCTTGTGTCGGCCTAGAATGCTCCCCAGCCCCAAACAGCCTCATGGCTTGTTACTTCTTTCCCCCTGATCTTTACTCAAATGTCATTTTATCAGTGAGGACTTCCTTGAGAGTCCCGTGGGGGGAAAAAAAAAAGTATTCATTCCTTCTTCCTTGCTCTCCCTATCTCTACTTTTCTCACTAGTACTTTTCACATTCTGTAAATTTTACATGTTGTATTCTTATTATTTGTATTTCTCTGCTAGAGTATAAACTCTATGGGGAAAAGGATTTTTTTTTTTTTTTTTGCCTGTTTTCTACGTTATTTCTTCAGCACATGGAGAATGTTTGGTGCATAGCAGGCATTCGATGAATGGTCATTAAATGAGTGTATTTAGGTGTTGGAACATTTTATTTGTTTAAATTACTGCAAAACTTTGTTTTGTCTATCCAGCCTATAGAGTAGTGAAGTTCATCATTAATGATGAGTAGGATCATTAATATCATTAATTGAAATGCTGGAAACTCAGGAATGACAGTGAGAAAAAGTGAGTCTGGAATTTATTTATTTATTTTTTAAAAGATTTTATTTATTTATTTGACAGAGAGAGACACAACAAGAGAGGAAACACAAGCAGGGGGAGTGGGAGAGGGAGAAGCAGGCTTCCCGTGGAGCAGGGAGCCCGATGTGGGGCTCGATCCCAGGACCCTGGGATCATGACCTGAGCCGAAGGCAGACGCTTAATGACTGAACCACCCAGGCGCCCTGTGAGTCTGGAATTTAGATGATTCTTTTTCCTTAGGGTGTGGCAGAGGCTAGCAAAACTAGCTCAGTTAGGCCCAAGAGGCTGACATTGGCTCTCTAAGCAGAGGTTCCAGTGAGTGCAATACTCTAAGTGTTAATTCTCAAAGATGTTCATGCTGGCAATTGATGCAAGGAGGCAGAAGGAGCATTGCAGAGGTGAATCAGGAGTTAGGTGGGACTCTGTGTTGGTGGGGAAGAGGATAGAATTTAGCATACTGTAGTGTTTTCCCCTTACCAGTGGTCCATAGGAGTAGAGAGGCTTCCTGAGGGAGATTGGCAAGAACTAGGCATGGTACTATGGGTTGAGCTTTAGAATGGTGTACTAAAGAACCAAGAAGGGAGATAGGCAGAACAAAAGAGAGAGGGCTTAGTGTTATCCTGTTCTAGAGTCTGGTACCATAGAGGATGAAGTGAGCAGAGGGGGTTGGAAGTACTAAAACTCTGAGGATATGAGGTTTATCATTTGTGCTCTGGAATTTAGGGCACACTCATAAGATACATGGAAGCTTAAAAGAGCCCATCATTAAAGATCTGGGGAAGACATTATGAGACTATAAAGCAGGTAATTGAGAGTTGCATGAATGCATTATGTGTTAAAAGATTCTCAACAACTAATATTGAAAAATGGACAAAAATATCCAGCTTACTGAATACTTAAAGAGTTGTCTTTCTGAACAGAATTGAACATACCTATTATGCATAATGTTGGATATGCAATGGTTATGTAATGGTCACTAACATTTCCAATTTTTTCATTTGGTTGGATAAAGATATTGCTGACTTCCTTTTAGTTTCACTTGTTTATATACTCTTTGAATGTTTAGATAATAGATTTAGTCATGCAAAGTACTGATGACAAATGGGTTAGATTTGAACTTTGGGCTTAAGCTCACCACCTTTTTGAGCCAGGGCTCATTCCCTCCCTATTTTCTCAGAGATCCAGAGTCTAAAAACAAGTACCTTCCCAGAAGGAAGTCATGTGCTGAAAGAATGAAAGAATTCCTGAGATCTTAAAGTAGAGTAAACAGGTGTTTACTCCTGAAATTTTTTTATAGTTCACTGACAAAAACCTGTGTGTATGTACGTGTGTGTGTGTGTGTGTGTGTGTGTGTGTAAGGTATCCTTAAAAAGTTACCAAAGATTTTTATGGACAAATAATATGGGCAGGTATGCATTTGAATGATCAGAAAAGGGAAGAACCACAATTTTGCATTAAGCAGTTTTCACTAATAAATCACTATGATATTTATAATATCTTGAGTTCTAAATCAGTACTCTAAGTAAAGCAATTACACCTTTGTGTAAGTACTTGTACCTTTCTTCTGAAAAATACTGGTCACTAATTTTCTTTTTTATATTTGTAAAAAAGAGATAGTCATAGTTTAATTCTACTATGATTAACCTTAACTTGTTAACAGATTATTCAAGATTTGTAATACTATTTACTTTACTAATTGAAAAGTGAGGTTACCCTAGTAACTAGTATATCTTGATACTCTGCTTATGTAACCTCTGAGATTCAGAGTAGTTTTTCATCTGAATTCTTCTATTAGCTACACTGATTTCACATGCTCTCTTGCACTTTGGACTATAAAAGAAATGCTTTCTTTACTGATTAATCAAGTTTGGGTATTTTTAGAAAAACTGTTTATAATATAGAGCAAGTGCTCTATATTTCTGGGAAACTTTAAAGGTGGAAATAATTTAAAAGCACTTTCAAAAAGACTTCGGGAGTAGTAAAGAGGTGGTGGTAGAATATTTGTTTAAGTAACTGAGGACTTAGGGTTTCAGTTTCAGAAAATGCCTTGAAGCAAAAAGGATCAGTCATTTGATGAATATGTTGTTCTGAGGAATTCTTCTACAGGAGAGATCACGTCTTGTTATTGGGAAACTATCTTATTAACTCAAAATATGTAAAGAAAAAGAAATCTTGCTTAGCTCCTAATAAGGTTTGCCACAAATAATAAATGTGATTTTTTGCACTGAATGGGTGGACTTGGAGTTCTGGAAATTTAACACACTCTTCATATGGCTTGTTTTCATCCTCTTAAGTTTTTCCATTTGCTGTTGCTTCTGCTTGGAATAATTTCATAATTTCTTCACATCTCCATTCCTACTTTGTCCCTAATATTTCTCGGTTTAATCTATCTGTTTTTTTTTTTTTTTTAAGATTTTATTTATTTATTTGACAGGGAGAGAAGCAGTGAGAGAGGGAACACAAGCAGGGGGAGCAGGAGAGGGAGAAGCAGGCTCCCCACTGAGCAGGGAGCCCAAATCCCAGGACCCTGGGATCATGACCTGAGCCGAAGGCAGACACTTAACGACTGAGCACCCAGCTACCCCTACTCTATCTGTTCTTTAGATCTTAACTGAAATGTCGTATTCTTTGGAACTATCAGTCTGACTCCCCAAGACTATGTTAAAGCTCTTCCTACAAGCTCATGAAACACCTTTTGAAGATAGTTTCATGCCTAATTGTAATGGCTGGTTCACTTCTTGGTCATCCACTCCCTGAAGTGGTCTTGAGGACAAGACTAAGGTCTTATTATGTGCTGTGGGCCCAAAACCCACTTAGTGCTGGGCCTATATATTAATATATGTATTATATTACATAGCTGTATTAGTTTCTTAGGGCTGCTATAACGGAATACCACAAACTGGATGGCTTAAAACAACAGAAGTGTATTTTCACGTTTTGGTATCCAGAAGCCCCAAAACAAGATGTTTGTTGGTAGAGTTAATTCCTACTGGAAGTCCTGAGGGTGAATTTGTTCTATACTTTTCTCCTAGCATTTGGCAGTTACTGGCAATCATTGGCATCCTTTGGTTTATGGACATATCACATCTGTCTCTCTTGTCTTTACATAGTGTTCTCCCCCGTGTATGTGTCTGTGTTTCTTCTACTTTTCTCATAAGGACACCAGGAACACTGGCTCAGGCAGGCTGAACCTTAATTCACTATGACCTTATCTTAACTTGATTGTATTTGCAAAGACCTGATTTCCAAATAAAGTCACAGTCACAGGTACTGGAAGTTAAGACTTTAACATACCTTTTAGGGAACACAATTCAACCTACAACAATGACCATCTAGTATATTTTTACTTTAGGGCCTGGTTGATATAAAATGTAATTTTAATCATGAGCAGGCTAGTTACTAAGCTGTTAACAAGCTTATTATTTAGTCACTTTACTTATCAGGGTAACATTCACAGATTGGAAAGTACTTGATTCGATTATGCCAATGATCTCAACATCCAGACTTGATAACCCCTTAACAGATTTTATTTTTAGATAATAGTCCTTTTGATTCGTTTGCCAGATATAGGAACTAGTTTGCTGTATAGGCGTGGCTTAAACAATTCTAGAAAGGATAAATTCATATGCAGTGACTTGAGAAAGAATCAGGCCCAAATAACTGTGTTCTGTTCAGAGGTGTTAATTCTTATGTGTAACTCAAAATCTTGTATTTCTAATTTAGGTCATCTTTATTTTATACCCACTGCAAGGCAGGGGGAGAGGAGGCAATAGGAAAAGTTATTTCTTGGCATTTAGCAATTAGTTGATTAACATGTAAATTTTATTCAAAGTAATATAAAATATGCATTATTTTTGGTTCCTCAGATTAGGTTATTTTTAATTTTAATAAGATGCAACAATAATTAAGCAATTAAAAATATATAATTTAATACTGAACTAGTTTCTCAGTAGTGTTGCACATGAGGTTCCAGGGACATGCTCAACTACAGGGTCCACCAGACTGCAGGCAGAGGATGGAACCTGGAAACCAGCCCATGTTGGCGAGGACTAGAGAGGACTCCAGAATTCCAGGGAGAAGAAAGCAAAAACCCAAACTGGCATGAGGGAACAGAGGGATTTTGGCATGTCTGTGCGTGTATGGGCTATGTGCCTGTGTGTATGTTGTATATAGTCTTGGGTTAAGGGATTAATATGTTTTTGGACCCAATTGGAAATTTCCAGCTGGAAATGTGTGTGAATGCTGATAGGTCTCCACATTTGGTAGATAAACGAATGTTGCTGCTATTGGTAGAGGTTGTATAACTTACAAAATATATGTCTCATCGATTCTCTACTAGGATTTTACGGTCTTAAGAAATTCTCACAAGGGTCTTCTTATTTTTATTATTCAGCTAAGCCAGCAAGGGGAAGTCACACATTGCATTTCATCGGGCTTTCGAGCCATTTCTTCAGACTTTTCTTTTTTTTAAAGGTCTATCTTCTTGTTAGAAATAAATAAGACAGAATGCTTATAGTTATGATTCTCACAAGCATACTAGTGTCAATTCTTAAAGAGCAGTCTTAAACTTTAATTTCTTATTTTTTTCCAATTAAAAAAATGAAGCACCCCAATATGCTTGGTAAAAAGTAATTGCATTGTTGATGATATTCATAATGCTTTCAAATTGCTAATTCCATTTGTGACATAAGAAACTTAAATTACTAAATTTGCATGATACTCCAAAAAGTCAAGGGGAATCTATTAGTCAATTTTTAGTTCCCAAAGTAAATGATTTTAATATTTGCTACTGTATTCTTCATCTACTTTTTTGCAGTTTCAAAATAATCTGAGGAAGAAGGGAAACATTTTAAATTTCAAGATATAAACAAGAATAGCTCTTTGCTAACACAAAACAATATGGAGACTCTATGGCTATTGTTTCTGAGAAGAGCTGATTGCATCATATTGTCTGTATTCTGTAGGAAAAACACCGTAATGCTTCCATGACTAGTAATGGGATGGTCTAAGTGAATTTATTGTGCAATTTTGAGTGACATGGAAGGATAACACCATTATTCTTTGTATTTTAGTCTCTGGACTTAGTTAATCATGTTCACTGTTCCATCATCAATTGTCACTCATTATATAAAATTTGAGCATCTTCACTTAATGTTATTGTATTGTTTCTGTTTACTACAGCTGGTTGCAATAGACTCAAATGACAATTTCACAGTTACACATAAAAGTTCACAAAAATAAACGCTCAAAATAGAAACATCTTACTTTGCAACAAGTATACAATTTAAATATGAGTAAGATGTCTAAAGTTATGAAAACTGGAATGAGTTTATCTCATCATATGTAAACTCATCTATTTGAAAGAAGCCATACATTTTTTAATACACTTTTTAAAGTAAATGTTTAGGTAACATTTATCTTTGAAATCATAAATTCTCAATCATTATGATTCTTCTATGTTGCTAATTACATACAAATGTTTAAAATATTACAGAGAAAGGTAATAGAAAATAATGATCACATATTTAACAAATATGAAAAAATATCCAAAGAAGTAATTATGTAATAATATTCGGATCAAGAAATAGAACAAAAAATGTTAAAACAGCTCTTACTAGAAGAACAAACTACGTAATTTGTATATTACATATTTTGGAAACTTTTAATTTTCTACACACACACACACACACACACACACATGCACCAGCTAAAGTGCACAGGGAAAACTGTGCAGTGGAAGAGCAAGCAGAACGAAAAGGTGACAAGGTAGCTATACTGCCAAATCTGTATTGTCACCACCAGGACTTCTTTGAAAGTGTTAACACAAAATTACACCTCGCAACTAGCTCTCAGAAGAATATTCTTAACTGCTATTGAGTTAAAATCACAAATGGCTAATAAAATAGGAATGAAATCATTGTTTTCTTTCACTGATAGAAATAATACTGAGTTATGAGCCTTTCCTCTCACTACTGGCGTTAAAATTTGAGTAACTGTATTCTGGAAGGAGTGTATTGTTCCTAAAGGTTTATGAATTTCAAACTATGAGAACAAAACAGTTATATGTTAAGTCTGGTGTAAACCAGACCTAGATTATTTTTATTCATTAAAAATAATGAAGAAATATCAATAACCTTTAGATATTGGCAAAAAGACATAGAATAAATGGTAATCTTAAGAACCAAATGAAGCACTAAGTATATTGACAAGTCTGGGGCAGAACTATTAGAGGGAAGTTGCTTTAGTTAGACTACATTTTCTTTAACAGTAAAGTTTATAACTATCATATCTATTTCCTGATCAGCTCTTCCAAGCAAAACTGCCATTTAATAGGTACTAAATAAATGTTTTTTGAAAGAACAGGGTTCCTTTCAATTTATGTAACACTTTAATTTGGAAATGTAATCATAGAAAATCACCCCAGTTTTAGTTCTGCTGATTGGAGATTAGAATTGGTATTACAATAAACATGATATGATATATAGAAGACCCAAATGTATTGATTATATACTACCCAAGACTCATTTAAACTCCCTATATTTTATGTTGTTATTTGTAATGTCTTTGTGTCAGCATGCTTCATGGTAATTTAGGAGCAGTTACATAGTCCCTTCCCCCAATACTAAGGCTTTTGGCTTAAAATGCTCACTTGCATTTAATATTATGGAAATTTACATGTTGGGTTTAAGTGGCCTGAAGTTCAAGTATGTAAGATAAAATGGAAATAATGCAGCCTACTGCAATCATATTGTGCCAATATTCAGGCAGGGCACAGAGGAAAGACACAACAGGTTTTGAAACCAATCAAATTAATCACAGCCTAAGCTGAGAAATAGAGAGGGAAAGATTGCTGCTCATCAGGTCATGCTGTGCTGATGAAGGAAACAGATCT
Source organism: Mirounga leonina (assembly GCF_011800145.1). Classification (NCBI taxonomy): domain Eukaryota; kingdom Metazoa; phylum Chordata; class Mammalia; order Carnivora; family Phocidae; genus Mirounga; species Mirounga leonina. The sequence continues at coordinate 8,129,909 of NW_023270431.1, forward strand.
GGTCATTTGATTACAGGGCTATAGACAAAATTGTGGAAACCCTTCCCAAGCAACTAACTTCGAGTAATGTGTGGGTATTTGTGCAGCTTGAGAGCATGAGCATGAGTATCACTCTTATACCCATGATACATTTTTAGGTAAGGGCCCTAAATACAACCAAAAACATGCCAGTCTCAGATAAAGTAACAATTTATGGTACATGGAAAATAATACAGGAGAGGGAGCTAAATAGTGTGAGATTGGGGTGCCTGGGTGGCTCAGTCGTTAAGCGTCTGCCTTCAGCTCAGGTCATGATCCCAGGGGCCTGGGATCGAGTCCTGCATCGGGCTCCCTACTTAGCGGGGAGCCTGCTTCTCACTCTCCGTTTGCCTGCCGCTCTCTCTCTCTGTCAAATAAATAAATAAAAATCTTTAAAAAATAAAATAAAAAATAAAAAAAAATAGTGTGAAATTGAAAAACAGAGGACCAGAGTAGAAGCTCTTGAGGTCTATGAATCAGAGACACATAAATACAATTGTAGGCTTCTGCCTTTCATTATAGTGTCATCCTGACCTCTTAAAAACTTTTTTTGGTATCCGATATTCATCCAACTCTACTTCAGGGAGATAATTTAAGTGTCTGGAATGCTGGCTGAGGAAATGTTGGAAGTTGAATAAGGCCAGCACTCTTCTCCTGCCAGCTTCAGTATGCTTTCTCCTTGAGTTCAGTAGTGCCATTGAAAGAAATCTCTGAATGACACAATGTATTTGTTAATACTAAGTATTTACCTGTGTAATGAAGTGATGGTGGGTAATAGTGGTCTATAAGAATTTTTGAAATTTTTGACTTTGATTAAAATTTCTGATCTAATATTCTCCAACTGTGTGACTTTGGACAAATTGCTTATTCTTTCTCCTCAGTTTATTTATACGATGGAGATATTAACATCTACTTCATATGGTTGCTATATAGATAATGCTGTAATCTATGTTAACTGCTTACTGGAGCACCTCACAGGTAGAGGATGCTTAATTGGCTAACTGCTATTTCTGTAGCTCACAATTCTCTTCACTATTTAAAATCTTCATCATTTGGAAGTTGATGATCTCTTCAAATTTAGGGTGATATTAAATACATTTTCATGCTTTCTGTCCTTAAAATATGATACAAAATAAGTTACCACTAAAGAAATATTGGTAATTCACAAACTTTTCGAACAGTTTTCAAAGTCTGACTATTTTGGGGCACCAAATTATGTAAGTCAAGACAAGTACTTGTTCTGTATTTTAATGAGTGAAGCTGATATCATAGCTTTTTAATGTAATGTATTTTCATGGTTCCTATCACTGTGAAAACCAAGTCTTCAAAGAAATACATTTAAAAAAGAAATGGATATATGAATGCTTTTGGTCCCCCCTCTCTTCTAGCCATGACAGACAAAGTGAGCGATAAAAGGAGAGCTCATTATTTTGAAGAAATGACACCTTAAATTAAAATGGCAGTGTTCTCTTCCTTTCTTAGAAGTCCCTTTTATAGTGAGAGCCAAACACTTATTATGAGTTCAATTGTGTCCCCTCAAATTTATATGTTGAAATTGTAACTCCCATTTCCATAGAATACAATCTTATTTAGAAATATCATCATTGCAGATGTAATTAGTTAATATGAGGTCATACTAGAATAGAGTGGGTCTCTAATATAATATGACTACAGTCCTTATAAAATGAGAAATTTGGACATAGATATGCACACAGGTAAAACACCATGTGAACATGAAAACAGAGATTGGGATGATGCTACCACAAGCCAAGGGATGCCAAAAATTCCCAGCAAACCACCAGAAGCTAGAAGAGGCATATGGAATAAGTCATCCCTATAGCCCTCAAAAGGAACACTGCTGACACCTTGATCTTGGACTTCTAGCCCCAGAACAGTGAGACAATAAAATTCCATTGTTTAAGCCACCCAGTTTGTGGCACTTTGTTATGGTAGCTCCAGCCAACTAACACAACTCCAGACTATTTTTTGAGATAGGAGTTCTGGAGAATTGTGTATAAATCTATTTTAGGCTTCTATTGCTGTGAAACTAATGACCACAACTTAGCAGCTTAAAACAACACACATTTGTCATCTGACGGTTTCTGTGGGTCAAGAGTCCAGACACAGGTGAGCTGAAGCCTCTGCTCAGGTTCTCACAAGACTGAATCAAGGTGTTAGCTGGGCTGCATTCTCATCAGAAGGCTTGGTTGGAGAAGAATCTACCATCAAGCTTATTCAGTTTGTTGGCAGAATTCTGTTCCTTGTGCTTGTGGGACGGAAGTGTTCCCCCAACACCCAATTTCTTTCTTTCTTTCTTTTTTTTTTTTTTTGCTAATTATTGACTGGGAGCTATTCTCAGTTCCTAGAGGATCTCTGCTGCTCATTTTTAAGTACACTCCTCTATAGTTAGTTCACAACAGGGCTGTTTGTTTTTTTCAAGGCTAGCAGGTCAGTCTACTAAGACTGAATCTTATATAATGTAAGGTAATCGTAAGAGTAATATCCCATTACCTTTGTCATATTTTATTGGTTAGATAAATTCATAGTTTTGACCCACACTCAAGGGGAGATAACTGCACAAGGACAGAACTCATTGGAGGTCGCCCTCCAGTGAATTGATCAAAATACCTAAAAATATGTATTTTTTTATTTTTATTTTTACTTTTTTAAAAATATATTTTTTAGTAATGAGAAAACATGATTAGCTTTGATACACACACACATACACATTCAACAATGGAAGCAGAGCTGTTGTTCTATTAGAAAATAGTCCTAGCATTACAGAGCTTGCAACTCTATAATGATCAAGTTCTGAAGGTAGAGATATAAAGCTATATTTACCTAGACGGGATTAACTAGTACAAGTCTAGCCAAGATATCCTGGAATGTCCACTGTCATTCTTCCAAAGGTCCTTTGGTTTTTCAATTTCTCTCAATTTATGATTGACTATACTACCATTTCTCATAGACAGAAAAGATACACTTAAACACTTCTGGAGTGCACCTGAAGTAAAGGTAAAATGTTTACAATCATATGGGGCAGAAAAATAAAAACATTTTTAAATTAGAAGAATGAAAAGAAGGAAAAATAAAATTGACCAGAATTATTGACATATTTTTAATTAATTAGTTCTTTCAATGAGAGATACCACTATAGTTAAAGGGTCAAAGATGTTATTATAGATGAATTTGGGGAATTTTAATTAAATATAATTGGTAAAATATTTTCAAAGTCCTAGATTTATTTATTCTGAAAAATATTAGATATTGTGATTCAGTTATAATTTAGACATACAGTACAAGTTTAATTGCATTCCTGTTAATACTATATTTTTGTAGGTACATGTTCAATAGATAAAAGGGAAAATATTTCACAATTTAACTCAGTTATATGTGATTTGATTCTATGATAAGGTGAAGGACTATGTTCTCTCACTTTTGTATTTTTAAATTTGCAAAGCTCTTTCTGAAGTTATATATTGATTAGATTACATAAACATTCTGCAGAGGGAAATTAAAGTATACATATCCTATAAGAGGGTTAGTCAGCAGGGATTGGTTTCTAAATTTTATGTCCCCAGACAGCCATCAGGCAGCCAGCAGAAAAATGCATTTTGAAGCCATGGAGTCTTCAGTTTTTATCTCTGACATTACGTTGAGATTCGACAGATGGAAGCCCAGCAGCAGACATGCAAAATGGTTGCCAAATGAGGCACATATACATAGCAGAGTGGTGCCCTACCCAGGTGGCCATCTTCTCCTTTCCAAACCTTTAAGATGGCTCACTCCAAACCTGACTATGCTGTAGCGATATTGACACATTCCTCAGTCATTGGTGAATGTCAGTGGGCTCTTGGCTCTCTGCATTAGGAACTTTAGCACGCTCTCTGCTCTGTACATATGTCCAAGGTTGGCAGCCAGTTGGCATGGCTGCTGATGCGTCTCTATCTGTCAGATCTCCTCATCACCTCTGGGACAGAGATAGGCGATATGAGTATGTCAGCAAGAATGTTACCATTGGCTGTGGAAGTATGTCCAGGGAAATGAAAATTAGGAATTATCTTTATCATCTAAACCAAGGATCTACTTATATTTTAGAAGACAGGAAAAATCTAATTAAAATAGGAAAAAATATGCATGATAATTTTAGCCAAGACTTTAGTCTTCAACAGTTAATAGATAAAACACACCTTGTGCAATTGAGCCAAAGAGAGTATACATCAATCTTATGAAGGACTAGAACAGTTTTTCTAACGATATCAGGCAGGGTATTAAAACAAAACAAAACAAAAAAAAGCTAATAACTGATCTTTTTAATTGATTAAAATTACAATAGTAGATTACATGAAACAGAATTATGCGGATGTCCTAAATGTTCTGTGTAATCAATTTTCAGAAATTTTTAGAATGATGTGTCTGTTTCTACACTCATATGCACATATGTCTGTATTTTCCATTTGCCCTACTCATTGCCCAGCTAATAAACAGCACCAAATTCATTTTGCTTCAAATTTGTCAGGTAACCTTGAAATAATTGGTTGAACTGATTCCATTTTAAATTAACTTCTCCATCATCTTTTCATTTCAGGGATGTTATCTTTAATTCATCTATCCATTTATACCAACAAATATTTACTGAATTTACTATCACCTCTCTAACCTTTTAAGCAGTTCCTGTGATTATATTCCCTAGTTAATTTTATGAAATCACTATCTACTCACTCACTCATTCACCTGAGACAAAAACTTGAGAAGCATCCTGGATATTTCCCCTTCACTGACCTCTCACATGCAATCTGTTCTTAGTCTTCCTAATTCTATTTTGTACACATCACAGATAAGTCATCCAATTTCCAATGCCAGCAGTATTCTTCCCTATGTATTCAAATGCTCGTGAATAGGACTGTATAACCCAGAAATTGAAAAATATACCAATGTTACCCTATTTCATGATAGTAAGGATGCATTTTTCACAAAGGGGATAAATATTATAACTTTTAATCATCCTGGAGGAGATTAATTATGGAATAGCAATAGAAATAGAGACTGTGACAAATGTGGGAAGTTCTCCTCTTGTATCTGAATGGGGATGGTGGACAGTCATGTCTCATTTTTAGATATGGACAAGTTGTCAAAATGTTCTTTTTAAAAGTAAATATCTTATTTTACTGACACCCCTAGATAAGGAATGGAAACCTTAACCTTGTTTCTTTGTAGTGTTCTTGACAGCAAGTGCAGATCAGGGGGATTTATCTGAGTTCCAGTTTGATGAGTGAGGGGGAAAAAAAACAAGAAAACAAACAAATAAAGAATACTAACTAATAATATAATAATCCTTTATGGATTCTAGGGCACAATAAAGTAAGGGAGGACTTGAAGGAAGACTGGACTTCATATTTACCTAGGCAAGTTCTGGCTGGGGATTCTGACATCAGTTCATTGGCTTGAGTTTTATGTAATTGCAGTATAAGTTAGTGGTTACAAACGTGGGATCTGATGATGGATTCTGTGGGTTTGAATGTGAATCCTCCTCATTGTTAGCAAATAATTTAACTTCTCTAGGTCTCAGTTTCTTCTTGTAAAAAGAGAGATAATAATAATGACACCCATCTTGTGATGGTGTGGTGAGGTTTCAATGAGATAACACACAGAAGCATTTAGAGTAAATATCCTTTGACATAGAGTAAATGATAAATTGACTGAAGAGATATGTCATCTATGACTGTAATCCAGATCAAATAACTGAAAGTGTGGCTTCTACTGACTTGACTTCCACGTTCTATCATGCCTCCATGTGGCCCTCTCTGACCCATCCTTCACATTGGTAACAGAATTGCCAGAATGTGATTTTTTTTTTTTAAGATTTTATTTATTTATTTGAGAGAGAGAGAGCACATGAGAGGGGGGAGGGTCGGGAGGGTCAGAGGGAGAAGCAGACTCCCTGCCGAGCAGGGAGCCCGATGTGGGACTCAATCCAGGGACTCCAGGATCATGACCTGAGCCGAAGGCAGTCGTTTAATCAACTGAGCCACCCAGGAGCCCCAGAATGTGATCTTTAAAACCAGAACTGATTAGATAATTCCCCGGGTTAGCGTTCTTCAGGTACTCTTCATAACTGTCAGGATAGACCAACGTTTCTCACCGTAGCATGTAAGTAGGGTAACCATACGATTTATCATTTAAGCACAGGAGTTAAAAAATATACTATTAATAATTACTTTGGGGCAATTGGCATAACTCAGGCTTATTGCAGGTAAACAGGCACAATGGTTATTATAGAGAAGAAGTCTTTTTGTGATCTTGTTTTCAACCCCATCAGTTAGCTTCTGGTCTTCAGCTGCGGCCACCCAGACCCACCAGCCGTCCCTGAAGTATCATGTTTCTCAGTGCCTTTGAATATGTGACTGTTACAAATTCTCATTTTCTTCATTCCCTTGCCAGATTTATACTTGTCATTTGAAGCCATTGCTGAATTCGGGAAATCTCTTTAGATTCATAAATTCTGAGTCATTTGTGTGTCTGTATGTAATATGTGGGTTTATCTTTATCGTTATAACAATTATAAAAAAAGTTTGCCAGGTATATAATATTTTCTATGCCAGGCACACTAGTACCAGGATAAGTGCTTTGTATGTGCTTTCTCTAAACAATCCTGCAAAGTAAACATATATTTTCTGTAGTTTTAAGATTTATTAAAAAACAACAACAAAACAACAAACAAACGAACAAAAAACTAAAGCCCAGGGAGGTTAAGTGACTTGCTGAGGCCCACACAGCTAGGAAGTGGCAGAGGTAATGTTCAAGTTCACGTTGATCTGTATCTAAGCCCATCTTTTCACCAAATGGCCTTCTCATCAAAACAGTTATTACAAAGAGTTGCAATGAACATATGTATTATCTGTCCATCCATATCATAGATTTCTTGAAGGCGAATACTATCCCTTACTCATTTTTTTCTTTCAAAATTTCCTGTACTTAGTATAGTGCTAGCACAGGGTAAGCACATAATAAGTGTTTGATAGATGAATGGATCACTAGATCTGGACCACTTCAGTATCTCTGAATAGTAACCAGTTTCTCTCAGTTCAATGGCATCCTTCCCAAGTTTCCTGCCTTCGGACACATTCCTCAAACTTGGGGCTCTGGTTCTCATATCTTAGTTGACCACCTAAAAAGGTTTTGAAGTCTGAATCTAGCACTGGATTAAAGTATTTTCACACACACACAAAAAAAATACAGGCAAACCTACACATACAGCAAGGCACAAAGGGTTTCTAGGAGGATCGTGGATCTGGGAAACAAAACCTTTTACTACATTATACAAGAGGGATTTTACGTAAAGATTGCCTCTATTGTTTTGTCTCAGAATTAACCAGAAATACCCTTTTTCAAAAACTTGCTGAGATCATTAAGGAAATGGCAATTGTGATAAGAATAGGAAGAGGAAGAATGAGAGGCAATTTTGGAGCATAAGGTTACTGTGGAGGAGGCCAGGTCTTAATGGGATTTTAAAGCAGGGGACTTTGGCTAGCTAGATGACAGTATGGCAAGCCTGACAGTATGGTGGCACTGGGTGTCTGGTAATTTGAGGAAGGGGGTATCAGGTCATAAAAGAAGCAGTGGCACAGGAAAGTGTTTAGTAAGAAGCACCATACATAGTCCTCACTGTTCAATTTTGTTTCAGACTAGTCCTTACTTCCTGTGAAAACCCAGGGGCAAAGTGAATCTGCCATTTGACTCATATTCCTGTCAACTTCAGGGTGACTGCTGCCGACACAGATGGAACATCTCACTACAGAATGAAAATTGTGCAAAGGTACTTTATGACATGAGCAGCTGTGCCTGCCCACAGTTTGGAAGGGCCTGTGCAAATCAGTCATCATTAATGTTTTGGGTTTAAAAATGTTGAAATCTTACTGTTCTGTGTCAACATAATAGAGGAATCCTCCCTGTTTTTATGTCTACTTCAGTTTCATCTGTATTTACTTATACGTAGAAAAAGGCATGCAAAAATCAGTGAGATACAGTCCAACAGTGAGAACATCGTAATTTAGATGGCTCAGAAGTGCCTTCAATAAATGAGTGTTCAGAGTCCTGAAACCTGAATTCTGTTCTCAACTCTGCCATTATTGGCCATGTGACCTTGGGCAAATCCCTTAGCCTTCTTAAGTTTCTAGTTCCTTATGTTTTAAATAACACGGTGACAGATAATCCCAAAGGTACTTTGCAGTTTTTAAAAAAATTGTTTTATTCTTAACAAAGTTAGAAATACTAAAAGAACATGGAATTTTGGAGTCAGCCAAATCTGAGTTAAATGCTTAAACGACCACCAGGTGACCTTGGAAAAGTTATGTATCCTCTCTACAGCTAATTTCTCATCTGGAAAATGGGAATACTCTTGCTGACCTTGCAGGCTTGCAGTGACTTCTAAACGAGATTCAGTGTGAAGCTGACAGCATATCACCTGGTGCATAGAAGATATTGATAAATGGGGGTCATTATCAGAAAACTTTTATAGGCAGGGGGAAATCTCATTTCCTACGAGAGGCATGCCAAATGGGACACTCAACTTACTGTTTGCATTCCTCACCCGTGAAGGTGTCCATGAATTGAGATTAGCACTGTGTGTGAGCCTCATGGGATTCAAGGGTTGCTAAGACAACCACTAATTTCCAAATCAGGGTAAATAGTTTCACAGAATGTACAGTTTCCTTTAACAAATTGGATTCCAGTGAAGGGTACACCTTTTCTTCCCCTGCTGCTCTCTAGCCCAGCCAGGGCTGTGCACCTGCAGCTCGCTGTGCCAGGGGCTGCTTTCATCTTCTGCCAATGACACTCTGAAGGGGAACAGCCAGGAACAGAGATCCCTGAGGTCTGTCAGCTTTACCCAGTCTTTACCTTTTGTACTTTGTCAAGTTGTAGTCACATTTCTTGACTCTCACAGTAGGGCACTGAAACAGCTCCTTGGCACACTCGTGTAATAGACTCCTAAGCAGAGATGCCATGCGGTTTGCAGCCATCTCGTTGTGCCTTCTCTTCCCTACTCTGCAACCATCCTTATTTCCCCTACTCACTCATATGAATTCCTGCAGAGAATGAACCTATTATTAAGCCGGCATTGCCTCTCCTGCTACATTCTTGTGTAAAATTAGTCCTCTTCATTGTTGCAAATAATAGGCAACCACTTATATATCAATGAAAATTCACTGCACTGCTGTGGGATTATTTCAGTTCTCGATAAACTACACATTCCTGCCATTGTTTATGGGGAGTGATTTTAAGTCTTTATTGTTTCATTTTAAATGTTTTCTTTTGGGTGGGGTGGCCAATCTTCCCTGTGCACTTAGCATATTTTCTCTTTTAACCCCTTGGAATAATGGGTACTGTAACAGTGACATCTTTTTTGCAATAATTCATAGTGTTGGCTTCTGCTTTTGCATATGCCAGTTGCAAAGCATGAATACAATGGTAAAAATTCATGGAAGTACGTTAATTGCCTTCTTTAAGAATATGAAAGGAAATCTAAGTCTTTTTTTGGTCAAGTCTTGAATTCAGAAAAAGCCTCACTAGCTTTCTCACAGCCCCATGAGGAAAAGGCTTGACAAGTCACTCTCATTGAAGCTATGACAGCCACAGTGTTAGACCTCTCATGCATACTGTCTCCCTTAGAACTTGAAATAATTCTGGACAGTAGGTATTATTGTGTCCATTTTACCAATATGGAAACTGATTGGAATTTTAAAAGATCTTACATTAAAAGATATTTAATTTGGAAAGCTCATGTATCTCTGCAGTATACCAAAATTACTGGTGCAATCCACAAAGTAAAACATTTCTCTCCATGCTAGGAAAAGCAGAAGTTAAAAAAAAAAAAAAAAGTATATTGTACATAAAAGAAAAAAATGCATGTATTTAGTTTAAAGAATAATGATAAAATGGACAACACACATGTATTCACTACTCCCTTAAGAAAAAGAACCTACCATCCTGATGTGCCAGTCCTGGGCTTATTGGCCCTTAGATCTATGCTCTGTGTCACTAGAGGGAAGGACTTTGCAAGTTACAGTACCCCAGTTCCCTTTCACCTGTGGTAGATCAGTGTGAACCATGGCAGGAGATGGGAAGACAGGAGGAAGGAAGAAGCCAGAGCATGTTCTCCCTCCGCCCCCCTCCACCTTACACATACACCTGGGGTGGTTGTATGTTCTCCAAGGCTCTTGAATAGGCCCTTGTGGTTCCTGTCTGGGCTCTGGTAATACCATCTCTTTTTTCTCTTTGACCTAGACATGATAGTGGATTCCTGCTTTCACTAGTTCTTGGCTTACCTCACTCATTCTCTCGTGTTTGGTTTCTCAGCTCTTCCATTACCTATGTCAGTAATTTCCTATTAAATTTCCTGTAAGACAAATTCTTGAAATGGTTTCATTATTTTTAAAGTTCCGATCCTGATTAATGGACCTTAAAAGCTCTGTGTGCTCCTCCTCCTTGATCACACCTCTCACCCAACCCCAGAAGTAACCACTATTCTGATTTTTAATTTTAGCATTCTCTTCATAACCTATGTATCCTTAAACACTATATACTTTTTTACTTTTTTCAGGTTTTCACTGTAAGTGGAATCACACAGTGTGCTCTCTTACATGACTTGCTTTCTTTCCCCTCAACAATATGTTTTTGAGATCCATGTGCATTATATATGTATCAATTCATTAATTTTCTCTACAGCATAGTATTCTACAGTATGAAATAGCACAACTTATGCAAACTACTGTTGAAAGACTTTTGTCTGTTTCCAGTTTCCACTCCTATGAACATGTTACTATGAACATGTTGGTATTGTGTTTCCTAGTAACTATGTGAGAGTTTCTCCAGTACGTACAGCCTTTGGGGCTATAGACCACATAAGTGTTCAGAATTGCATGGTAATACCAAACTGTTTCCCAAAGTGATTGTACCAATTTACAATTCTACCAGCAGCAAACAAGTGTCCCAGTTACTCCAAATCCTAGCCAGCTCTCAGTTTTCTTGAGTATTAAAGATTCAAATGAAGGCAAAATCTATATAACATATCTAATAAGCTATTTTCTATACTTTCTTACAGTGGGATATTCTTGTGTTGGAACTTTTTGCCAGTCATGAAAGTAAATGCAAGCATTTCTATAGTGTCTATGTATAAAACTCTTGTTTATTTGTAGGTTAGAAGACTCCCATAGATCTTTACAGTCAACTTTTCATGTTCTGGAGGTTAGGTGATTTGTTAAAGGGGGCTAGTTAGAGGAAAAGAGGATGTAATTTGTGATTCTCTGTATCTCATGTTTGACTGAGGCCCCAAGATGAAGAGAAACAATAAGGGGCATACCATTCCAAACAGGTTCTAGACCATTTACTCAAACTTGCTGAGGAGATATTCCAAACAGGTTTTATAACTTTTACCCCAATGTCCATTTGAGGGAACAAAGTACTGAGTTTGAAGAAATAAAGAAAAATAGTCCTTTGGAGAAATTTGTTGCATTCTGATAGTATTACCACCACCCACTGGAGAAGGGAATAAAGTGCTTTTCTGTCACCTTGTGCTGAATCTGAGGAGCTTCAGTGGAATGCTTTGGAGAGCTCTACCTGGGTTGCCTGCATCTTTAGGCACAAAGGTTAGCATCGGCTCCATTTCTAGAAAACCATAAGTGGTTGTTGCTGGGTAGTTGCTCTGTACGGAGTAAAGGGATGCGCTGCACTGGATGTCACCTGCACTCCAAGTGTTTTCAAGTCAGTAGATCGATGGACTGAAAGAGGGCTTGAAAGATAGTTTTGTGCTAGAAGGTTTGACTTAAAGGACTGAGATGGGTGGATTGCCAGAGGCTAAGAAGGGAAATGTAAGCAACACCATAGAGTCATTGTTGATTAGGTGAGCAACATTTGGAGGTTCCCAGGGTGTGTGGATAAGGAGTGGGATGGTGTTTTCCAAAGAATCTACAAAAGAGGTCCACAAAGGAAAGATTCATCTTTGAACATATACCAAGACTAGAAAGCACCAATTCCAGATCTCCTACATGCCAGGAGATGAGTAAAGTAAGACCTTTCTGCCTCTTCCCCTTCCCAGTTCTTACAGGAGCTGAGGAACAGAGGGTGGGAAGAGGAGGAAGAGCACAAAATGGGGAAACAGAGAAAAAGTCAACCACGTGTACTGTGGGGTCCAGCATGAAGAATGCCAGTGCCGGGCCAGAGCACAACCTCGAAATTAAATGAATTTCTGAGTTTTGCTATTACAGGTACTGGACAACTTAATGACCTGAATGAAAATGTTTTGTGAACAAGAATGACAGAACTTTTGAAAGTGATGAGAAAAATCACAGGGAAAAAAATGGCAGTTTGAGTATAAATGTTACCTCTTCTCTATCTGAAACTCCTTAGTGAAATGTTGTTACCTCTTCTCTATCTGAAACACTTTAGTGAAAAAATATATATATGCTATATATTTATGTACAATAAATATATATGTATATATAATAAATACATAATAAAATATAAGCCTATAAATATGTATGTGTGTATATTTATATATTTTTTAAGGTATAAACCCACCGGGACAAAGGGATTAAACTGGAGACAATAGCAGATCCAGCAGTGTAAGTTTTTGAGGCTGGAAACCAGCAGGACAAGTGGTAACAGAAAGGGAAAACCAAGAAAGCTGAGTCCTCCACAATGGAAGGGTTGACAATCAATTTATTTTAATTAAAGAATTACTTAAAGGCTCAGAAGTTTGACTAGCACTAGCAACATGTAGAAACGTAGGGGAAGTTGGGTGAAACAGAATTGTTGGATGTCTGTTTAAAAACTATTAGAATCTCTAGATTCCCTCCAAATTGTTCCATGCCCTTCCTGTATTCCTCCATAGCCCTTGTATATTATTCTATATTTCTAAATAATGTACTTATATTATCCTTTGAGGCTTCTCACTTTTAGGTAGTATCTATTGACTTTCAGCTATTTACTTCCCCATGCATTTTTTTTTTTTATCCTTGGCAGTTTTTCTGTCATTTTGAATGATTAATATATCATGTTTACATTATGACTATGTAAATGCTAGAGGAGGTTGCAACAATGATTTTTGTGGATTGATGAACAAAGTACAAACTGGGAACAGGGACATCTCAGCAAATGACAGAGGAGTATATACATAGATTGTCCTCAAACCCTACTCTGTCTCCAGAATTTAAAAGCAAGTCTAGGGAGAAAGCAGATTGCTCCTTCAACTATTGAAATTAAGTTTCCATTTTCAGGTGAAATGGGATCTCAAAATACAAGTTCAATTATTGAAAAATAAAGAAAATCCATTTATTTAGTGTGTAGTTTTATAGACTGGGATTTATACCTGCTAAATACAGTAGGCAATTGGATATGTTACCTTGGGATACAATTGATAAAACTGTTCTGGAGGTACTGACTTGGAATTCACCAATATATCTGTAGTGGTTGAAAGCCTACCAATAAATCAGATTACCTTGGTAACATGCAGAGCTGGAGAAAAACAGATCAAGGGCAAAAATGTCTGAAGAACACCAAGATTAAAAGGTGGAAGAAGATGACCCTTTAAAGAACACAGAAGAGTAGCTTTTTGAAGGAGTGGCCTGTGTCTGAACGTCTAACATTGCTGGCCTTGAATTTCAATTCAAAAGATTTATCATCTAACATGTCTAGGTTTCATGAGAAATATTATATATTGCTAAGATAAGATGGCTTTCTTGCCTTTCATCATTCACATAATTAAGCTAAATGATTCCTGCAATTCTTTGTTTTATATTAATTTTGACTTTGGTCAGAAAGGGGAATTTGAGTGTTAGTACATACAACATATCAATGAGCTTTTATTAAAACAAACAAAGAAACAGTGTTTACCCCACTCCTAAAAAAAAAAAAAAAAAGAAAGAAAGAAAAACAAGAAACAAACAAACACAAGAACTAGCCTTCAAATTACACATGTTAAATTATGGACAAACTATGATTCATCATAAATAGCTGTATTACAGAATAGCCTGAAAAGTTATAGCTTAGTAGCTTGGTAATTCTTGAGTCTTTATTAGAGTTTCAATTATCTTCAAGTAACCTGTAGTAATAAATTTCCTCTGGTGTGCACGCTGGTATTTTCAACTACTTTAGAGATATAGACTCTTATTTAGGATGAAGCTGAAGAGGCTGCCAACACTTCATGTGTCAGCCTTGGTGGAAACTGATGTTCATGTGTTTCTGTCAGTTGTCACCTGGGATGGATTTCAGTTGCCATTGTGAATATAAAAAGCTCAGTATCCCATTACAGATTCCCATGAGTTATTTAGTCCTGTCTTTCTTTTTCTAAAGGTTAAACTCTTATCTTTCTGCTAAAAAGTTAGATAATTAACATTCTCACTTACAATGCTTCCATAACATCTGTAGATTATGCACCATTAATCAAGTTCCTCTGCAGGCATGATTGACTTTTGCAAAGAAACTTGGGGAATAAATCCTTTCTCTTTAGTAATAACTTTGTTGTTAATATGGTTAAAAAAATTCCCTACCTAAGAAACTCAATTTAGAGTAACAGGCTCTTGCTACTTAAAATGGGTATTATAAAACCCTATAACAGAAATAAGAGTAAATGATGTATTTTAGAATCTTTAAGCGTGCTGACATCCCTGCATTAAAGACTTTAGAATCTGTGATTTCCAAAGTATTGCATATTTATAAAATCATTTGTATGGACATTTAAATTCTCCGTTTTCAAATGACAGAAGCAAACATTAAGCATATATAGTTTATTAGCATTTTAACTTGAATTTAGATTTCCTTTGTATGGAAAAGATACACTAAAGAAATCAGATTTTAACATTTTAGAATTTCTGTGCCTGAATTATTTGTCAAGAGCACCTGCACAAGGCAAGTGCTGGACATTTATAGACTATATGTCCTAGAAATGATTTGTTCATGGAAAAAATCTGTTTTATATCTGTGATGTTTCCTTGACATTTTCTTTCTGCTATAGGTTTCTTATAATACCTCCTTGATCTGTCTGAAGAGGTAGATTTTGGAAATTTTTGGGAAGATTTAGAAATCTATTAAACATAGAAATAAAACTTCTTTTCTATCATAAGACCATGTTTTCCATTCTCTCCCTCATGTTTCCTTCTTTCTTTTTACTTTTCCTGAGTAAGCCATAGAAAAAAACAAAGCTTTTTGAAGAAAAGAAATTAACATAAGATTTCGTTGCTGTTGGATAACAGAAAACACACATAAATTGGGTCAATAAAACTAAATGTTAGGTATTATGCCAAAAATATTAATGAAATATCTCGACCTAAATGGCTCTTCCTCTAAATTTTGAATATAATACAACTTTTCACAGAAAAAATATTGACAAACTTGACATAGAGACATATATATTTTTTAATCTCAGAAGTAGTCATAGAGATAATTTTTTAGGCAGCAGATCCAGAGTTTTGGAGAGAGAAGTTACAATAAAAAGAAAAGAGGGTGATGCCAATAAATCATGATTAGGTATAGAGGTAACATTATAGAATGTATGTATCTCCTAAAAATTAAGAATTACTCTGATCTTTGTATTAGACTAAGGTCTCCAAAAGGTAATGCATAGAATTTTTAGCCATCAAGTAACTTGGCTTTATAAGAAATTTGCTTGTGAAAATCATTGAATTTATAGTCCACTCAGGGGCGCCTGGGTGGCTCAGTCGTTAAGCATCTGCCTTCTGCTCAGGTCATGATTCCAGGGTCCTGGGATCGAGCCCCGCATGGCATTGGGCTCCCTACTCCGCGGGAAGCCTGCTTCTCCCTCTCCCACTCCCCCTGCTTGTGTTCCCTCTCTCGCTGTGTCTCTCTCTGTCAAATAAATAAATAAAAACTTTAAAAAAATTTATTGTTCACTCAAAGTTTGATCTCTAATCATATTGGATCATTTGCAATTACTTAAACCTTTAAAAATCTTTATGAATTAGTTTATATTGACCTCTACTTCTTCCCTTCCTGGTTAACTTCTACTCATCCTTAAAGAATCAAGGAAAGTGTTTTCTCTGTGAAGTTTTGTAACCCTTTTATTCTGAAATAACCCTTTTCCTTGCTATGGTCTTTATTACTTTGAGCAGAGCTTAATGAATCGCATTGCATCTTAACTTTTTGTTTGTGTGTTTTGTTTCTGCATACTAAATGAGATCTCAGCAAGAAAAATAAACTGATTATAAAACCTGTGAGTAACGCAGTGTTGGTCTCTATCCCCAAAGTCCAGAGACCAAATTGATATGAACATTGGCCTGTTTCTTTTAATAAATCAGTTTGAACATTGATTTATTTGATTTAATTTATTGATTTAATAAATCAGTTTCAACACTGATATAATAAAACACATTTTCTAGAAGAAGTAATTATAAATATTGTCAATATATATTGTCAGAAATCAAGTGCTTATTGAGTTGTCTGCAGAATTTCCATGGCAAAGAAAATGCCTATCTTTAACAATATTGTGTAAGATTTATGTGTATCTAATAATTTTAACATTATAGAATTGAAATTTTTAGAGCTTAGAAAGTCATTATTTCCAGAACCTGTGTTTAAAAATAATAGAATGAGATGTAGATCATTTAGGTGACTGAGCAGGGACACATAGTTAGATGATGAGCCCTCAGAAGAGAATTCATGACTCCTGTCTCCCCCATTTAATGCTGGTTTCAGTACACCCCTACTGTTCCGTCTACTCCATAACTTAATGAAATCCACATATACCCAAATGTAATAACTTAACCATTATTATAAGGTAGAATGAAAAGTCTTAATGTAAAGCAAATCAGAGCAGGCCGCCATGTTTTTCTTAATTGAGGGAAAACCACAGCCTTT
This sequence comes from Mirounga leonina, assembly GCF_011800145.1. Taxonomy (NCBI): domain Eukaryota; kingdom Metazoa; phylum Chordata; class Mammalia; order Carnivora; family Phocidae; genus Mirounga; species Mirounga leonina. The sequence continues at coordinate 8,146,796 of NW_023270431.1, forward strand.
GTATAATGCGTATATTGTGGAGAGCTCCATCACGTGGAAATTTTGAGAACTTCAATTTAGATGGACCCCGATTTCACAAGCCCTATCATAGTGGGCCATGATGATAAGCCATGATCTTCCTTGAGTTGCCCCAATTTCTCTGGCTCTTCAATTGGATTTTTGTTAATTTTTAAAAAATGCAATGGAATTTGTTTCTGAACAGAGAATTCTTCAGAATCTGTTTCTGAAAGCTATTTTGTTCCACCTTCAACTGACTGGAAGACTATGTTTGGGAGACTGATGTGAAATGTTATCTTTGGATGTTGGAAATAATTCTTTAAAAGCACTGTAGTGTTTGAAAAATGGTATTTGAATCAATAAATGATTAAAATAATGATGATCTTTTGGGGAAAGTATTTCAAACTGAATCATTGAGTTAGTCTTTCAACATTTCAAAATACCAACCAGAAAGGCAGACAATGGAACATATACAAATTAATATCTTGGTCAGGGGGAGAAGTTAAAAAAATCCTTTAATAGAACTGAAAGTGTAGCTATTGATTTCTTAGGAGATAGGATTGCTAAAGGCTGAATTGTTTCTATGATTAAATCACAAGCTTCAGCTCTGGCATCAGTGTTTCCTTCAGTCAAAATCACAGAGGATATCTGCAGATCCCTAGAGCTGTTTCTCTGAGTAAACTAGTAAAACATAAATATTTCCCTGAGGGGTTTTGATCCAGTGCGAGATTAGCTGCCTGAAGTTGATCATTTCAGTTTTTCTTGGAGAGATCTATAGAAGCTAGTTACCTACTTGACTTGCCCTTCTGTATCTGAGAATTAAAATGGGTAACAGTTGAAACCTATGCATTTATTTAGTGCACTGCAGGGCAAGATGGGAATGCAGGTTCCTGATGTGTCAGCTTTTTATGTTTTTTTTACCTTCTGGGTTAGATATTATTGCTTTTGGTGATTGAAATATTATATTCTAGAAAGGGAAGGAAGTTCTATATTTAGAGCTCAGAATTCATCACCAGCCACTCTTTAATCTCATGAGTAAAATAAACCATCATTAAAAAAATAATAATCTTGTGAAACAAATTATAAACACACATACATACACACCTCAAATCCCCAAAACCCCAAATAAGCCTTGTAATAATAACATGGTGGAAGAACAGGTAAGTTTTTAATCAAATAAGTTTACTGGACAACCTTGTGATATACAAACCCAAGATAATTTAATTTTCTCCAATCATTGCTTCAACGATGCTTCACTGATTATCCCTTTTCCAACCCATAATGACATCTTGGAAAATCCCATCACTTTCCTGTCACTTTCTGTTATTAAAAAGTCTTGTTCAATCTAAAACTTCAATTTCATCACCTTCCGTCCTCCCAGTGCTGACCAAGGAATGTTTCATTTCCAGGACTTTGCCCCTTCACTCTTCTTTCTGGATTTGATTACCCCATTGACAGTGGTGGTAGGAGGCATTGCAGAAACAGGCAATAATCTTTTAACCTCACTGTTACATTTTCCCTGCTGTGAATACTTATGAACATAACAATGGTCAGCTGTGGATGTTTGCTCTTCCAGGCACAAGTGCAATTCTTTAGGAGCCATGAGACATCCCAGAGGCAGGAGATTCACTGACTCTAATTCCTCTAACTGCTTTTCCTTTCTTCCCTTCACCTCCAAAAGCTTCAGCCCTATTCTCACTTCACAGCCTCTCATTTCTCTGGGTCCAGCTTTCACTGGTGGGGGACCAGGGAGATAATCCAAACCCGAGTACCTTTTCTCATGGCTGCTTGACTCACAGAAATCTGCTGCATTCTCATCACCTCAAAGCATGGCAATGCAGGCTGTTCTATTGTTCCTATCTCTTCACATTGTCTTTTCTAGGCAATTATTATTATTATTATTATTAATTATTATTATTATTATTATTATTATTATTATTATTATTATTTTGTCTGCTCATATAAGTCCCAGAAGAAGACTAGTGAGCTCATGGCATAAACTGACTTCCTTCCAGGAAATTAGGATTCCAATCTCCCCATCTGGAAAGAGTTACTCCTTACTTGGCTGTTGGGTAAGGTGACCGTATATTTCATTGTCCATACCAAGTCACTTTTGAGAATAGAAGGGGCTAGAGGCATAAACCAGGATTTTTCTGGGCAAGCATAGACATATGTTACCCTATTAATGGGAAGGTAGAGAGCACTTTCGTTTGTAGGACTCCCCCTTGTGAGCCGCGTAAGCCATAGCACTCTCTTCCTAGGATAAAGTTTCAAAACCAAGGAGATTCACCTCCCTTTCTTTTCCTAGTATTTGGTTTAATGGAGGTGATGGGTGGGGGGATGGGGGGACTGGGCAGTGGACGTTAGTGGTGTGGGTAGCAAAGTGAGTTTGGTTACAAGCAAGGTGTTTGGCTCTCAGTTGTTTAGAATATTCGGTATTTGGTGCCTCTTTGTTCTTAGATGTCAATCTTTCATATCAGTTATAGGCAAGAGGAACAAAGTATAACATCAACTTAAATATAGAAATTTAATTATAAAAATCAGATATTTCAGGAATCGTGATTTTAATATAGGATTAACGTAACCCAATTATTTTCAACTAACCATGTGGTAAAGTATGTGGTTTTCCAGAAAAAGGACCCCAGTACTCCAAGACTATTGCCTTTTCAATGATTTCCAGTCTACAAATATATCATCTATCTCATGTATCATTGCTTTTCTCATCTTTACTGGATAATTCTCCTCAGCCAACATATATCCCATAATACATGATCTCTCACCTTACCGAAAACTCAGTTTGTTTTGATTCCACCTCCTGTGTCTGCTACAATATATTTTGCTTGCTCCTTTTCATTTCAAAACTTCTCAGAATAATTGTCTATGTTTTTGAACTTACTTTTCATTTTCTTCTCAACCTTCCAAGCTCAATTATTTTTCTTCTACACTCAAATTTCTCTTGTCAGGTTACCAGATGCCAAATCTAGTGGTTACTTCTATGTCCTTATCTTGACCTCAGCAGAATTCAATAGTGTTGGCCTTCCCTTCTCGATACATTCCTTTATTTGTGGTCTGAGATATAAACACTAGTGGTTTTATTTTTACTTCAATTGTTGGTCTACTTCAAACTTCTTTAAGAAATCATTCCAAATCTTTCAATTATAGAGTGATTCTGAGATCATTCCTGAGCTCTCCTATTAAGTAATCTAGTCCTATAGCTGAAAATATAATCTCTTTATAGGTGATTTTCAAATATATGTTTCTACCCCGATCCCTCCAGACTCGTTATAACCATTGTCTTCTCAATATCTGCATTCCTAATCATCTTAAACATTTTGTTCAAGACAGAGTTCTTGATCAATTTCCCTTCCACTCTATATTCCTCATATCAACTATATGAAACCACAAACATCCAAACAAAAATCTTAGGAGTCAACCTTGATTCTTTTTCTTCTCTCATATCCCATGTCTAATCCACCAGCATAGTCCAATAACTATTATTCAAAAGTTTATGGTAAACCTGTCCATATAACCTCTATCTTGAATGCTAACACCACAGTCCAGATAATATGGATTATCTTCAGCTAGATTATATCCTCATATGTCTAATCATCCTAATAGGAGCAGAATCATTTTTATAAGTAGAAAGTTCTAAACCATTCATTTTTCTCTGACATCACAATATAGATAATTTAGTGCTCTTTAGGATGACTTTTATTTTAACTTCCTATTTTCTACAAATTTCCAAAACATATTTCTTCTTTACTCTGGAGAGGAAGGCAAACAAAGCCTATAAGTAAAACTCTAAAACTCCCTAGATCTCCCTAGGTTTAGTCTTGAAATCCTTTAAAAAGGAATAGTCAACTCTCATTTATGTTTCATTATATTGCTCATACTTTATTTTATTTATACCATTAAAAATCTTTTGGATGCCAAAAATATTATGGGTTTACTTAGTAATTTTATTAACATGAGTTTTTACCCTGAACTGGAGAGGAGTGGGGTAGGGGGCAAAGCTTTTAAAACATAAACACAAGATGTGAGCCAAAGGTGAATATATATAATGGACATTGTGTTTCTTTCCTCAGATCTGTTCTTTTGTCTCTAGGTAATTCCTTATGCAACTTCTGAGAAGCCTAAGATTTCTTGGAGGAAATTGGCTTTATCTCTTGTAGGTCAAGTGGCTCAAACTTAAGTCCATTAATATAAGCCCATCCCATAGGTATAGATTCAGGAGAGGGTACATGATTCAATATGGGCTAATGAGACATGAGAAGCAGTTTGCTGAAAGATTTCTGGGACATAAATTATGTCTTCAAGAAAATTTCCAAAAGTAACTGTTTGTTTCTATGGGCTTAGATTAGGAAGCAGGTAGTTTTAGGAGTTGATGGTGACCAGCTTGTGTTAGATAAGTCAACCTTAGGGTGAAACAGCAATTCAAGGAGGCAAATCCATGATACAGAAATAAATTGATTCTTGATAAGTTCATCCTGCTGTGGAATTAAGTCACTTCTGCGGCTCCCCAAACCCCCAAGCAGGAAAACCAATGGATCTCATTTTATTGTTTAAGCCAATTTTAGCTGTGTTTTCTGTTGGTTCCTTTTGAATACTCTTAAGAAGTGCAGTGATTTAGAAGAAAGAGTGGTTAGCTCTGCTTCTTTCAGTGTTTCCCATAATTTGAGAGAGTAAAATTTTGCTTTTAAGAGAAATACAAACAGCGAAGAAATGGAGAAACTTGATAATTAATAATCCCTTTTGAGTTGGAATGTTTTTACCGTAGCCTCAGTATTATGTAAAAAATAAGCGTCAGGAAATCTGTATTCATATGTTAGTACAGACAGTGTTATGCAACATAGTAACTGCTTTCCCTTAGTCATTCAGATACTTTAAGATTTGTTTGACCAATGAATGGGCTATCCAGAAAACGGGATAGTCAAAACCTAGTCAAGAGGATGCTATTACCAAACAAACAAGAAATTGTAAACTGAAGTTAAAAAGATATTTTAACTTTAACAATATGATAAAAAGAACAAGATCATTGAAAGCACACCAGAATCAATTTTCCTACTTTATTGACTTGGTTTAGGGGTGAGATGTATCCAGATCCATTAAAGGCAAGCATTACTACAGCTTCCTTCATCTCAACACTCTCCTTCAGTCTGTTTGAACTTAATATATTTTGGGGTAAGAAAATGAAATCATATTAATATTCATTTTTCTTCATTATGGTATACATTTTAATCTTTGAGCCAGTCAGAACTCAAAAAAAAAATTCTTTCAATAAGAAAATTGGATCTTGCAATCAAATTTTTAGGCTTTTTTAAAAATGATCATCTCTATTCTGACAGTCAAAAATTTAGGATCCAACACTTTGTATTCCTAATTTGGCTCTCCTATAAGGTCCAACTTTAACTACAGAAGGGCCACAGTAAAAGGCACTTCTAAGAACAAAAAATTCCTTTGGGTTTATTATTTCAAAATGTTGATATTGAATGTATATAAACCAAAGGTTTCATGTGTCCTCCCTTTCCTTCTCAGTGAGTGCTTCTCCCTAATCTGCTAGGTATTTAGAAGTTTAAGGTTGTATGTCTCTTAATAGGTTCTATGCAAAATGCTCCTATGTGGTTATGGGTCTCTCACCGAAGCTCTTTGGGACTGCTTTTTTGGTTGCTGTTGATTATCACTTGTTTTGCAAGTTATAGTCCACTTAGTGAATTAATGGCTTTTGTTTTTTAAAGATTTTATTTATTTATTTGAGAGAGAGAGAGAAACCACATGAGAGGGGGGAGGGTCAGAGGGCGAAGCAGACTCCCTGCCAAGCAGGGAGCCCGATGCAGGACTTGATCCAGGGACACCAGGATCATGACCTGGTCAAGGCAGTCGCTTAACCAACTGAGCCACCCAGGCACCCGAATTAATGGCTTTTCTTGATTGGGTCTTGAAGCAAATGGATGGAATGGATCTTTGCTATTTTTTTCACCCTGTTATTCAGCTTCCAGAAGACTATTGCACCAAACTGCAGATATATGTAGTCGAGGAAGTTTCAAAAGGAAATTACTCATAAGGGAGAAAAAATTAAAGTTCTAACCAATTGGAACTTCCTTTGGAACCTGCTATCCAAGTCAAATGTATCTTTTACAAATACATCTTAATTAGGAGGGGGATTGCCATGGTACTTCCTCCTTTCCTGACCTCAGGTTTATGTTCTTTATTTACCCTTTCATGTTTCTCTGTCTGAAATTTGATCTTATTTCCCTCTGAAAATGCTACCTCTCCCAACAGTTTGCACCTTACTGCTTATATTGTTCCTCAGTCCTACACATACAACAGGACTCCCCAGCTTTGGTTAGGTGGGCATGTCTGTTTGCAACTTCCTAGTCTCCCAGGTCCCAGTCCCATGAGAGAGGGTTAAAGTAAATCTTTCAACTTTATGTTTCTCTTCTCCCTTCACACCATTGTTTTCACTGTTAGACAAACTGTCAGGAAAACTCATCTTAAAAATACAGACTTTTTTTTTTCCTTTTCAATACAGCATAATCTAAACCTATATTGAGGAAAGAAAGCTATGTCCTGCCCGTGGGTCTGCAGTATTGTACAGTGGAGCACTTGGGGTCTCACATCAACGCAAAGAACCACAGTAGCTTTAATGGTTGCTTGCTCTGTTGGATGGGGAATGGCATGAGCCTCAAATTAATTTCTGGGATTTAGATTCTCCTTTGATATGAAAGGGTGGGGTTGGAAATTCCTGTCACCACATCTATGTGGGGGTTCCTTTAAAGGCAAGCCAAAAGTTCATTAAATTTTTAAAAATCTCTTTGCTTTTGTTTCAACTTTAAAAGGTTTTTGACCTTAGGCAGGATATAATGCCAAGCTTGGTTTTATAATTTAGCAAATGGCAATTATAGAAGTTAGTAACTCTTCAGATATTAGGAAACTTCTAATATATCGCATTTTGTTTATACCTCTCACTAAATATTTACCAAATTCTGCTTTGTTTTGTAATTACATAATTAGTCAAGCATTAAGAACCTTTTTAAATAAGGCAGTGTTCTGCTAAGCACTGTGAAGGAATGGAAGCATATGCACATTTTATACACGTTTTTCTGTCTTCTACCAGGTGGTGATATCCTTGAAAGAAGGGTCTTATTAATTATTGTATCTTCTATCACATGTAGCACAGTGCTTTGTTCAAAATAATTCAGAGATTAGAGAGAATGAGAAAATTATTTTCACAAAATTTGCAAGGCCATTACTAAAGTACATATCATAATACACTGACCTTTCTCTCAAATGGATCAGAGAATAGTGCAGATGTTTGACTCCTGTAGTCTAATCATAGACCTCAACATTTTAACCAGGAACCAAGATTAACATGGCTTTTTTTTTTTTTTTTTTTAAATCATGGCTTATTGGTTGTAATAGAGTTGCTGGGTCATTACTTGTGATCAATTAGAATTATCTCTTCCCAGGACCTACAGGTAAGGGTTATTTTCTTTAAAAGAAGTGTTCATAATTTTTTAGTGTTTGTCTCTTTTTCTTTGTCTGATATGATATTTTCCAGACTGTGAGTGCTTAGCGAATATTAAATGATAATTCCTTATTGACCTAACTGGGTTTTGGGAGCTTTCAAAAATTTCAAGGAAGTGTTTTAAATGTTTTGTGACCTTTAGGATTTTGAAGAAGAATTATGATGACCTTTCCAAAGCAAGATAGGAGAGAGTTGCTCCAACTGAAAGCCAAACAGTTAAAACTGATATGATTGGTCTCTTTTGACAAAGAGAGGAAGCTTTTGTTAAATAATTGACACACTGTTAATTCCAATTTGTATTATGAGCTGCGGATGGTATTGTAAGAGAGCACAAAATGGCCTCTGTGGTATGAAGTGGAACGGAGAGTCAGATGAATGCTGCATAGAGAGCCAAACTAGATTAAACTTAGGTTCTCCTCATAGTCTCGATGTGAATATTGATGCCAGTTATGATGCTTATAAGCTTATGGTGGCTTCATCACTGCAAGACCACAGGGAAGTGGCCCCATAAATAGCCCTATACCACTTGTATTTCCTATTGCTGTTGTAAAAAATTACCAAAAATGTACTGATGAAAAACAACACAGACCTATTATCTAACAGTTCTGGGGGTCAGAAGTCCAAAATGGTCTTTTTGGGCTAAAATCAAAGGATCAGCAGAGCTCTAGTCCTTCGGGTGGCTCTAGGAGAGAAATCTGGTTCCTTGCTTTTTCCGGTTTTTAGTGGCCAGCTACATTCTGTGGCTCATGATCCCATTCCATTATCTTCAGATCAGCAGTGTAGCATCTTTGAATCTCTCTCCTGCTCTGACATTCCTGTTTCACTCTTTTAAGGAAGTTTATGATTGTACTGCACCCACCTGAACCATCCAGAATACTCTTGTAATCTTAAGTCCCTTAACATAATTACGGCTGCAGAGGCAAAGTTTCTCTCACCATATAAGGTTTTAGAGATTCACAGGTTTTAGAGATTAGGATGTGAACGTCTTCGAGGAGGGGAGTTATTTTGACTATCACATGCTACAAATAAGGTTTTAAATTCTTTTAAAAGGTAATTTTACACTATGATGCTATTTTCAAAGTAGAAGAGCAGATTATTTCAGTATCAAAACAATAAAATTAAAAATTGAGCAAATATGATGATTCAAGTGGTGGAAAAAGTGGGTTTTTGGTTGTTCTGGCTTTAATCATGCCAGTGCTGGGTATTTACTGAATATTTTGTGATCTTCAACTTTATTACCTGGATCATGAGCTTATAATGTCTACCTCATAGGATTCTTTGGAAAACTTTATGCTGTTTTTTCTACCAACAGTTAGCATGGTGATTTCTTGACTTCTAATTCATTAGCTACCTAAACAGGAAGAGCTGAAGTTTTAATTGTTAATTCTGTCAGTGCATTGTTTGGTAAGTGTAGGGGCTGGCTATTAAATACAACTAAAGATAGCATTTGGAAAATCTTTGGTGTGGCCCTGAGAAGAAGGATGTGCAGATCTTCTGTGGTGTGCTGTTACCTGCTAGGATAAGACAGACAAGGGCGAAATAACATTTCATTTGGCTAATTCCACTACTTCCTGGAAAGTTTTGGCTTCAGAGTCTTCATCAGAAAGAAATGCAATGCTGAATGTTTAGTATCAGAGAGTATTAGGTCTATGATCTCATGGACTGGTGACCCGACGTTAATCAAATTAATGTCTTCAATTAAATAAATTCTGTTGAAAAAGTAAAACAAGTGAGACCCAATAGGTGTTTTAGTCAGTTAATAAATAGATCGTAGTTACATCCAGAAGAAATGGATAAAAATTGAATTCTACATGATGAAATATTGTTAGTTTTAACCTTAAGACAGATTGGCAAGTACCTCTTTCAAAAATTTTTTTTACACCTAACTTTCCCCTCTTGATTTTGTTATGTAAATATATGAATTTCATGTCTCTGCATTCAGTTCGAGTTTATCTGCAGTCCTGATCTAATACTATAATTTAATTGTCACTAAGTATGAAGAGCTATTACAATTTAGAAATATGTACTCTTTGACTGGCTGCCTTAAATAATCTAGAAATTTTGCTGGTCCTGATTTATCAAGATAAAATATGCTACAATTGGAGAAGCTGTAAGTACTGCCATATTTCTAATTTTGGTAATGCATAAAATCAAGTGTTTTAGATTTGATTTGGTGCTTCTTCAAGGGGTTAGTATTAAATGATACATTTTGATTTTGTTACCCCATTGGCTATATAAAATTACTATTTTTTTAACATTGAATACATTCGTGTAAATGTGCCATCAAATAGCTAATAAGGTATAAAGAAATCATTTAGCCTTTCTTCAGACAGATATCTAAGCTGGTGAACTATAAAATTTCAAGTTCTTCTGAGTGTCACTTGGAGTTCCGGGGGATGTCTCTCTTTTGAATTCAGAAATCATAAATTGAATATCTTGATATACTTGAGCAAGCGGGAAATGAGCACTGCTTTTGCAATTGACTCATAGATGTGATCCTAAGCAGGAGGGCAAGGATGAAGAGGGTAAGAATGAATAATAAATGTATTTGAAAATGAGATTTAACATGTAGAGAGTACGAAAATTTTCCCAGTATTCTAAAGATACAGTTTCTTTTTCTTTTAGCATGCTTCTTAGAGAATTGAGTATGTGACTGATCGATTATTTTATCCTTATTAATTATTATTCTATCTTAAAATAAAAATAGTATTTAGAGTAGTATGAAGGGAAAAATGAAGGGGGGGAAATCGGAGGGGAGACGAACCACGAGAGACTATGGGCTCTGAGAAACAAACTGAGGGTTCTGGAGGGCAGGGGGCTGGGGGATGGGTTGGCCTGGTGATGGGTATTAAAGAGGACACGTTCTGCATGGAGCACTGGGTGCTATACGCAAACAATGAATCATGGAACACTACATCAAAAACTAATGATGTCCTATATGGTGATTAACATAACATAATAAAAAATAGTGTTTAGAGATATTTCTTCTTGTAACAATATGCTCAAATGGCTCTTCATGTTACAAATCTCATGTAGAAAACCATATTTCCCCTAACACTTTCTTCCACTAATATTGGTAGTTAGTATATTTTTAAAATTTTCACAGAAATTTGCTTTGTTAACTTGACATTGGGGTTAAGTTATTTCAATTGCAAACAAGTGAAAATGGAATCAGAAGTGTGCTTTATGGGGTGGAAAATTTCCTCACAACGTCAGCTTCTTTTTCAGGCTTAAATTTTCCTTTCATTTTTTTTTTCCTTTAAGAACTCTGAAGAATTCCAGCCTCCCTACTGTTGCTTCTTACATAGATTCATGTTGAATATGTATTTCCCAGCATCTAGAGATGCTGATTCAGTGTAGTTGGTGACAGGTGTCTCAGTGACAAAGGCAGGAGGCCTTTAAAATCTTCAGTTTGGGAGTGTCAGGATGGGTATGACATAGGCCCATGCTGACAATCTAAAATGAAGGCTCTTGGCATAATTGCTTTTCATTCAAAAGTTAAGAAATGCAGCTGCGTCCTCTTCACCTCCAATTCTTGCAATCTCTATGCATGGAATGGAGAATTGCCTCCTTCATTTCTGAATTTCCGTTCCCTCCTTCTTTAAAGTAACTAAAGATCAATGAACTTAGTGCTATTCTGGTTCTTACTAAACTTAGCCCAGCCAAAATAATCCATTTAGCTGGAAAATAATCTATTATACTGAGAAAGACTGTGTTCTTATTTATAAAAGAGTGAATATCTCTTTTCCTTCCAGTGATGGGCACAGGCACGCAGCACAACCTCAGGCAAAATAGAAAAAGAAAAGAGAAAGCAATGCCTTTCTCCAGAAATGACTCCCAATATTTATTCAGATGACAGGAGGAATAAAGTAGCTGAAGTTTTATAGGAATCTATTAACTCTTGTTCATGAATTGTAGGTTAATTGAACACTAAGTATATGCTTATCCATGAATGGCTCTTAGCTGTGCATGGCAAACTGTGTGGATAAAGAGACATTTGTTAATCATTTTTATAAATAAAGCGGATTTGAGAAAAACAATAGTCTGCAATGGGTTGAAATTGAAGGTATAATCAATGTAATTCCACGTTTCTTCACACTGATTCATTACTTACATATTTTCTGCCTGAATTTAACTATACGTATATACAGCTCTTCCTAATTTGGTAATTTGTCGCAGTGACTTCCTACACAGCATTTTAAGTTGTTGAAGAAAGGCTTTCCATAAATGAACATCATTAGAACCTCAGGGCTTCTAGATAATTTGAATCAGTTTTACCATCTACGGTCGGGTAGGGTAGAAGGAGCCACTGATGGCCATGGGAACAGCCTTGACAATTGTCAGCTTACCATACACGCAGTGCAGTACCTCTGAATTTGATCCCTGTCAAGAACAAATCATAGGTAAATGGATACCAGTACTGATAATGAAGCAAACTGAAAGGGCCTAAGACCTTCTTACTAAATTTAAAGGAAGGCGGAATCAGCCAAATAGCTATTGCCCAGCCAACATTTTTCTTTTTGATTACACTACATAGTAAGGTGGAGAGACAGGTAGTTTTAGGAAAGTGTTGAAGCTAGCGTGAGGTTAGCTTACAAATTCATAACAAAGCAAAAAATATCCTCATCTGAAGAATAAAACACGAGATAATTTGAGATATGTAACTATTTAAGTCACCATTATCATCAACTACCCGTGGGTGGGTTCAAATTACTAGCTTCTACTGAAAGAAAAACTCTTACCTTTGAGCAGCACATTATGTTTTGTGTTACATGAAACAAAAACTCCAGTGTAATTCTTGAATATTATTTTCAGATGGTTTTGTTTCCTTCCTTCTTTCCTTCCTTCCTTTTTCCTTCCTTCCTTCCTTCCTTCCTTCCTTCCTTCCTTCCTTCCTTCCTTCCTTCCTTCCT